>NW_024881578.1:600000-1171916 GCF_019059575.1 Amphibalanus amphitrite
GAACCTCTGCACGGTCCTCAGAAGTTGCAACTTTGCAACGCCCTCAGTGCCAGAGGAACTTTCACAGGAAGATGAAACTTACAGGACGTAGTATCCTTTAGAGGTCTCACAAATTGTATATCTCAGATTTTTCCCAAATGTCACATGAGGTCAGTTCGGTCACGTGACCTCACCATAATAAGTCAATGGAGGGAAATATGAAAACTGTTATTTTGACGCCGGAAATTGTCTAAAAACTGTCCCAAGCACATGAAATCGTGGTTTCATGCACTCTTTGTAAGGTCCGATCATGAAACCACGATTTCATGTGCTTGGGATAGTTTTAGATCATTTCCGGCGCCAAAATAACAGTTTCAATATTTCCCCCATTGACTTACAATGGTGAGGTCACGTGACCGACCTGACCTCATGTGACATTTAGGTTAAATCCGAGATAAACAAGTTGTGAGACCTCAAAAGGATACTACGTCCTGTAACTTTCATCTTCCTGTGAAAGTTCCTCTGGCACTGAGGGCGTTGCAAAGTTGCAACATCTGAGGACTTCGCAGAGGTTTATTTATGACGTCATAGGTCAGTGACCTGACCTTACCTGAAAACGCAGTTGAGGTCAAAAGATCCAGTTTGAATAAAAGATTAGGTATACCAAGTTTCAGCTGTCTACCCTAAGCGAGTTTTAAGCTATCGCGAAAAGCCCTATGAGGCGGCACCCGCCCCACCCCTTCTCGGCCGACGAGGGTTAATGTACTAGTTCATGTACATGTATGCGCAGATATAGTATCATCTCAGCTAAAATATATCTCTAATTCCTGTTCGACACATTCTAGTGTTGTTACAAAAATTAACTCAATATATTTTCAATTTATTTGACTATTATGCCTGACGAATATTTATTTTTCAAAAAATAGGTGCTATCTCCAAATGGAAATTTTTTCGGATCTCGGGGACCACACCATCGGATTCCTTGCAAAATTTTGGTCCAGAAAACACTAAAATTGGAGATAGGTACTTTCAAAAGTTATTTACCGTCTTTTGGGGCAATGTGAGGGGGGCGAAACGGCCCCCTCTGTCCTTTTCCGTCAATATCTCCTAAACGGCTGGAGATATCGCCACCAAACTTTCAGGACCCCTCCGGGCATCAATTTTGCACCTTGTGACCAAAAATTTTTCCAGAGGCTATGATAGGTTGGCCACAAATGACGTCAGAATGACGTCATGTTCTGCCATTTTCGACCAAAAAAAGACCTTCGCGAGAAGAGCTATCAGGCCTACAGCTTTGAAGATACAGAAAAATGATCGGGACATAAAAGGTGTAAAATGGACAGGGCTACAAAACTGATATCTCGGATTTTTGAAATTTTTGAGTTTTGACTCCCAAAAATAAAAAATGGGATTTTTTGGATATATTAGCCAAAAAATCCAAAACGTTTTTTTGAGTTTCGAAAAAAAAACGGAATATATGTGATAGTACCTACCGTCTTCTATCTACATACCAAATTTCAGATCAATATCTCGTTTTTTGGCCAAGTTATAGCGAAAAAACTGTTCAAAAATGATGAGGTCAAATTTTCAAACTCAATTTTTGGCAATTCTAGACCACGTAGGGCAAAACAAAGACCACCATTGGACTCCCCGTGACGAACTGCATCGAATGGATACCCATGTTATGCAAAAATATCAATTTTGAAATTTGACCTAATTTGACCTGACCTTGACCTGACCTTCACCAAAACGTGACCTAAGCTGACCCCAAAGGCTGCCTGACCCATATAATCGCATTTGTCATGTAAAATGGACCATACAACATATATCATATGACACTTTCATATTGTGACCCCCAGTGACCTGACCTCTGTGACCTGACCTGGTGTCAGTGACCTCAGATAGCAAAGTATGTGTTTGACGAGCAATATACCATCGATGGTTTTCAATAACTTACCAATTTACTCGATTTCACAACACATTTCTTGAAATGCCTGTGAACGGTGAAAATCTGACCTTTGACCTGACCTGTGACGTCATCGGTTTGACCTAGGTCAATGAAATTTAGTCAAAAGGTAGTTCCTGGGTGGGGCTATCGAACACCGTTTGAATTTTGAAAATCGGCCGTTAAATTTCCGAGATCTTAGGGGGGCCGAAACGCCCCCCCCCCCCCCCCTACGGGTGGTAGGGTCCGCCGGTAGCCCTACGGGGCGCGGGTTAAACGAATGGGCAGTTTTGCAGGGTCATATTCATTCGCTTGTTGTAAAAATGTGATCAGAGGGAATGGATTCACCCCTTCACAGGTTATTGGGAGGAGACCATAGTACATGCCAGTATGCTTCTTTAAGCTAAGCAAATTCTTGTTTTCTGATAAAGTTCGTCTGAAATTGACAATTTTTAACATGGAAAGTCAATGAGAGTATCTTTGCTGTTTTATAACTCTTTACATTTCAAGTATACTAGAGTGAAAAATTCATAAATTGTGCAACTTGTGATGCTCCTTCTAATGACGTATAGACCGTTACCGCACATTGCACCATTTTTGAGAAAAGTAGTCAGAAGGGAGGTCTCGACCGGGATTTGGACCCAGTCACGATTGATATACGTACGACTAAGTGACAGTGGCAAGAGTAACTCAAGCCGCCTGTCCGTGTCCCTCTGGAAGCTCAGTTGGTAGAGCGGTCAGCGGTGGACTGCAGTCCGACAATCGTGGGTCGCTGGTTCAAACCCAGTCCGGAGGATGTTTTGAAAATGAGACTGCGCTGCCTTCTTATATGCCGCCGCGTTTAAGACGGCATTCACGTGCACTGGGTAGACGCGATGTGATGTAATGTAATTTCTGATGACCTGGCTGATGTGGTTTGCTTGGAATGTTTCATTGGGCGGTGACTTCGGACCGGTCGGTGATTTCTCAGATTGGTTCGTCGGGTGCAGCCGGGTGTTCGAGCTTCGCCCACCCCTCCCCTCCCTCGCCGCCCGGCGGGTCAGCCGTCCGCGGCCCCACCTCACCGGCTGCCGGCCGGTCAGTCAGCTGACTGCCCGCGGATGCCGATGCTGTGCGGGTTGCCTACCTGAGTTGGTGACCTTGCGGTGGTAGCGTGCAGCAGGAGGTATGTACTGAATTCGAATCTGACGGCCAAATAAAGCTTGGGCACTTGGTTTATTGAGCGTCTCAGGGTCAAGGAGAAGTCGCCGACAGGTTAGATCACATTTCCGACCCTGTCAGACGGCATTTTCGATCACCCGGGGCGCGAACGCGACCCCGCCGGCTTCCGGGCGCTCTGTCCCGGAAGTTATCGCGTAAAATGTGACAAACTACACACCAAAATGCACCAAATTCATCCAGAAATACGATGGTGAAAATTCCATGACGATATCTGCCATAGCGGCGACGCTACAGGCGCGCAAAGTTAAGAAATGCCGATTTTCCCTAACTTCGATCTTTAACCCGCGCCCCACTGGGGGGGGGGCTATTTATAGCCCCCCTCCCGTTTTTCTGCAATAACTTCCAAACCGCTTAAGGTATCGACGCCAAACTTTCAGTACCTTCGGCTGCATCAATTTGACACCTTGTGTCAAAATTTGAACTTCGTAGCTACCATAGGTTGGCCGGAAATGACGTCAGAGTGACGTCATGTTCGGCCGATTTCGACGCAAAACATTGAACCACGGCAATCGCTCCCAAGAGCTCAGTTCTTAAGCTAGATCCAATTTCTTTGCATTAGAGGACTCAGAATAGACTGCGCTATCAAACTGCTATCTCGGATTTTCGAAATTTTGAAAATTTCGAAAATTTGATATAATAAAATTCAAAATTTATATTTTTACATTTTTTTCAAAAAGTTTTTGACTTTTCAAACAAATCGGAATAAATGTGATAGAACACATTATTATGACTAACTCTAGCAAGTTTTAGCTAAATATCTTTCAAAATGGCCAAGTTATACGCATTATTGCAAAAAATTCACAATTATTAATTTTTCAAATCAATTTTCAGCACGTATTTGACATTGTACGCCAATATAAATAGCACCATTGTGTTCCTGAGCTCAAACTGCATTCAATAGACACCTTTTTTGTTGAAAAATTCTTACTTCAAAATTTGACCTTTTTTGACCTGAAAGTGACCTGACCTAAGCTAAATTCGACTCAAAATGACCTCGAATGACACAGACGACATCAAATTCGAAATCTTTGGCCTAAATGGACCATAAAACATGTGTCACGTGACCGACGCATGATATAATATTTTCGTGACCTGAGATGACCTGACCTTGACCTGAAAATCAAAGTACAAGTTTGGTACCCTCAGGGTATCTAGAGCATCTGTTCACGAGTGTGTGAACCAAAAATGAGCCTGATCTGACTTGTAAGACGGCGGCCAGAGCCCAAAACGTGAACAAGCCAAAATGCTAATAATTTTTACTTTGACCTGACCTGTGACGTCATCGGTGACATCGAGGTCAATGAAATTAGGTTTCGCTCGACAGTTTTTCCAAGGCTATCAGACACCGTTTGAATTTTGACGATCGGCCCAGTAGTTTCGGAGTTAGGAGGGGGGCTATTCATAGCCCTCCCTCCCGTTTTTCTGCAATAACTTCCAAACCGCTTGACCTATCGACGCCAAACTTTCAGTACCTTCGGCTACATCAATTTGACACCTTGTGTCAAAATATATGATATGTTCGGCCGATTTCGACGCAAAACATTGAACGACGGCAATCGCTCCCAAGAGGTCAGTTTTAAAGCTAGATCCAATTTCTTTGCATGAGAAGACTCAAAATAGATCGCGCTATCAAACTGCCGTCTCGGAATTTCAAAATTTTGAAAATTTCGAAAATTTTATATAATAAAACTCAAAATTTATATTTTTATGTTTTTTCAAAAAGTTTTGGACTTTTCGAAAAAAACGGAATATATGTGATAGAACGCATTCTTATGACTAACTCTAGCAAGTTTTAGCTAAATATCTTCAAAAATAGCCAAGTTATACGCATTATTGCAAAAAATTCACAATTATTAATTTTTCAAATCAATTTTTCAGTACGTATTTGACATCGCACACCAATATGAATAGCACCATCGTGTTCCTGAGCTCAAACTGCATTCAATAGACACCTTTTTTGTTGAAAATTTTTAACTTTAAAATTTGACCTTTTGACCTGAAAGTGACCTGAAAGTGACTGACCTAAGCAAAATTCGACTCAAAATGACCTCGAATGACATAGACGACATCAAATTCGAAATATATGGCCTAAATGGACCATAAAACATGTGTCACGTGACCGACGCATGATATAATATGTATTTCCGTGACCTGTGATGACCTGACCCTGATCTGAAAATCAAAGTACAAGTTTAGTACCCTCAGGGTATCTAGAGCATCTGTTCACGAGTGTGTACCTATACCATAAATGAGCTTGATCTGACTGGTAAGACGGCGGCCAGAGCCCAAAAGGTGAACAAACCAAAATGCTAATAATTTTTACTTTGACCTGACCTGTGACGTCATCGGTGACCTTGAGGTCAATGAAATTAGGTTTCGTTCGACAGTTTTTCCGGGGCTATCAGATGCCGTTTGAATTTTGACAATTGGCCCAGTAGTTTCGGAGTTAGGAGGGGGGCTATGAAGAGCCCCCCCCCCCCCCCAGTAGGGCGTGTTATACGCAGACCCCAGTGGGGCGCGGGTTAACCTGCCAAACCTAGGTCAAATATTGACCTATGGTCAAAAGTAATATGCGCAATCGCGAGCTCTCGTCGAGAGCAATACGCTGTTTTTCCGCTAAGCTCTACGACGACGCGTATCGAAACGGCAGAAAGGGGTCGTACCCCCCCCCCCCCCCCTCCACTGGAAATGATGGCGAAATGCCGTCCACGGGCGAGGGTTAAATTTCTAAATTGCAAAGTTCTTAAGCGCCGATTCGGGCAACTTTCATAACGGTAATACCGAGAGGCACGCATTCGTGACGCATGTCCAATAAATGTGAATTGTTATGTCACATTGACGTTATGTTACCATATAGTTTGGAGAAACAAAAAGTCTAGTTCAGACAGAATGGCGGTGGCCATAGGGAAGTTGTGGCATTTTCGCTTATAGTTCGGCTCAGACTTCCGGTGAGATTTGTGCTTCCGGTACTTATTTGATAGGAACGATTTTTTTTATTAAGGTGAGATGAGCATTTTTTAGAAACATGGCAAACTTCCATTTACAGTAAATAAAAAGTGTGCTCATGGTCTGGAAGAGCAAGGTTAAGAGCAAGGAGCAAGGCCAAAAACATCAGGAGTTTTTCTATAAAACGTTGCGGTGAGAGCAAAGAGGGCGAGGATTAGGAATTTAAGGACGATCCGAAACTACGTAACGGCACACCTTAACCCGCGCCCTGGTGGGGTCCGTTTATAACGCGACCTGGTGGGGGGGGGGCTATTTTTTGCCCCCCCTCGTATCTCCGAAACTACTGGACGGATCCGCGAAATTCAAACGGCGTTTGAAAGGCCTGTCAAATTTATCGATGAAAACCAAATTTCATTGACCTCAGGGTCACCGATGACGTCACAGGTCAGGTCAAAGATGAAATGTTTCACCGTTCACGGGTCATCTAGGGAATGCGCTATAACACCGAAGAAAACGCATTTTGTCGAGAATCAGCGATAGGGCGTCAGTTGCCTAGTACATATGTTGCTATAAGAGGTCACTGACATTACCAGGTCAGGTCACAGGTCAGGTCACCAAGGGTCACAGGTCAGGTCACATGAACCTAACTTTAGGTACTAAGGTTGTGCGATGCATGTTTTATGGCCAATTTTTCATTTCCAACTCAATGGTGTTGGTTATAAGACTATCAGGTACGGCTTAGGTCACTTTCTGGTGAAGGTCAGGTCAAGGTCAGGTAAAAAAGGTCAAATTTTAAAGTTGATAGTTTTGCATAAAATGGGTATTGATTCGATGCAGCTCGTCACGGGGAGTCTAATGGTGGTCTTTGTTTTGCGCTACGGGGTCTAGAATTGCTAAAAATTGAGTTTGAAAATCTGACGTCATCAATTTTGAACCGTTTTTTTCGCTATAACATCGCCAAAAAAAGAGGTATCAATCTCAAATTTGGCATGTGGATAGAACTCGGTAAGAACTATCACATATATTCCGGTTTTTGCGAAATTCAAAAAACTTTTTGGATTTGTCGGCTAATATATTCAAAAAATCTATTTTTTGATTTTTGGGGGTCAAAATCCAACAATTTCAAAAATCCGAGATCGCAGTTTTGTAGCCCTGTTAATTCTACAGCTTTTATGTCTTTATCATTTTTCTGTATTTGCAAAGCTATAGGCCTGACAGCTCTTCCCGCGAAACCCTTTTTTGGGTCGAAAACGGCAGAACATGACGTCACTCTGACGTCATTTCCGGCCAACCTATCATAGCCTTTGGAAAAATGTTTGGTCACAATGTGTAAAATTGATGTCCGGGAGGGTACTGAAAGTTTGGTGACGATCGGCGCAGCGGTTCTGGAGATATATCGAAAAGTCTGGAGGGGGGGCAAAAAATAGCCCCCCCACCAGGGCGCGGGTTAAAACACAGAAGCCTCTTTAATCGCATTCCTACAGAAAGGAGTCTTTCCCCGGCTGGTCGGCCATATTACTGTAATACACCGTTTCACCATGTCTGTGGCCTGCCTGTGTAGGGGAACAGCTATCTGCTGACACCGCCCGGGCCCGCTCCCCGCAAACAGCCACCATGATCAGTGGACTTCAAGCAAACCCAAAACTTTGCTGGAGAAATAATCCCAATATACACAGTACACACTGCCGCACTAACTCCGCGCGGGCTGCGACTGCATGAATCGCTCCCCTTCCCCGGCCTCCCTCCCCCACTCGGTACGGAAACAGCGGCACGGGTCACGTCATCCAGTGGCCCTGAAAACTCCCTGTGTGCGTCCGCGGGCTTTGAGCAATTTTCGGGCTGGTTATACCTTCCGTACGGCGGCTGGCTCAAGTTCACCAGACAGCAGCCGCCTGGATGGGATACTGTTCCGCAGCACACTAACGGTACACTCTCTGATACACCAGACCTGTCCCGCTTCGGTCCCGGTATGAGCGCGGATTCTGCGCTCAATAGTATGTACGTCATGGACGATTTTTACTCGGGAACTGCTGGACCGATCTCACTCAAACTTAGCACACCGCTAGAGAACGGTTATAACGTAGGGTGAATGAAAAGTTTTGAGCCTAACATAGTTACAGGTGACGCAGATAAATGAAACTTTGGTCATGTGTTTTGCCACTATTGATATGGATGGACACCAAATTGTGAAGTCCTAGCACTTTTTTCTTCACTTTTCAAGCGCCTTGAATCATGCTATTTTGGGATAAGTGCTCGCGGTGTCAATGACGTCATTATTTTTTGTGAAGCGTCATCCAGTCAGTTTTTTCTTTAGGTTTAGAAAGAAATAGACACCCTAAGGATGTCAATGCTGGTTAAAAGATTCAATTTGAGATACCTACATTGGAAGGCACAGTAATTGATTGTTTACATTGCAACCAGTGAAAAATACCCCGATTTATTGTCCTGGTGAAACACGACCAATTTTGTCAGCATTGCCCTTCTGATCTTCCTGATTTTCTAACAAAGGTGTACCTATCGGTGGGTCATCCTAGTAATGCCCCATTACAGTAAGACCCTTTGAAAAGGAGTGCACTTGCAAGACATGTCATTTATTTTCCCAATTACGGAACACTTTCCTCCTTGTTGTGACTGTGACATTTAATTTTTCAGATGAGAGTAGAGACGTTCTTTTACTGACTCCACTGTTCTTCCAACGCTAGATTGAAGTGAAACACCCGCAGTTTATCAGCGGTGGCGAAAAGTGACTTTAAATTCTCAGAATCTGCTTCAACTAGCGCCAAATGTCATTACACATCTCTCGTCGTGCTCTGCAGCAGAAAGCCAAGAGGCCCAATACGCAGAGCATAGGCGCGGGAGCCGGGGGGGCAGTGGGGGCAGCTTGCCCCCCCCCCCCCCAACTCTGGAGCCGTGGGGGCGGTGCCCCCACAGCTTTGAGACGGAATACCACACTTTTTTGCAAATGTTTTCTTTTTTGTTGAAAAAGCCGAGGGATGAAAAACAAGCAGTGGCGGATCCAGGGGGGGGGCTGCGGGGGCTGGCAGCCCCCACCCAAGGAAAACTGGCGCCACTGCGCCGAAGGCGCAGTGGCGCCAATTTTCAATTCGCAACTCATCGGAGTGCCGCATACTAGGACTAGGATGCAAAAATCAGTCGAATAACGTCGTTTCAGTACGCCCATCCGGGGCGTGGCGCCCAATTATGACCTGCAGCCCCTCCCCAGTGAAAATCCTGGATCCGCCACTGAAAACAAGTGGCCTAAAACCGGTGAGAAAACTAGATTTGAGGGTACCCTAGGTTGATCTCTATTATGGTGTGCCCCCCCCCCCCCCCCAGTCGGAAAGTAGTTCCCGCGCCCCTGACGCAGAGACCTTTCTCATGCCATACCCATTAGTAAGAATGTCGCCAGCCTGCTCCTGGGAGATGTCCATTCTTACCGCTATCTGATGAGGTCACAGTCTTTGATCCAGCATCCACACCCCTAGAGCAGGGTCAATGTTTTCCGATTTTGTCGCATTCTACGGCGTTTTTGATATTTGTTCATTTTGGACGCTATTCCTGCCCTGCTTGAAATTAGCAGCTCAAACCTAAACAGTGCCATATGATGGACCACAACCAATAAGTTTAATTTCAGGTCCTTTTTAATTTCAGATGAGGGCATGGCTTTGAAATCGCAATACTTTATAAAAGCTCGGTTCTCGATTTTCTCCCTTTTCACCGAACGCGGAATCTTCTTCACTTTAACGGGCTCTAAAAACGAAACGAAAAGGACTAGGACTTCAAAACTTGGTGTACACACCTAAGAATAGTGGCAAAATGTGTTACCAAATTTTCATTAACCTGCAGGGCCTCGGCTAAGGAATTTTGACTGGTGGGCCACTTGGGCAGCGACATGGACTGACCTTCGTAGCCATAGCCCCCCCCCCCCCCCAATTTTCTATTTCTTCCCAGATTTCGGCCACTTTATTCTGCAAAAAACGTCAGGATGGCATTTAAAAAAATGTAAAAAAAAACGGGGCTCGATCCCCCCCCCCCCCCGACTCTTCAGAGAGAGCAGAGACAAGGGACCCACAACCCTCTCAGCGGTGATACTCCGGCAGTGCACATAAAATCGCACAAGTATGCACAAAATATTGACGCAGACTATAAAACCTTGGACGATAACTTACGGCCGGTCGGATGTTAAAAATCAGCGAGCCCTGAGTGGATCGCTCGCCGACTAGTCGGAGATTCGGAAGCGGTCGGAAGAGATCGGGCGTTGTCGGGTGGATCGGGAGGAATTGTGAACAGCACGAGTGCAACTTTATATATAAAGTGGGTTGTAGCAGGAACCCCAAAAGAGGGTTGTAGCAGCAACCCCAACATCTCTGAAAATGATCATTAACCCTCGCCGGCACACGCCATTTTGCGTCCTTCGACGGCACAAGGGGGAGGGGGTACGACCCCCCCTCGCGTTTGGCCCCTGATCGAGCTAGAGCTTCGCGGAAAAAACGAGCGTGTTGCCCGTCACGAGATGAAGCCGATGATACCCAATTTTAGGGTCCTAGGTCATCGGGTGACCTTCCAGATCAGGTCAATGACCCGAAAACCGGGAAAATCGGGACCTGTTAGAAAGTCGTAAAGCGTGGCTGCTATGTGGTTTTCCGGGGTGCTGATCACGAATATCGTGTTAGTTTTGATCATAGATGATGTCTTTAAGCATTTAGACCAGGTCGGGTCAGGTCAGGTCAGGTCAACCAGTAGGGGTTGTGACGGGTATTCGTAATACGTGTCAACCGCCTCTGACAGCTTCGTAACATGTTACGAAGGCACCGAAACTACTTCGTAAATGTTCAAATGGATGCTAAATTCGAATTCAGCTCCAAAAACTAGCCTAGAAACATGTAAAACTCGAAAAAGTGAACCGAGGTCACCCGAGGTCACCAAAGGTCAATGTCCTGACCTGACCTTCAGGTGACCTTGACACCCACCCTAATGCATGGGAGCAACATCAAATCACATGTTTGAACGTTTGAAACCACGAAAAGCTTGCAAACGCGCGGCTAATGCGAGCCGACATACGCCGAATCGCGATTCCGGCCAAACATGGTCTCAGAAAAGAGGTCACAGGTCAAAGGTCAATTGGGTCAGGGTCATGAAATTTTCAGGATAGGTGTAAAATTGATCAATGCGAGGGTACTGAAAGTTTCGTCGCGATCGGCCGCTTTTTACGCGAGTTATTCGCGAAAAACCTTAGGGGGGGGGTTGCATCAACCCCCCCCCCCCTGTGCCGGCGAGGGTTAAGCCTATTGGTGTCGCATGGAAAAGAATTGACTCAACAGCCCAAGCGCACTGCGCGTGAGTGCGCAACCCTAATATTTTCTTTAAAAAAAGTTATGTACACTTCTGGTGAACAGTGTGCCAAACTTCCGATTTGTCTTGGGTGTCTGAGTGGAAAATTCTAGCCACCCAAAATGTGAGAGTGGAAAATTATCCTTTCTTATTCTTGAGTGTCATCTTCAGCCCAAATGAGAAATTTTTGGAACGGTGACTGTGAACGGTTCGAAATTCGTCCGACTGGTCAGATGTGTGACTGCAAGCATCATACCGGTCGTGAAGACGCATAAAGCCGAATTTTGGTACACGAATGTGCACGAATATGAAAGTCATCCTATGTCGCGGACCGATTCGGGATCTTTCTTCCACGGTCTTGGCATTTCGCAGACCAGTCGGTGTCCACCGCGTGACTTTTACGGTTCGTCACGACCGCCACGAATATTTCATGAAAAATGAAAATTTCGTGGCCGTTAGCCGAATTTATAATAAACGAACATGATCGCCAAACAGTCGCCGAGTCGCCGCCGACATGTCGCTGCGTGCGTCGACTTGTTGCCAAGGCATCGCCGACTATTTGCAACAGATTCGCCATTCATTCGCGATGTTCGCCGAAACATGGATCAGCTTCGACCCGCGCACGATTAGGGGGGCCCCACCCGTTTTCTGCAAATCGGGCTCTGTCGGCGAACTGTTCGCCTCTGTCGGTAAACTGTTCGCCGATTTCCTACACGACGTGATTCGGCGACAGGGTCGTGGCCAAAATTCTGCAGTATTAATATCGCTTGCAGACTTCAATCGGCTGGAAGTCGCCGACACTACCTCTAGTTTGACTCTGGCTTATATCGTGTCTATCGGCCAGCCGTCTGAGATCGCTCGCAGGCTTATCCCCGACTGTCTGAACTGGTCTGTTCTTCCACTTTTTACCCAAGAGGATATTGCAAACAATAGGTTGAAGTTTTTTCACAAGAATATGTTTCACTGATGGGTACTTTACAGCCTGAAAATGTACGATAAGATCTGCTAGTTCAATTTGAAATGTGAAAACTTAGATTTTTCGGAAAATTACTGGTGGGCCAAATCTTTGAGGCTGGTGGGCCATTTCGGGTCACTGGTGGGCCATTTGGCCCACCAGTTAACATGTTAGCCGAGGCCCTGTTAACCTGCGTCACCTGTAACTGTGTTAGGCTCAAAACTTTTCATTCACCCCACGTAGAGTGTCGTAAACAGCTCAGTTCCTGCTTCCAACGGCCCCTGATGCGTTTATGCGTTTTTTTTTTCTTCAAACAACCTGCGGTCCGGCGATGCCCAGCATTGCCCCTTGGCCTACTGGGTATATGCAGTACCCCACAGTCAAATGACTGTGGGGTACTAGACTAGTACCCCACGTACCCCACGGTGGCGCCGCCCATGCCTCTAGTGACCTGACCTTTGACCTGACCCAAAAAATGACCGAAGTGTTTTCTTCCTTATTTTGGACGTTCTTTCGATTGCCGCTTACCGCGTGTCGCTACGTGGCCCAGGAGCCGAGTTAGACGGGGGGGGGGGGGGTGTTCAGACACCCCCCGGCCCGGCGCGTAATCTCAGAGCACCGGCCCGGCGCGGGTTAAAGACATCATCTGTGATCAAAACTAACACGATATTCGTGATCAGCACCCCGAAAACCCCATTGCAGCCACACTTTACGACTTTCTAACAGGTCCCAATTTTCCCGATTTTTGGGTCATTGAACTGGCCTGGAAGGTCAACCGATGACCTACGACCTTAGCATTGGGTATCATCGGGCTTCCTCTCGTGACGGGCAACACGCTCGTTTTTTGCTTTAGACATAGGCACTAGGCAGCGGAACGGGGAGGGCACCGGGACGGGCACGGCGTGCCTCTTTAGAGGTTTCTTCTTTTTATAACAAATAGTAATATTGATATTTCAATGATTTGACCGCTTCACAAATGCGCCTAACTGCATTCGTGTAAAGATTTACGATTTATTTTCATTTGATGCAACCAATCTTCTAAAATATAAATCATAGCAGTAAATTAGCACTTTTCAACCTGTGCGTGTCATTGTGGCGCTGAGGTGACAAACATCCATGCTTCCTCACGTCACAACACGTGTGTGCGCATTGGTAGCGCAGTGTTTTACATGGGACGGGGTTGTGGTATTTGGCCTGGGTCGTGGTCTATTACCTTAGTTTTAATTTGGGAAGAATTGCAATAAAGATTATTGATTGGATTATTGTAAGGAGCTCAAGCTATTTTTTTCCTAAGTAGCAGTATTGTTACCTAAGTGTCTTGACCAGTGTCTTGAGTGACAGGGTTTGTTTTGGAGGGTGTAAAAAAGGCAAGTAGCCGTAGGTACCAAAAGGCTAAAGCCACGGCATAGCCAGGGTGTCTTATGCTACACTAGTTAAGTTAAGTGACCATCCCACCCTAACATTAGTTTTGAGTTGAGATAGCCAAATTGGGGTCCCTGGCCTGCAATTACTCGTTTTGGTACTACAACAACAAAAAAATGCTTTAATTCAAAAGTATGTTCTCAAAGTTGCAGCTTTTGGATTCAGATGGGCTAATGTAATGTTTTTAATGCCCCCTCTGAATGTGTGATGTCAGCGCAGATCTAACAATTTTTAAACCTTTACTAAAACGTTTGGTAGGTAGCACGTGGTGTAGTGATATGGGTATGCTGCATTGTGCGCATCATCTGTCACACTTTAAGGATGCCAAATTATTGTTTTCAAATGATGTTGTAGGAACAGTGGAGGTCCCAAAAAAGTAAACAAAAGTGAAAGTCTGCGATCTTGGAAACCCATAGGCGCGGGAGCCGGGGGGCAGTGGGGGCCCGGCAATGCCCCCACAGTTTTGAGATTGAATACCACACTTTTTTGCAAATGTTTTCTTTTTTGTTGAAAAAGCCAAGGGATGAAAAATAAGTGGCCTAAAACCAGTGAAAAAAACTAGATTTGGGGGTACCCGAGGTTGATCTCGATTATGGTGTGCCCCCCCAGTGTGAACGTAGTTCCCGCGCCCCTGTGGAAACCAGTGAATATTTTTCAGAGAAATTTGGTTGATAGGTATTCATTTTGGATCTTTCTGAATCAAGGGACATCACTTTTATGCCAATTCATATTCATAACTTTTTCATAACTCTTCATTCATTCATAACTTTTTTGAAGGTGGGGTCCCTTAAAAATAGTTTGTCTTTGCCTGTCCAAGCCCCCCAAAATGCCAACTGTTTGCTACATGAGGTTTTGAATATCGTTTGTTTTTTAATTTTTCTGCCTCAAAATAATGCCAAAAATCTGTTTATGCAAGATATCAATATAATGGGTATTTGATCACTGAATTTTATTTCAAACAGCTGCTCATTCACCATGGTGAAGAAGGCAAAGAAGATTTCTGCACCACCTGCATCTGTTCTTAAAGTCAACGGAAAGGCAGATATGTCTCCTAAGGCTAAAGGGACGCCGAAAAGGAAAGCAAAGGAAGGAAAGCGCCTTACAAGGGTTCTGCTGGTGAAACATGTAAGTGGCTCAATATTTGTCTGCTTGTATAAGAATTAAGATGCCTCTATTGGTCAATAAATGCACTAAGTAACATAACATCATTTGAACAGTCCTGTTTGCCTTATGATCCCCAACCATTTCTTAAAACACCTAATTGTAAAAATAATAGGCAGTCACGATTATATAAGAGAGTGTTAGTGTCAATTGTTAGTTAGTAGAATTCAGAACAAAATTTTCACCTTTAGATGCCACAAATAATCTTGGAAAGGTAGGTTGAATGGGTTGAATCACTCCTGGAAATATCAGATGGCATCATGGGTCAAGATGTAAAGACTAGATCTAAAATTGTACTGATCATATGCAATTAAGATCTTTGCACAAGCCTCTGAGCTTATGCCTATAGCTTGGAGTTTGTCAATCCTGCTTATTTGTCAGATCAGAGTAAATCAGTTTTTTGTCATTTTTTGCTGACAACAGTGTTCCATTGCAAATTTTGAATTTTTTTTCTTCTGTGATTTGAACCCTGGTCCTTGGTTGATGCTGCTAAAATTTAACAATTGTTGATAGTAAATTACCACCTATGACGTATAGGCTATAACACCATAATATTTTCATATTTCATAACTCATGAAAGCACCCCAGCCAGCCTTCCCAAGTGGGGCCCACAGGCCACATGGGCAGCAAACTGGGGCCCATTGGGGCTGCCCACCACAGACCCAGATGGGCATGTCATGGGCGTCCAACTGGGTCCTATCTGCGCACCCCAGGTGGGGCCCATGTTGGACCCAACTGGGGCCCATATTGAGCCTCATATGGGCTTTCCCAGTTGGGACCCACATGGGCAGCCCAAGTGGGGCCCATATAGGACCCAGTTGGGATATATCGCTGTGTTTTTTTCCAAACCCCATATCTGCTTTCCCGTGCATTTCGGACAAGTTTAAAAGAAACTTTCAAAAATGGTAGTGACTCGATTTTTCTCAAGTTTGTCTGCCTTAGCAGATCAAGCAATGTCGGAACAACCTTACTAACACACATATTTGATCAGGATCGAATTATTGGACACTTTTTAAATGGGATCTTTCGTGCCTCCCGGAAATTCACGGGAGAACAGATATGGGGTTTGGAAAAAATGCGTCGATGTGCATGTGTATGGATCCCACACGGGCTTTCCCAGTTGGGACTCACATTGACGCATGCAAAAAGCCCACATGGGTTTTAATTGGGATTTGGGACCCAGCTTATGTCGACCATTATTTCCGCGTGAATCCCAAAAAGCAATATGGTCACACGTGGGAGAACCGCGTACCCTTTGCCTCTTACTAGATCCCCAGAGATTCGAACTCAAGACCTATGGATCTTGATGCGGGGACCCTAACCACTGCGCTGCGCTACCACTGCATGTAGGCGGCCGGTGGAGGGTAGAGAACGGAAACGGATGCGTACCTATTGTGAAAAAGGGAGTTTGTAACGATAGTGTAGAGGCCCGAGCGGTACCGTAAAATGGGGTGTTAAGGGACAGTTTTACGGTGTTTTGTTTTATAACTCAAGAAGGGTTTGAGATAGAAGCATCAAATTGTCAGCACTTTATGTGGAATTTGGTGCTTTACATGCCTGCCACATTTAAGTTTTAAAAATATATCCCTCCATATTATTTTTTATTTTCTTCATTACTGTCCCCTAGCACCCCAATGTGAGGCGTTAAGGGACACCTATATTATTCCAAGAAATGGTCATCAAATGCCCACAATCGGGGTGTGAAAGAGCACACAATTTATTTATCGAAATGTTTTGCATATCCTGTCACAAAACAAGTCAGGTTCATTCACCACTAGTGGCCTTTTTAGCCAATTACATGATATGCAGTTTACGCTTCTGGAAAATGTGCTAATTTTAAGGTTAACAGAACCAAAAAGTACCCTTCTGTCATCAACAAAAACCCATTTTGAAGCTAGTCACTTGTCATTATGTTGCCCTCTTTGTTTTGGCCTTTTTATGATGACATCACATTTACCTACATCAGTCTTCATTGACCCATCATTGTAAAAGAGAGTGTTACGGGAGTTTTAACCCGCGCCGGGCCGGGGGGGGGGGGTGTTTGAACACCCCCCCCCCCCTGCGGTTTATCGCAGATATCTCAAAAACGGCGGCGCCGCCGTTTTTGGCACACCTGTTCGTGCATCTTTTCCGCACATATTGTGAAAATTTCAGACCCAGGTCACCTTAGGTCAGGTCACCAGGTCACGCCAAGTGACCTCACCTCAGAAAAAAATAAGAATGCTCGTCATAGCTACACCGATTGATAGATTGCATTGAAACTTTCAGCGATTGATTAGAGCAACATTATCTATAAAATGTATATCTCGGAATTTTTATATCGGTGACCTAAGGTCAGGTCAATTTTGCGACCTCTCCATTATAAGTCAATGGGAGAAAATTGAAAAGCGTCTGTTTTGCACGAACGCTATTCTAGACACTCTCAAACATCGAGGTGTAGGTAAAATGGACACACTGAACCGGAAAATGGCAACTGTGACCCCTCGTTATGTCCCCGAGGTCATCTCAGGTCACGAACAGAATCTAACAGTTTTTCGCTAATAACTTCTGATAGAGGCGTGCTAGAGCGCTAAAAACGCCTTAGATGTGTTCGGCTCGACGTTGCGGATCGACTGATATGCAACATGACCTTTTCCGGTCAGGTCATGACCTTGACCTGAGATCAAATTTTCAAGTTGACCTTTCAAGGTCAAATTATAGTTCATTCGACGCGTCTCGACGAGAGGAACACGATGGTGGCAAAAATAATGTCATGGCTTTTTTGAGTCAAAAGTTATTGCCGAAAAACGTCTTTCGTAAAAACGGCTATTTTTGGAGTTTTTGCCCTCTGGAGGCTAAACCGTTGACCTGAGGTCAAATCTGAGAACATTACTCAGAAAGGTCTGTAAAAGGGGCTATCGAATGCGCTTTTCTGCGGCGCTGTAGCTCTATCGGTTCCCGAGATAGCCGTTGGCAGTTTCCAAAATGTTGAAATAGTGAACATTTGACCCTTGGTGACCTCTGGTGACCTGACCTTTGACCTGACCCAAAAAATGACCGAAGTGTTTTCGTCCTTATTTTGGACGTTCTTTCGATTGCCGCTTACTGCGTGTCGCTACGTGGCCCAGGAGCCGAGTTAGAAGGGGGGGGGGGGGGTGTTCAGACACCCCTCCCCGGCCCGGCGCGGAATCTCAGAGCACCGGCCCGGCGCGGGTTAAGGTGTTTTGTTATGTAACTTAAGATGTGCTAGAGATAAAAGCATGAACTTGCCAGCATTTTATGTGGAATTTGGTGCTTTCCATGCCCACTGAAAGAAAACTTTATGAAATTATACTTAGATATTATTTTTTATTTTTTCTTCCCTGTCCCTTAGCACCCCACATCCACCTCAAGATGTGCATGCGTCCGGAAAAGAGGTAGAGGATGATGAATGAATCAGTGGATATGTATAAGTTTTTCAGGAAACATGTGCAACACATGTGACAATACACCTATGCATTCATTTTCCCTGTCACCTACCAGTTTATGTGGTACACACAGAGTTTTGGAGATGTTTCAATTTTGTGAAAATGTAGCATGATTTTCAAAACCATTTTTGAACCAAATCACTTGCATGAAAAACCATGCCATTTTGTCCTATAGTCAAGAACAAAACAGTGTCAACTACCACACTCAAGTTTTTATTTAACCCGCGCACCGACGGGGGGGGCGGATATCCCCCCCCCCCTGAGGTTTTTTTGCGAATAGCGGGAAAACCGCGGCCGCGAAATTTTGTACGACTATTACCTCATCAATTTTACACATGGTGTGCAAGTTTGAACTTCCTACCTATCAAGGTCAGGTCACCAGGTCACTTTGAATGACCCAACCTCAAGTCGCTTTTTTGCAACTTTGTCACCGTGCCAGAGCTACAGTAGATGTCGGAGGCCTTTGAAAGTCGCAGGATGTTATTAGGTCATTAGTAGCTAAAATTTGTATATCTCGGAATTTTGATATCGGTGACCTAAGGTCAGGTCAATTTCGCGACCTCCCCATTATAAGTCAATGGGGGAAAAATCAACTCCCTGTTTTTACCACTAAAACGGGTCGGAATGGCCCCATATACCATACATGACTTCATATACGATCAACCTTCACTACCTTGAGGTCTGTTTTGCTGTTGGGCAGCTGTGAGGTCATGTGACGTCATCAAAGGTCACCAAAGGTTTTTGGCCAATAACTCCGTACAGGAACAAGATACAGACGCGTGGATGGTCTCATTGTGTTCAGCTCGTCAAGACGCATCGAATGATATACATGATGACCTCGAGGTCACGTGACCTGAGGTCAACCTTTGACCTTGACCTTTCGAGGTCAACATATATATCATTCGATGCGGATTGACGAGAGGATCACGATGATGCCCTTAGTTTGTTCCTATCTTGACTAATTCGAAAGTTATTCGAGAAAAACTCCATATCTAGCGCCGCCATTTTGACTTTTTCGACCCCTGTGACGTCATCTTTGACCTGACCTGAAAATGACCTTTGTAAAAATTGTAGATCTTGACCGTGCGTATCCGATGCCGTTTACCGCTTGTCGCTATCTTGCTTCGTTCTTGAGATCTCAGGGGGGGGGGGGGCGGTCATCCGCCCCCCCCCCGTCGGTGCGAAGCTGGCGCAGACCCCCGTCGGTGCGCGGGTTAACCTTCTCAAATTAGGAACATAATATGACTCAAAGTTTTTCCCACGCAACTGTCCCTTATCACCCCACGGTCCCTTAACACCCCATTTTACGGTACGTCAGCGCTGTATTTTGTCTATAGTTCGTTTTTTTTTCAAAAGGACACTGGCTCCACAGTGTATATAAACTGGCTCAAAGTTCAATATCGAAGCTCTCACGTGAGTTTTGGCAGCTTCAGTGTCTGGCCAGGAATTTCTCACCGAAAAAATAATCGATTTCAAATTGTGCACGGTAAGTAGCTGGAAATTGTTTCTTAAAAATGAGCATACTATGATGACGTCACTGGTGGCAGCAGGCACCCAAATGTCCGTGCAATGGGACAAGTGTCAACGAATTTGGGTGAAACTTAGTTTTTCACTGTTGCCGAGCTTATAATCGAGTAAGCGGTTCCGTCCAGGATAGTTATGCGTTACATTGCAATACATGTTCGACAGCATGACGTCACCACTGTTCTCATATCTGGTTCCAAAACGCACATATGGAAATTATCGGCAAAAAATCACATTTTAAAATTAGTCGACGCTCGATTTTCTCAGGTTCAGTTTTTGCTCGTTTTGCTCGCTAAAACACGTGCTTGTTCGAAAAACATGCCTGGAGCCAGCGTCCTTTGGAAAAAAACGAATTTTAGTCACCAACTGCCGGCGGTGCCGCCACACAACGAACGCCGGCGGCACAGTATCAGCGATCTGGCAGGAACGCGGGCAGGGGCGTGCCTAGGTGGCTGCCAGATCAGGAGTCTGGCAGGGTAGCGGCACAGATCACTGCATATAGTTATGCTGAAACTAAATAACAAAGTAACGATAGGCACTAGGCATGCACGCTGTGGAGTGCGCAGACACATTCTCCGTATCTCCAGATTGTCTCACTATGAGTTTGAAGAGTGGAGGCGCTGGCCAAGTCCAGCACGTAAAGTTAGCCTATTTAGCCGCATATTTACGTCTGGACAACGAGTTGCGGGGAAAAGTGCTGATTTTGTCGCAGTTTTAGGAGCCGGTGATTAGGCTGGATTTTTAGGTTACTTTTTCGTTCCGATTCCTGTATTTCATAGTGTTTAGCTTTTAAATATTTTAGTTCTCTCAGAAAAATATTACTTGCCTAATAGATTTGGTTAAATTGTTTCATTTTAATAAGCCGACCGCTAGAGTCATAAAACAATACATCAGCACTACAATTATTGTAAACAAACAAATGGAGCACCGCTTGGCTCTGTTCCAAAAGGCCTTTTTCAAGTTCATCTGGTGTTTTCGTACTCGTGTACGTCGTTTTGTTGGAAGTTTCGGATCCCTTGTGATTGAATTATACGCGTATCATATTAAAGAAACATGTTGACTGAAAACAATTCCAAGTATCCAGGAGGCTAAGGCTCCAGAGTCCTGACTCCTGAGCCCTGAGCAATATCAAGTTGAATTTAGGAAATGTTGGTTGATAAACGCAAGTTGGTCTGGCTCACTTATCAGCAAGAAAAAGTAAAATTAAAAGAGCTTATTGGTAAAAAACAAGCTATACTATTGCAGGAGATCAATACTGAAGAGCACGCTGAGCAATATCAAGCCAGAAAATTTGAGAAAATGCTGGCTGATGAACGCATATTGATGTATTGGTGTGAATATTGAATTATAACTTACAACAGCAAGATTAATTTGTGTTAACTATCAAGTGAAAAAATCTAGAGTGAATGAACTCGGGCAGCTTTACTTTGCAGAATGGTAATGTCGTAATGTGCAAATTACTCAGTGTCTGGCAAATGAAACACACAATCATTCCATTGCTACTGGAGGAGACAGCTTGCCGCTTGGATCACTAAATCAGTTAAATGTTTAATTTGATGTTCATCATTACTTTGCATTTCTTGAAAAAAAGGATTTAAGAAGAATTGTCAATGTGACAAATACAATCCATGCAACGATGTGATCGTATGATGTGTTCATAGTCATGAGTGATTATTGGTCCAATATACAATAGCAAAGCTGTCAGCATTTCTTTCTGTGGATGACCAGAAATGACTCAGAACTTAGAAGTATTAGTTTTCTTCACAGGGCTGTGATAAAAAGTACTGAGGGTAATCTTCCAGCAAGGAACTTTATAGTTTATTTTGACTTGGTATGAGTCGAGAATCTCGAGAAACTTGTGCCTACATCTCGACTCGAGATGTAGGCACAAGTAGGTAGGTACTTAGTCATATAGCTAGTAGTTGTGTAGGTTAGTTGGGTGCTCTTATATTAGGTTGTTAGTTTTTAAATTGCCTAGTGTCCATAAAAATGTGACCTGAGGGCTGAGCATACCTGACTAATCTGACCTAACCTCAATCATCATTCATCACACATATTTGCAACCTACCCAAGACCTGCATAGCAGTAGCATTCAGTTATAGGTAGGTACTTACTCACCCTAGCTCCATCTCACCTGCTAACCTTCAACTTGCCAACAGTTAGCTCACCTTGCCAAGCCGCATCCAACTATCCAGGGAAACAGTCAAATGAGGAACTGGCTCATTGGGTGGCATGGTGAGAGTCTGTGCGTTTAAAGTGTCTCTTCTCTGAAGCTGCTCAGCACAACAGTGTATGCCATGTTAGATGCTCAGAAAAATGTGGGAAATGATAACTAGGCTACTTTAGTGCTTTGTTCATGCTCAAGACATCAACAAGTACAAATCCTGTGGGGTAAAGCTATGAGCTGGGTGAGTAATGAGTATGTCAGGTGAGTGTGCTGTTGGACTGTAGTAAATATACAAACAAACACAGGGTCACAGTTATATTCAATCTCCCACAAAAACATACAACAAAAACGCCCATAGCCTCACTCCGAGCACACAACAAATAGCTAAGCCTTGCAGTCACAAAAACGCTTTGATTTACAGGATAGGTATACAATATATCCTCTGTCCTTGGGGATCTTCCTGCCAAGTTGAAGTAAGATGACTGAACTTCAGGATTGATCAACCTTTTCTTCTTAGTCACAGCTTATATATGAGAAAGACTAAATACTTGGTTGATTAACTGCCTTGAAAATTGTATGATCCATCTTCAATTCTGACATGAAGGCACAAAGAAAATAGTTCCCTCTCCTCTTGGAATACACAAAACAAAATATGTAATATTTAATAACTTCTTAGTGGATGGACAAGAGCAATTATCATAGCTTCCCCTCAAGTTAACCTCTGGCACTGATGAACTACACTGACACCTCTGATCCAAGATAAACTTGAAATGTGTAAATCTGTCTAGTCAATCATGCAACGGATGGAACTTGAGGTCAATATATTTTGCGATATACAACGTTACTTTGGAACCTTTTTGCATGTTTGCTTCATATTTTGTAACAAACGCGCAAGAACTGCAATATTACAGCACTATATGCTTCTGGACAAAATGCAATGGTAGTGAAAACTTAGCGCTGATGGTATTCATTCTTGGCCAAACGTAATCACAAAATGTTTTGTACTAACTATTAAATTCCAGCCAAAAACAGTGCACGGGTTCAAAAAGAATCATTCCAATGGCGGTCCATTCTTGCGGTCCTGAAATCGCCACTATTTCCGGCCTCTCCAACGCAACTCGTTGTCCAGACGTAAATATGCTATTTAGCCCATCTGGGACCCAGTTGGACGCCCGTGACATGCCCAGATGTAGCCCAGCCCACAGTGTATATAAATACAGTGGCGGCAAACGCGCTTGGTCACGTGACCAAATCTGCACGTGCGGTTGTGGCGAGGGCACTTCCCGAAACTCTGGTGCCAACGGCCTCGCGGCGCCCATAGAGAATGCATGGGGCCTTTTCTTTTAAGACCTATCGTGTCTAAACCAAGCCATTTAGTGCAAGGATACGACTGGTTTGATATTCAGTCGTCTTTTGGCTATAAGTCGGCATAAGATACGTATTTTTATCGGCAAAATTCGCTAAGTACCAGGTGGTTTTCCGATACCCTGCACGCCTCCTAACCCCCGGCGGCCGACTGGAGGAGTCAGTAGCGCTCCACTCACGACTTTTGGCGATAGCTCAAAACACCTTACAGCTAGAGGGCTGCTATTTGGCACACCTTATCTTTGCTTCCATACGCATCTTTGGAAACCAATTGCATTTCCGTCTCAGGTTAGATCACTGACTTATGACGTCACACGTGAACCTCTGCAATAGTCCCAAAATACCGAAACTTCGCAATGCCTTCGGTGCCAGAGGAGCTGTCACAGCGAGATGATACGTACAGGACCTAGTATCCTCTAGAAGTCTCAAAACTTGTATATCCCGGATTTCTCCTAGAGGTCACATGAGGTCAGGCCGATCGCGTGACGTCACCATTACATGTCGATGGGAAAAATATGGAAACTGTAATTTTGACGCCGAGAATGATCTAAACCTAGCTCAAGCACATGGAATCGCAATTTCATGCACTTCTTGCAATGTCCAATGCTTCACCTTTGCATCTTTTCACAAAGGTCACAAGTTTTTTCGCCAATAACTCCAGTTAAAATTGAACTGGCAAGTCGGAAAAGTCGCCAATGGACTCGGGAAGACCTACCGAATCGAATGATATACGATATAATCTCCTCCGACCAACTTCGTGACCTGAGTGCCTCTGACCTGACTTTGACCCGATGTGAGCAGCTTATGTTGACCCCACCCAAACAAAAGTGTACCATTTGACGCACCGGAGCATGACAAACATGATGGTACTAAAATCGCGACTCTGCGCCGTTTTTTGGCAAAGTTATTTCTCAAAACCCGAAATCGTATTTTGGCCCTCGGGGCACTTGACCTGACCCTCAGAGGCCACCAGTTGACCTAAGACTTTTAAAGCGTGCATCAATCGCTGCGTCCCCGGTCCCGTAACGGCACACATGCTTGTTTTTCCCGCGAGGCTAGCTCAATTAGGGCGAGGGAGTCGTACCCGCTCACTCTCGCGGCCGGGGCGTATAGGCATGTAAAAAAAAACACTAATAAGTCTGGTAATGATTGATGCAAGATTCTTACAGATAATGGTTGATGAAGGTAGGGCATAAGTTATTAAAGATAAGTGAAACAAATTTGCAGCCCTCAGTAGCCTTGAATTATGCATTAATAATTATAGAAGAACAACTGTAAGCTGCAGGCTCAGCTCTTCAGTTTCTACCTATGCCTGCAAACACAATAAAATCAATGGAAGAGTAATAATAGTTTAATTGTATTTTATTGATGCTATTCAAGTTTCAATGGTAACTATGTCACCGATGATTCAATATTATTTACACGGTATCATTTACCACCACAGTCTAAATATTTAGCATCTAAAATAATGCAGTAAAATAAGCTGCGCCACATCTGTCGACAAAATCTGGTGCCAACTCAAGGTCAAACGGAAAATGTGGTCACGTGACCAATGTCCGGCAGCTGTAGCCCAGCCCACATTCGCCCAGATTTCCCACTTCTAGCCCATGTGGGCCTCATTTGGGATGGCCGGCTGGGACTAGCAAACTCATGTTTGCCAGGTAATTTGAACCCAATCTTTTAAGAAGGGCTTTGGATGATATTGCTTTGTTTGTGCTATAAATAAGGTTTTCTCTCTAGATGTTGGACTTAATTTTGCTCATTGAATGCTGATTGATTTTTCTCTCTGCCCAGCTCGTTGTATTGAGGAAAAGGGTGAAGCAAGCAAAGGTCAATGTGGTTAGTAAGCTGACAAAACATGCTGCTCTGCTAGAAAAGAAGAAAGGCAACGAAAAGCAGCTTGAGAAAAACGCACGTAAACTGAAGCGCCTGAAGGAGGAAATTCAATTATTGAAGGTTGGTTGAAATGCACATTTTAAAGTTGCATGCAAGTTCTTTTGTCATGAACTTCATTACACTGTGCAGCTTGACTAAGCGATTTAATGAAAGTTACAGCTAACTTTTAAGGAACATTTTGAGATTGGCAAGACTTTAGTCATTCCATGCTTTATCATTTGGTAGGTACTTGTTATTGACACCTATTATCCATTCTTTTGCAGAAATTGAAGAAGGATGAAGTAGCCAGATATGGTGTTGCGGAAACAAAGGATCTGGAGAGTGTTATCAATAATGCTAATACGCCAATCGACGTCAGAGCAAAGGCCCGTGTCGCGATGTTTCCGGCTTTCCAGGAGAAGCTGCAGAAATTCAGACAGCGGCACCCCACTTGGGAGAAAGACGTGCCCAGACTTCTGCTGAAGATAAAGCCGTACAAGCCCAAGTCGGGCGGCGGCTCGGGAGGCGACAGCGCCGGAGAGTCAAATGATTCGGGCGATGACGGGGGAGGCGATGAATCGGACGAGGAAAATGAAAGCGATGCTGATGACGAGGTGATATCGCCCGCTAAAGTGAAGTCTGCCGCCACACCGTCCAAAAAGACAACCGCGAAGAAACCGAACAAGCAGACAGTTGTTGAGGCTGACGAAAGCGATGACGAAGACGATGATCTGGATGAACAGGAGGAAGAGTCAGACAGTGAAGGAGAACCAGAGTTATTGGACAGAATGGCTGAGGAAGGGGAAGAAGACGAATCTGACGGCGAAGACGAGGCAGATGGATTAGCCGAAGAGAGCGGAGATGAGGGTGAAGAAGAGAGCGGAGAAGAGGGTGAAGAAGAGAGAGGAGAGGAGGATGAAGTAGATAGCGACGACGACGGGGACGCAGAGACTTCGAATATCGTGGCTAATGGTACTGCCGACTCGGACGAAATGGATGAATATGAGAAGTTGATGAATGAACACGATTTGGGTGAAAATGGCGACGTAAGTTCCGATGAGGACGAATATGACTCTCGGGACGAAGACGACGAGCCAGACACGGACGACGTCGACGCACACATCGCCGCCAGACACGGCGGGCTGGTCTCCATGGAGTCCGACGATGGCGAGTCGGAAGGTGAGGACGGCGAAGGCGAAGAGGAGGATGAAGATGAGAGCATGTCTGAGGAGGAAGAGGCGGCTCCTGTGGCAGCGAAGGGAGGCAAGAGACCACTGAATGGCAAAAAGGAAGACATTGGCAAGAGCAAGGGTCAGATGAAGATAAAGCGTATCAAGTTGGATGAAGTGGCCGAGGACAAGGATATCAGTCTAGACGAAGACGACGACGACGACGAGTCGGACGATGAGCCGACGGCCAACTCGAAGCGCTCGTCGTTCTTCATGGGGGGCATCGACGATGAGGATGAGGTGAGTGTTTACGGTTACCTGACAGCTGACACTTTTTATTGATATTTCATAACTTATTCACTGGCCGACGGACGATCAGCAAGCGTAACTAGATGACTCACTTTTTGTGACAAACGGGTTCTGGGTTGGCCCTTCCTGTCAACAAACGGCGCACACTCCATCTAAGGCCTCATTTTCTGTATCGTATGAAAGGCTGTTATGTAACTGTTATGGATGTTGCTTTGCCTAAATCCTGCCTCTGGCTGACCCTCTGACTCCGTCGCGGCCAGGAGGATGAGGAAGCCGACGAGGACGGCGATGACGATGACGGAGACGCCGGCGACGACGTGCTGATGCAGGGCCGCCGGCGGATGGTGGAGCGGCAGCAGCTGCGCGCCGGCGCGGCCGGCGAGCGCGTGCCGCGCGGCAAGTGGAGGGGAGCCGAGCGCGGCCACCGCGGACGCTTCCAGGGCAGGGGCGGCGGCGGCGCGATGTCGGCAGGGCCTCGGGCAGACCGGTACGTGGAGGGGTGTCAGTGGGCTCAGAGTGCGCGGTGGGGTGTGGATTGGGCTGACCGGAGCGCACTAACTGGTAACTACGATTGCATTTTCCAATGCTGTTATAATTAGGAAAGTAATGCAATGTTCTAAGGATTGTAATGCAATGTTGTTCTGAGGAAAGTAGAAAGAGAGGAGAGGCACATGATAAGCGTGTGTTGTGGTTAGCGTTTTCCCCTTGTGTTTAGAAACATGTAGGGGAGAGTGGGGCACTTTCGTGCATATGCGCACATTCGTTTTCAGCAGTTTATGGGAACACGAGTGACTGCACGAGCTCAAGGTAAATTATGAAAATATGTCTATCATGGCCGCCCCTCGTGTACTGTATAAGACAACACTCTACCTGCTGTCATGCTTGATAGAAACGCAAAGTTGTAATATTCGTGCGCTTTCCAAACTTTTCTCATAGCATCAATTTTCGTGATCCTGACTCGGAAATGTGGTTCAGCTTTTCAAAATTGGGGTCGAAGAAGCTCACTCTATTCACGGAACTGCTGCTATCTTGTTTGTTGAAAAGGTGTCATTTTTCAACAATAAATTTTGAAATATATTACAAATAACGTTGTAGGGCAGTTTCGTGCACGCACTGCCTAGGGGCACATTCGTGCATATTTTTTTCGTTTTTATGTTTTATGACTATCTGTATAAGGTTTCACTTATGGCGCTCGCCTGACTCAGTCTCGGCTGCTTGCGACGTCGTGACAAGTAATTCACGCGACCTTGGCGAGGTCACGGAGGCGGGCCGATGGCCGGCAGTTGGCACTTTCTGTTGGCTAGCCCATTCTTTCTACATTTGTTGTGCAATGCATTCTTGTCGAAAGTAATCAAGTGAAATGACCCCCTGCCAATTTCTTTTGGTAAATTTATGGTAATGCCCGGTAATTCTTCGAACTTTGCAGGGTGCACGGAGGTGCCCCACCCCTTGCACGAATGTGCCCCATACCTGGGGCAGTTGCGTGCACACGTTCAGAGATGCTAAAAGTAATTTTTTACTAATAGAACCGACAATTTTAGATGATAGCTTTGAAAGAGGAAAATATCTGTAATAGCTCCTTTCCATACTACAATCAACAATTTTCCAATCGCACCAACCAAAGAACAGATCTATGGATTTATCCTTTTTTTGCACGAATGTGCCCCACTCTCCCCTATGTATAATTCACGAGCTATGGGTTTTCTATCATACCTTTTAGCACCGAAATTCAAGGTGTGACTTCCCAGATTTCATGAACTCCCGGATATTCTTACAACACAACCAGTGTAAGTCTGCATTGGTATAACCTATTCAATCTCAGTGTTTGCGTGCGTAGATATGTGCGCACCGTACGGTTCCGCGTGCGGTGCTGACCGCAGTGTGCCGATTTCCAGGTCAGACGACTCGGCCGAGGAGGGCGACAAGCCCAAAGGCAAGCTGCTCCGGCCCGGGTACCTGGACGGAAACGCCAGCGACTCGGGCGACGACGCCGGGGCCGGACCGCCGCGGGGCCGGGGCAGGGGGCGCGGCGGCGACAGGGGCGGCTTCAGGGGCCGCGGCCGGGGAGGGTTCGACCGCAGCGGCAGGGGCGGCTTCAGGGGAGGTCGTGGCGGGTTCGACCGCGGCGGCAGGGGCGGGTTCAGGGGTCGGGGCCGGGGAGGGGACCGCGGCGGCAGGGGCGGGTTCGATCGGGACAGCTCGCGCGGCAGGGGCGGACGGGGAGGCTTTGACAGGGGCGGACGGGGCGGGTTCCGGGGCAGGGGCGGTGACCGCGGCGGCCGCGGAGGGTTCTCGGACCGCGGCGGTTCCGAGGGCGGGTTCCGGCCCCGCGGGCGCGGCGGGTTCCGCGGCGGCCGAGGTGGCTTTGACCGCGACGACCGCGGCCGCGGCCGGGGCGGGTTCGGCCGTGGCGGCTCGGACAGAGGCGGACGGGGCGGCGGCAGGGGACGAGGAGCCTCCCCAGGAGGTGAGTTCAGCAGCCAACTAACTCCCCTGGGGCTCTGTGAACATTGCACAAGCCATAACGTATGATACACTTTCAGTCTGTTTTGAAACCCCCTGTTTTGACCTTCGGGGTGCAGCTAGGATTGATCTTCAGTTTGTGTCAATTTTCCCTTCTTTCTCTTGCAGTATCTATTAAACTTAATTTTATCTATCCATCTCTTCAGTCATCTATTTCATCTATTCGAAATCTAGTCTTGCAACTATCTATTCATATGTCGCCCAAGATTTGTTGTTAAGTGATCGTTTAAGACTAGCACATACATAATAGCTGCCTGAAATTTTCAAAGGTGCTGTTATGAAGTGACACCAATAAGTATTGGATTTAATGCGTATTCTGTATAACGGTTCACAAGACGGTCCATGGACAGCGTGTGACGGGGTCGGACTGGTGTGTTGCAGGCGTGCATCCGTCCTGGGCGGCCAAGAAGAGTCAGAGCCCCGCCATCGGCAAGTTTGAGGGCAAGAAGGTCAAGTTCGATTAGAGTTCTAATCGTTTCGAGGTGGAGGCGGTCGGTTCTGTGGCGGTAGATCGGTTTTTCGACGGGTTCGTACTGGCGAACGGAGCTGCCAGAGTACAATGTGGGGATGTTGAATGTGTTTGCAGCAAATAGTTTAATATACGTTTGACAGTGCTTTCCATCCGCGCAGCCACAGTAGTGCACGACGGTGATGTGTTTTGCCGTGGCTTCTCTGTCGTAGGCTGGTATTGTGTGGAGACCTGTGCAGTTGTTTGCATCTGTGACATTGTATGGAGAGCCGTGTGGTTTTCAGCTGTGACATTGGGCATATTGTTACCTCACACCATCGATGGGCTGTATGTACAAGGTTTTCATGTTGCCACAGTTGTTATACATGCAATGGATCGTTGTAATAAACTTGTTTGATCGATATTTGTCCATGTCAAATGAAACCAAGTACGTGGTGCAGGGCGTGGGTTTCCGACGTCGGATCAAGACCAGACTGAGACGTAGTTGCACAGCTATGATAATATTTTGACATCACCAATCGCAGAGGTGTCTTTTAGTGGTATTTTAAGACCGTTTTTGTGATTCGCCACACAGTGCCACGCATCTCCGTCCGTCGCCTGGTGGCCATTGCGGGGAGGTGCAGTACTCTGGCCACCAGGTGGCGGGGTGGTGTTCTGCTCGCGGCCGACAGAGGGCAGTATCGGTAGTGAAGCGGGCCGTGGGCTGGAATTCTAAGGCGACCGGCTGGTGGTCGGTAATAGAGTTCTTGTGCTCTATATGTTGTTGACCGGCTTTGTATACAAACTGTCAATGCGACTTTTGACTACTGTTGAACGCAGTTCAAGTAAACAAGTTTGTGCACATGTTTCCAAGTAGAGCCGCTCGTGCGCCTCGTCACACTGTCTTAGCCGATATTGTTGCGGGGAACCCCACAGCGATGCTGGTGTGGCCGTTGGCATCACTACATAGACGCGTGTGACTGGAGCTTAGCAAATTCCAGACGAAGCCGAGTGGTTCGAAATTTTCCAAACTTCTTCCATTGTGACGTTGTGTCAGGAGGTGCGGCAGAACTAGAACAGGAGCCTGTTGTCTCGTTTCAGTGACACGTGAAATGATCATGGCCATCTGATGAAGCCGCACTTCCAGCAATTCCGCCCAAAACTGTCCGCCTCGACTACACCAAGGATTTTGTGAGATGCCAAATATTTGAGGCTTACCTGTCAATCACGCATATCATCGTAACATTATCCTGTTTCTAGATGGAATCCAATGACATTTTACAGTCTGTTTGAGTTACAACTCGAATATGTTATGAGTCATTAGGTACGGGTATAAATGCATGTTTCTTTCGCCACGGTACCTTCCTTCACTCGACGTTACTACTAGTGAACAATGGGAGATGGCTCCTACATCGGCCCAACATCGTAATTGCCTCTCTCTGGGTTGACCACGAACGCTGGCGACAACACTGCGAGTGGATGGTCCTCACAGCCGGCCGAGCGCCAGTCATGGGCGTACGACTCTTTAGTGCCCTGGGGCGTACATTTATGACGCTGCTGTCGTCCACTAATTCGGCCGGTCACTCAACGTCCCGCGCCCAGCGAGAAGCGCCACCGAGCCGCCTAACCAACGCCACCACGACTGACTAGTCAGCGGCCGCCCACCCGCGACTTCGGAGTGCCTATCCGGTGTGACGTGCGACTGTGACATTTAGCACGGCGAACCAGACTAATAGCAGAGGACTCGGCATGCAGCACCCCTACAGTCTCCATCCCTAAATGGAAAGGTGTTCTCTTCGACGCATGACATCCACTTCCTAGCGCAGTGTCTGGGGTATTGTCTATATACAGACTTCTGACTCGTAATTTGGTGATCGGTCGCTGGGTATACTCGCGCGGTCGGTGACCGGTCATTAACCGGTACATTTGCGGTCCGTTTCTGAGGCCACACGGTCATCTGGCTCCGCGCAGGTCAGCGTGGTCTGTTGCTATGACAGCGCGCTGACGTCGTCCGCTGCTATCTGATGGTGGAGCGTTGTCCTCGCGGCGTCAGGACATCCATCCGGCACTGCAGCTGTGTCACTAAACACTTGCTCGATGTGATCTATCACGGACATCCGTTATGCTCCCTTCGTGCCCTGTCGTCTGGCGCAATGGGTCTATGTCATCTGAGTGGCGCGTTCGTTTACAGTGTAATATATGCTGCTTCACATTCATTACAAGAGCATCTCAAGCCAACCGTACACAGGGTATCGGGAACGCATTAGCTATGCCGGTGTTGAGTTGTGTATGCGCAATGCAAGGCTGCATACAATGCATAGGTGAGAACTTCAAAGCAGCGTAGCCTAATTGCATTCGATTGCGAACACAAAGGAAAGATATATAAGGACGTAAGATGGGCCTTACGATTTATCCCCGCAACTCGGCTGATTTAAGAAGAGGAGGGCAACGAAGAAGCACGTGCTAGTGCAGTGCAGGCGGGAGAGTGGGACAGAGAAGAGAAGTCAGAGAGACTCGGATACCGTACTCCATCGACCCTGCCTGGGTGGGAGCCCAGCTCGCCGCGGCTGGCGGCTGCAGCCGGCGCTCTCAGCTGGGCGGGGGCAGGGGGCGCGGCGCGGCGCGGCCGGGCCACCCAGGCCGGCCGGCCGGCGGTGTCGGTGTGTCGGCGGCCGGCCCGTCGCCGGCGGCGGCCGTCGCGGGCTGGGACCGCCGGCGCGGCGGTGCCGTCGGCCCCCGACACCCGGCCATTAGCTGTCCGTGTCGTCCGGCCGGCCGGTCAGGGGGGGGGGGAGGGAGGCTGCACGGGACGCTCACAACAGCCTCCTCGGACGCCAATTTATGGCTCATCGACACAGACTCATGGAGCCATAGCAGAGTGGTGGCGAGAGAGGGTGGGGACGAGATGGGAGAGAGGCAGAGAGACAGACAGGTAGAGGGAGAGAGGCCGGGAGAAAGAGATGAAGGAGGAGGAGGAGAAGGAAAGAAGCTCACTCCAGACTTCCAGAGTATCTATGAGAAGAAAGAGAAACGACACGAGCCTACAGTACTGCCTGTGATAATACCGAGAGACACAGGTCGACACCGTTTCTGACCTTAGCACTCTGAAACAAGGGCCGCTGCATAACCACGGCAGATCGGAAAACAACAGAGCCATTCATTTTCAAGCGCTTCGTGTTTGTGTCTGGAAACCGCGACCTTCGATGATTTTACGCAGTGTACGGAGCCCGGTTGAACAACTGAAATGACCTGCTGCGTCCAAGGTCGGTTGGCTCCCAGACGTGAGCAGCACACATGCATCTAACAAACATCGGTAAGCTGGAGTACGTGCCAGGCCAACTTTTAATGGCTGCATTGTTTTCAGACGTGATTTGCTGACTCTGCTTTTAGCAAACAACGAAGATGGTGATTTACACAATTTGTGGTTAGAGCAGTTACGTTATAAGCCAGCGCTAAGCGCGTCATATTCTGTAAATAGCGCTGGATGGTTGTGTTAACGTGAAATGACTGGTAGAGGCACAATCCACAGTACACAGAGTTGTTATATTGTTCGAGTTCTGACAATGGATGGCCTATGGGTGTTTGATCCGATATATGACGTGGGGAAGGTGGTCCTATCCCGTGAACAGCAGGCGGTGATGTGAACTGTGAAGACTGTGGAGCACGACCTGACATCGTCCTGTTCACCGTGCTCATCGCGTTGCAGGACTGCTGTGAGCTGGGGACAGTGTGGTTCAGCGCGGTTGGTTGCGTGCTTCGTGACGGGCGGTGTAGTGGCAACATGGGCGGCTGATAGTCCATATCAATGTGCCTTCTGTTCGGTAGCAACTTTTGTATATAACACAATGAAACTGGACAGGTATTTAAGTGCGTGGCTTCCGGTTGCCCCTGAAACAACTGATCGCAATCTGCCGGTGTTGTGAAAATATTTTGAACAGTCTTCATCGTAGTGTTAGAGCAGTTTGATTTGCTGCAGTGTTCATTTTTATGTTAACGCATTATGCTTCGTTGCAGTCTCCGCTGTGGCGCTAGTGTGCTATGATTTGTTGCAGGCTCCTTTGGCGTTAGTGTATACCTCAAGGTATACACTATACACTAACGCCGTAACGCCTATAGGTTAGTGTAACCTATAGGTATCATAGTATACTATGATTTGTAACAGGCTCCACTAATGCTAGTGTGCTATGATCTGTTGCAGTCTCCACCCTGGTGTTAGCGTACTATGATCCGTTGCAGTCTCTAATGGTGTTAGTGCCCTATGATATGTTGCAGTCTCCATCAGTGCTAGTGTACTGTGATCTGTTGCAGTCTCCGCTGGTGTTACCTTATTATGATTTGTTGCAGTCTCCACTGTGGTGTTAGTGCACCATGATGTGCTGCAGTCTCCACTGGTGCTAGTGCACTATGAGCTGTTGCAGTCTCTGGTTGTGATGATATTGTCGTCACCACCGTTGCAGTCTCCTTAATTTGGTTCTCCGATTTCTGTGTTATTTGTTCAATACTTATGGTGATGCTACTGTTACCATTAATGCAATATCTTATTTACAATAAAGCTTAAAATATCTTCTTTCGTTTCTTAGGTTGCAAGTCGTGTTGCCAGCATGACTTCGGCGAAAATGTTAAATGCATATATCACCTTTTTCGCATGCATATGTTTCCAACACGACTGTTTTCTGTCAGAGTGATGCTTTAACCCGGCAGGCGGTGGGCCTACCAGCCACCTTCCGCGCGGTGGGGGGGGGGGCATTTTTTGCCCCCCCCCCTCGTATCTCCGAAACTACTAGACGGATCCGGAAAATTCAAACGGCGTTCGATAGCCCTGTCAAATTTGTTGAAGGAAACAAAATTTCATTGACCTCGGGCTCACCGATGACGTCACAGGTCAGGTCAAAGATAAAATGTTTCACCGTTCACGGGGCTTCTAGGGAAAGTGCTATAACACCGAGTAAAACGCATTTTGTCGAAAATCAGCGATAATGCGTCAGTTGTCTAGTACATATGTTGCTATTAGAGGTCACTGGTCATACCAGGTCAGGTCACAGGTCAGGTCACCGAAGGTCACCAAGGGTCACCCTCACCACATGAACCCAACTTTACTAAGGTTGTACGATGCATGTTTTATGGCCAGTCTTTCATTTCCAACTCAATGGTATTGGTTATAAGACCATCAGGTACGGTTTAGGTCACTTTCTGGTGGAGGTCAGGTCAAGGTCAGGTCAAAAAAGGTCAAATTTCAAAGTTGATATTTTTGCATAAAATGGGTATCGATTCGATGCAGCACGTCACGGGGAGTCTAATGGTGGTCTTTTTTTGCGCTACGAGGTCTAGAATTGCTAAAAATTGAGTTTGAAAATTTGACGTCATCAATTTTGAACAGTTTTTTCGCTATAACTTGGCCAAAAAAAGAGGTATTGATCTCAAATTTCGTATGTAGATAGAAGGCGGTAGGGACTATCACATATATGCCGGTTTTTTTCGAAATTCAAAAAACTTTTTGGATTTTTCGGCTATTATTTTAAAAAAATCTATTTTTTGATTTTTGGGGGTCAAAATCCAAAAAATTCGAAAAACCGAAATAGCAGTTTTGTAGCCCTCTTGATTCCACACCTTTTATGTCTGAATCATTTTTCTGTATCTCTAAAGCTGTAGGCCTGACAGCTCTTCCCGCAAAACCCTTTTTTGGGTCGAAAATAGCAAAAATGACGTCACTCTGACGTCATTAGCGGCCAACCTATCATAGCCTTTGGAAAAAAATTTTGGTCAGCATGTGCGCTAGCTACTCCCGGGAGGGTACTGAAAGTTTGGTGACGATCGGCGCAGCGGTTCTCGAGATATATTGAAAAAAAACTAAAGGGGGGGCAAAAAATGCCCCCCCCCCACCGCCTGGAAGGTTAACATGTTTACACCGGTTCAAAGTCGGTTAAGTTTTGAAATGGTGCAATGTGCGCCCTCCTGAGCACGAATGATGTAATTATCAATACAGCCGTATCAGGTCAACAAAGTATGAACCAGCTGTATCGAAGAGAATCCAGCCGTCGGGAGCAGCCGTGTCGGCCGGCCGGACGGTGGCCGGAAGTCCGCGGTGGCTCGCCATCCGCGTACCCTTCCGTTGTGACGGCGTGGTAAATCGCCCGCTTCCGGCGCGCGCCGAGTCGCTCCATTGTTGTGAAACTAGGCCCGGCTACGCCCCGTCGGACTCTATCGGCACGGCACGGGTGGTGTGTTTGTTGATTTGGGGTGTTCATGCCACAGAAGGGCGCGTGGATACGGTTAATGGGACAACATCCGCCCCTCGCAGTTTGGTCTGTCGGTCAGTCGCTTTCCCAGTCAGTCACATAACTATCTGCATTCGCAAATAGGATGATATGTGACATGTGTCATCAGCAGTCACACATGCACCCTCTAAATCTTATGTAGAATCAAATATAATAGTTAACCAGCAAGAGTCAGTCCCAGTTGATGATCTCGAATAATTCACTGTATGTAATACGTGTTCCTATGCATTGCCGTCTACCATAAGTATGTACTTGTAACTAAAATCCGTTTCCAATTGTATGCCTGGACACATCTTTTTTGCCTCACTTTGGCGCCTCTCGTCAGATTTACTTCAGCATTACCGTCTACCTTAGCTTAGCACCTCTCGTTTGTTTTCAGCATTTATAGTTTACTAAACCCCAGCATCCCTCCCTCCTTTTCTTCCTCAGCATCTCTTCTGTACTCTGCCTCAGTTTTTTTTTCTCCGGCCTGCGGCTATGTACCGCCGCGCACTGCGCCCTGTTATCTGCTCGGCCGTGGCCGGCCCATGAATGTCAAACAGACTGTCGGCTGCCGCGGCGGCCTGGTGGCGTGGCCGGGGCGTCTCGCCAGTGATGCATGTGCGGCCAGCCTGGGAGGTCACCACTTAGCGTGGCCTGCAGCGCGGGAGGCGGACACGACCGGCGCGGCCGCCGCCACCGCCGCTCGCCCCGCCAGTCCAGATCCGGCGCCGCTCTCCCTAAACCTACCACCACCGTCTCACATCGCCAGCGCCCGCCGCCGCCACCCGCGAGACGCGCCGCTCGGGCCACCCATGAGTCATGTGGCAGTGTGTGCCCGCTGCAACTGGCTTTCACATTCCACGATCGCTGCCGCGAGCGACGCGACGCCCGCGTGAAGGGCGGCGCTGCGGCTGGTGCTGCGAACAAGGGGCGTCGAAAGGGGTGCTGGATATTCACAGAATTGCGGAAAGAGATGCTGCTTAGACATGGGACGTCAGTTTTATAAATTGGTTTCTGAAATCATTAGACTTATTTGGGCAGCGTAAGCCATGAATCTGATCAGATACTGATTACTTCTATTGAAAAAGGACAGATGTTTCCCAAATGGCTGTCGTAAACCTCCATGTAAAAAATGTTTGACATTCATAAATGTGCATTGCCATTAGGGCTCAAAGCCGGCTTACGCTCACGGATCGACACATTGCAGCATCAATAAAAGTAACTGAGTCCTGATACTTTGCCGACTCGGCAGGAGTGCTGTGCTGAGTGGCACTGTGATGTGGATATGCTCCTCTGCACCTGCACGTTCTGCATATTTCCGGGTGTCCAGACGCGTTTTGATCTGACGCGGTAGCGCTGACCATCTAACCGCTCCGGGTCGGCCCGATCGTGTCGGGCGGCGGGCTCCCACGCTCGGTGCCCGCTGGCGCCGCCTCCCGACCGCCACACATGCGGCCGGCCCACTTATCACGTCCATTACATCGGCTAATCAGACGGTCGCCGTAATTTTCATGGCCTTCGGGCCGGCCGGCCGCGGGTCGCCCCTCGGCGCGGCGGCTGGCTGCAGCTCTGGCCGGCGCGGCGGACGGTGAGCTGAGGAGGGGGAGGGGTGACGGGGAGTGCCGGGGACACGGTCCCAGCCACCGGAAACCGGGCCGCTAACGCCTGCTGTCACCCACCCACCATCCCTGTGGAGCCTTATGCTACACTGAGAAACACTCAAGCCTATCCATGGTTCTCGGAGACCACGCAGGGGTCGTTCTGGTCTTGTATGAGAGCCTCAATTGGGGAGAACTTTGTTTACAGTTGTCGGTCTCCAGTTTGGTAAAGTTCTCAGGTTTTTCCCGTAACGTTCTCGAGTGAGAATGGTGTGCTATCTTGAACGAGAGCTTTGCCCGGATAAGGTACTCTTATACTGCGGGATGATCTCCCATGAGAACCTTTACCAGGTCATGAGATCATAAACGAACACAATTCCCGCTCATAATATGATCCTGTATGGTCTCCGAGAACTTTAAAACTTAAGAGCGCCGGCTTTCCTGGCACGGCATTCGCGCTCACGACCCATTCCCCCCTCTCCCCTCCCTGTAGAGCGCCAGCTTTTCATGGCACAGCATCCGCGTTCTCGATCCTTCCCATTCCCTCCATGCACAAACAAGGTAAAGAACAGGCATGTATATTTATTGTGTCAGATGTCAAAAAACTCACTCTGGAACAGAACATGCGATGCAGTCATTCGAACATTTTGAACATTTTGTTTCAAAAGCTGCCCAAACCCTTTCGCTTGCCGCCCCAGTCAGTACCGACCAGCGTGCTGAGTTTCAACTGTGTCGCTTAGCAAGAGACCATAATATCTCCCGGTGCACGACAGCTCAGTCCCTTTACTTTACTTTTAACACGGAATGCAGGTAAGTGCAAAAATGCATGTCAAGCGGCGTTCCCCACGGTCCACAGACTGTGCGAACGATGTACAATTCAAACACTGTTAAGTACAGGCACGTACAATGAGTTACACAGGCACAGACATTAAAAAGTTAATACAGGTAAAATGTATGGGCTGGCATGTGAACACTACCGACGGCAGTCCATGTGAGACCGAAGTCTAGCCATAGGAGCGGCGGAGGCGACGACAGCCGGTTGGCCGCTCTAGACAGTTTGCGCAGCTGGTAGCTGCATCTGGCTGGGGAGGAGCTACTCCAGCATGGCAGCCTGCTGACTGCTGAACCATGAGCGCCATCAGACGCTCCAGCTGCTCGTTGTCTCCCATCACCGGTACGAGCGATCCGACACGACGGTGTTAACTTATGTGCGTCTCTGAATCGGTGTCGCGCACAGGGTCAATCTCACTCGCGTACTGGCCACGCATATTATCGATTACACCACTATTTCACTATTTCACTGTGGCCGGACCGTCTCGGCGAACACGCCTCACCTCACCTCGCGGCACTCAGCTGTGTTGACACCAGCGCCGCTCGGACGATACTGACCCTCGGCCGCTCGGCCCGGCCCGGCCGGTCAAGGTCGTTCAAGGTCACGGCTGGCAAGGCGCGACACGCGTGACCCAGGGCCGGGACACAACAGGGACATTTTGGCGTTGTGCCCGATGAGTTGCCTCACTTCGGTGTCCAACATTGAGAGCATCGTCTCTACGGCTTCTTGCTCTGAAAGGGAGAGTAAGACAAATATTAGAGAAACGGCAGAAACGCTTAATTTCTAAGCCATATCCTCAAAGCACACGAATTGGTATTTAAGCAGATTTTGCTAACACTGGCAAACAGATGGCAATCGCAACCTGTCCTATATCCCAAAAATGGGCAATGGCACACAGATTTTGCCACCTCCCAGAGTAAGTAATTACCTTTGCTGTGGTTACTTTCAAGCTGTTAAGTGCACACAAAGAATACAGAAAACAAACTCACCATGAGACGTTCGCGCTGTGCGCCAGACACCAACTCGCGAAAGGAACAACCACGCTGCCGGCAGCCTTCGCAGTGCTTTCGAGAAAGGAAGGACCGGAAGCACTGAGGCATTATAGAGGTGTTCCTTAGGGATATCCATTTGAATTGGTTTGAACTGTTAAAATCGATAAACATCGTGTCATATAGTAAGGCTCTTTTTCATTAAAAATTATTTCTTCTACTGAAAAATACATGTTTTATTTTTATCAATAATTGCTATTTTCCTAAGCGAAAATGGAATCGCAGCACTTCAAACTGCTCTACTCTTAACACAGCGCCACCTACGCCTTTAGTTTCCTTCTGTGCTGACATCTGTCGTCAAAACACGTCAGCTGCGAGAACTATAAGGAAAAAAGTGAGAAGTTTACCATCCTTTCTGACCGAATGACTGCTGGTTCGAATCTCACCGCAGACCGACTGTTTGCGTTACACGGGTAGCTAGACAACTTCCAGTACTAAACTATCTCGGTCAAGACCAAATCCACTCCTGAAACCGAAGTGGAGACCATGCACAGTTCTCGGGAAAGACCAATTCCTCAAAGCGGCAAAATGGAAACCATCGTAAAATGTGTTTCTCAGTGTACACTGAGAAACACATTTTAGAACTTATACTGATAGTACTCACCTGAGTACCTTCGATGGTTTCCATTTTGCCGCTTTGAGGAATTGGTCTTTCCCGAGAACTGTGCATGGTCTCCACTTCGGTTTCAGGAGTGGATTTGGTCTTGACCGAGATAGTTTAGTACTGGAAGTTGTCTAGCTACCCGTGTAACGCAAACAGTCGGTCTGCGGTGAGATTCGAACCAGCAGTCATTCGGTCAGAAAGGATGGTAAACTTCTCACTTTTTTCCTTATAGTTCTCGCAGCTGACGTGTTTTGACGACAGATGTCAGCACAGAAGGAAACTAAAGGCGTAGGTGGCGCTGTGTTAAGAGTAGAGCAGTTTGAAGTGCTGCGATTCCATTTTCGCTTAGGAAAATAGCAATTATTGATAAAAATAAAACATGTATTTTTCAGTAGAAGAAATAATTTTTAATGAAAAAGAGCCTTACTATATGACACGATGTTTATCGATTTTAACAGTTCAAACCAATTCAAATGGATATCCCTAAGGAACACCTCTATAATGCCTCAGTGCTTCCGGTCCTTCCTTTCTCGAAAGCACTGCGAAGGCTGCCGGCAGCGTGGTTGTTCCTTTCGCGAGTTGGTGTCTGGCGCACAGCGCGAACGTCTCATGGTGAGTTTGTTTTCTGTATTCTTTGTGTGCACTTAACAGCTTGAAAGTAACCACAGCAAAGGTAATTACTTACTCTGGGAGGTGGCAAAATCTGTGTGCCATTGCCCATTTTTGGGATATAGGACAGGTTGCGATTGCCATCTGTTTGCCAGTGTTAGCAAAATCTGCTTAAATACCAATTCGTGTGCTTTGAGGATATGGCTTAGAAATTAAGCGTTTCTGCCGTTTCTCTAATATTTGTCTTACTCTCCCTTTCAGAGCAAGAAGCCGTAGAGACGATGCTCTCAATGTTGGACACCGAAGTGAGGCAACTCATCGGGCACAACGCCAAAATGTCCCTGTTGTGTCCCGGCCCTGGGTCACGCGTGTCGCGCCTTGCCAGCCGTGACCTTGAACGACCTTGACCGGCCGGGCCGGGCCGAGCGGCCGAGGGTCAGTATCGTCCGAGCGGCGCTGGTGTCAACACAGCTGAGTGCCGCGAGGTGAGGTGAGGCGTGTTCGCCGAGACGGTCCGGCCACAGTGAAATAGTGAAATAGTGGTGTAATCGATAATATGCGTGGCCAGTACGCGAGTGAGATTGACCCTGTGCGCGACACCGATTCAGAGACGCACATAAGTTAACACCGTCGTGTCGGATCGCTCGTACCGGTGATGGGAGACAACGAGCAGCTGGAGCGTCTGATGGCGCTCATGGTTCAGCAGTCAGCAGGCTGCCATGCTGGAGTAGCTCCTCCCCAGCCAGATGCAGCTACCAGCTGCGCAAACTGTCTAGAGCGGCCAACCGGCTGTCGTCGCCTCCGCCGCTCCTATGGCTAGACTTCGGTCTCACATGGACTGCCGTCGGTAGTGTTCACATGCCAGCCCATACATTTTACCTGTATTAACTTTTTAATGTCTGTGCCTGTGTAACTCATTGTACGTGCCTGTACTTAACAGTGTTTGAATTGTACATCGTTCGCACAGTCTGTGGACCGTGGGGAACGCCGCTTGACATGCATTTTTGCACTTACCTGCATTCCGTGTTAAAAGTAAAGTAAAGGGACTGAGCTGTCGTGCACCGGGAGATATTATGGTCTCTTGCTAAACGACACAGTTGAAACTCAGCACGCTGGTCGGTACTGACTGGGGCGGCAAGCGAAAGGGTTTGGGCAGCTTTTGAAACAAAATGTTCAAAATGTTCGAATGACTGCATCGCATGTTCTGTTCCAGAGTGAGTTTTTTGACATCTGACACAATAAATATACATGCCTGTTCTTTACCTTGTTTGTGCATGGAGGGAATGGGAAGGATCGAGAACGCGGATGCTGTGCCATGAAAAGCTGGCGCTCTACAGGGAGGGGAGAGGGGGGGGAATGGGTCGTGAGCGCGAATGCCGTGCCAGGAAAGCCGGCGCTCTTAAGTTTTAAAGTTCTCGGAGACCATACAGGATCATATTATGAGCGGGAATTGTGTTCGATCTCATGACCTGGTAAAGGTTCTCATGGGAGATCATCCCGCAGTATAAGAGTACCTTATCCGGGCAAAGCTCTCGTTCAAGATAGCACACCATTCTCACTCGAGAACGTTACGGGAAAAACCTGAGAACTTTACCAAACTGGAGACCGACAACTGTAAACAAAGTTCTCCCCAATTGAGGCTCTCATACAAGACCAGAACGACCCCTGCATGGTCTCCGAGAACCATGGATAGGCTTGAGTGTTTCTCAGTGTAGTTGCTGGCTCCTTTAGGTAGCAGCTGCAGAGTGGCCCTTGAGATGAGAGGACCACTAACGCGGGAGTCCCTCTCGCGCGGTGTGCGGGGACCCGCCACCGTGCGAAAGCGACCTTCCGTTCCCGACCGGCTCAGTATGGCAACACGCCGAATAGTCCGATATGGTGAGACCAGCAGCGGTGTGTGGAATGCTCAAACTCGGCTGCTGAATTGAGGAGCCGGCCGATGCATAAACCAGGAGCGGGTGTGCGCGTTGCTGACAGTGACGGACCTGTGCGACTGATGGTTCTGACGCTGATCAGCGAGCGGCGCGCCGCAGCTGTCTCTGAGGCGCCGCACCGGTCTCCGGTCAGAATTGAACCTGTCGGTATCTACTGACGCTCTCCAGGTCTGCGCCCGGCCGAGAGTCCATGGTGAGCCCCATGATAACCAGGCGCTGATCAGTGGAGATCGCTGCTGGCTCGGAACAATCACAGCGCAGGGATCACAGTCAGCCGCCGACGCCGTGTCAGCGTCGTCCACAACACGACACGGTGCATTATACCAAACAGCGGCGCCCGGCAGTGGCGCGCAGAGCCGACAGAGCGGTACACGGCGGTACCGGCCTCCGAGCGGCGCTCAACACCGGTGAGCGCCGCCAGAGTGCCATCATCAGGCTGCGATCGACACCGCAACGGGCGCCGCTCGCTGCACGCGCTGCCCGACGAATACCAATGAGTCGGGCGGCGCGGCGCGGCCGCTCGCCGGCAGTATGCACCGCGAGCCGCGGACGCCACGCTGAGCCGCTCTCGACGGGCGCCGAGCCGCGCTGGTCGTGAGCGGCCGCGCGCGTCCAGAGACGGCCGCCGGACTGCGGCGTCTGCACTCGCTCAAACTCGCGCTTGGCACGGCGGCTGCACCCGACTCGTGCCCGGATGACACCGCGCTTCCCTCTCCGTCGGACGTGACGCCGTGTTGACGCAGTGCCAGTGCCGTCACGTCACCGGGCCGTCACGTGACTGTCTGTGGCACGACGCGCCACTCCCCGGCCCGGCTGGAGAGCCTCTCCGGCCCGCCAGAGCCGGCGAACATGCCCGTCCGTCTGATCCCCGGAGATTAGTGCAGAGAAAGGCGCTGAGCGGAGCGCGATGTTCGCTGAACGCGGCTGAGCTGAGCGAGCACGAATTCTGCCGTCTCGTGATGATCTACACACACATTGTAGGGTAATGCTCATGAAACAGGAAGATTTGCCGAATCTTGGTCGTTATCTTTGCCCGAGATCCATTTATTTGAGTTGCAATCCTCTTCATACAACCGCAACACTCATTCCTGTGTGACCTGTTTCTCACAACCTCGGAATTTAATCCCACGTTTTCAATTATGATCTTCCGTAAAATCTCAGCTTTATGGAGTTTTCCTTATCGTGCTCTTGTTTTAGATTTTGAATATTTTTTTTTTGATTTTTATAGGTATAGTTATTGTTACTCTACCAGATCTTATCACTAAATACAGTTATCATCACTCGTCATATTGTTGCCATAGGTACTAGTTAATCTCAATTTGTGTTAAATTCATTCATCACTGAGTCCATTCAGCCCAGTTCAGGCTCTGTGGCACCACACCGTGCCTATCCTGTGTCACTCCTGGTGCCGCGCCGGGCGCTGCTCCCACTCCGCACCCCTCCACCACGGGCCGCCTCTGCCCTCCGCCTCTCGTCTCCGCCTGCCCGCAGCCACCGGACCCAGGCAGCACCGGCCGGTGAACAGGCAGCAGCACAGGTTACCCAGCAGGGAGCCCAGGCAGTCGCCGCCGCACGTGGCGCCCACCGACACCGGCGCAGTGGTCAGCAGGAGGGGCAGCAGCGGCAGCAGCACCGCCAGCCACCGGCCGTACGAGGCCATGGCGACTGAGACTGACGCGCAGACTCGGGGAGTCGGTGTGACGCAAAGAAACTGTAGACCGGTGGTGCAGAGCTGCGGAGACCGGTGATGATGCAGAAGGGTTGCACAGAGCTATCGGTCTGGTATGTGTGACGCTGAGCTGCTAGCAACACTCTGTAGATGATGAGGTGATTTCGAGGCTCCGATGATAAGCGTGCTGACCTACCGACTTCCACTGCCTAGTGCCTCAGGGCTGACCGGCCGGCCTCAGAGTAGTCTTTTGAGGCCGCGGTGACAGTAGCGGCGCTCACGGTCTACCTGTCCTGGCACGGAAGTTAGACTGAAGACGGAGATAGAGGCGCATCGCTGCTCACAGATGTGGGCCGACGGAACAGCCGGTCTCAGCCACGCGCGCCCGATAGTCACTACCGGTCGGCCACGATACACTCCGTAGATGCCCCTGGAACTGGACAGCACAGCTGACTTCACGAGCTGACTCTGCTCAACTTCATCAACACACAGCAAGTCGTCACCGCCATCAACTTCTGAACGTTATGTTCAGTTCAACTGCGGTCATCGATCACGATCTTCACACCGCTAAAGAGTAACTGTCATTCCTCCTCGGGAGCAAAGGTCCGTCTTTTCCTTTCCTCTGACAACAGCAGACTCCTCCATCTACAGCTGCGTTCTCCGTCGAGAGAAGACCCGCCAGGCTGGTCCGTGCCCCTCAGGTGCGCTATCAGGCTCGGTATGTGCCCCCGGGAGCGCCACCAGACCCCCGCTGCCCTCGGAGCCGGCGCGTCGACTGCCTCTGAGACCTTCCTCCCTCACGTCAAAACGCACACGTGTCCTTGCTGCCGAGCCAGTGTAATTATGAAAGCCGCTTCGGTGCGCGACCCCAAGGGCATGGGGGGCCACGCGGCCAACGGTGCACCGTTCCCCCATTGTTTATCGGGCCCTGCGTGACCGTGACGCCGGCGGCGCGGCGGCGGAGCGGCCCGGGCCGGGGTGACGGTCACCGGGCGGGCCGGGGTGACGGTCACCGGGCGGGGCGGGCGTCACGGGTGCCGTCTGCCGACCTCCGCTCGAGGTCCTCCTATTTTGTACACCGAGCACGCGCCGCCATAGGTCAATTAGGCCCGACGCTGGCACGCTATGTAAACAATCGCCGTGATTTATACCCCTACGCCGCCGGTTGTCACTTGTATTCTGGAGATAAAGCGATGCATCCGTTTCTGCACGATGCAAACGGCTGTCGGCGGCGCCGGGAGAGCCAAACTGAGCTCAGTGCCGCCGGGGAGTAACTGAGCTCGGCGAGTCGGGGCAGCTTAACTGAGCTCCGGGAGAGCCAAACTGAGCTCAGTGCCGCCGGGGAGTAACTGAGCTCGGCGGAGCTGGTTAGCTGAGCTGGGCGGCACGAGGGAGCTAAACTCAGCAGCGCCGGGGAACTGAGCTCAGCGGACAAGTGGCACTGATCTCGGCGGAGTCGGGGACTGCGACTGCTGTAACCGTGTCTGACCTGGCGCCGCGGCGGCTGCGGCGCGGAGCGAAGCCGGTTTCCCGTCATTGGCCAATGGCCGTCCGCGGCACTAACTATAAATCACTGCGTGGTTGGCCGGTGCCTGGTCAGCCACTGTTACCGGCAACCGCGGCTCGTCTGACCGACACCCGGCAGCTGAACACATACTCACTTAGTACCCGTCCGCCGCCGCATTTGCATATTGTGCAATTCGACACCAGTGATGAATTTCGACCCCAGTTCACAAAAATAATGAAATGGTACGCTGACTTGCAGCAGTTTCAATGTGATACTGATGGGTAATGCTGACTTTTCTTTTTTCCGCAATGCATTATCATACTCCTGGTGATCTAGTAAGCTTTCAGTTTGTCCAATGTTTGGTGTAGAATGGCAAGGAGAGCGGCAGATGGGATAGCAGGCCGAGAAATCTCTGGAGCCTTTATCGCGCTGACCCCGTTTCGGAATAGTTATACCTATCCAGAAGCGCCACCAGCACCTGTCCGCCACCGACCAGGCAGGGCTCCTAAGGGTCTCTGGAGACGCTACTGGCTCCGTTACCGACCAGCCAGGCTCCTGAGGGTCTGGAGGCGCTACTGGCGCCGCCGCCGACCAGGCAGGGCTCCTGAGGGTCTCTAGAGACGCTACTGGCGCCGCCGCCGACCGACTTCAGACGCCCACCGCGCCGCTATCTGGCCGCCCCAGAGCGGACTCCACCCTGTGCCGACGGGTCCGGCCGTCCCCCCGCCCCCGTCACCCTGTCGGCGACGGAAAATAATTACACCGCCGGTGATGAACAGGCAATATTGCAATATTCACGTTAGGTAGATTATGCAAATGGTACGCCTTCGCTCGGGGCCATCTAGATAAAACTAGAATTGATTTAGAAGAGAACTGTTCAATACAAGTGGGAACGGAGCTTAGGAAAACTTATGCAGCGATTTTGTATCGCCTGTGGTGGAGTTCATGTGTCACATGAGTCACACGCACATGCCTTCAGGAACATCGACGGCATCCGCATGGTCCACCATACATACTACGTACTGACTGACTTCGGGTCAGGACTGCTTCATTTGCTTGGTTACAGTCCCGTGCTTACAAAGATTAACCCGCGCCCTGCTGGGGGGGGTGTTTGAACACCCCCCTTGTGGTTTTTCGCGAATATCTCAAAAACGGCGGCGCGGAGCGCCGCCGTTTTTGGTACACCTTATCATACATCAATTCTACACATGTTGTGAAAATTTCAGACCAAGGTCATTCAAGGTCAGGTCACCAGGTCACTTGAAGTGACCTCACCTCATAAAACGTTTCAATGTCTGTCATAGCTACACAGAGTGACCGATCGCTTTGAAACTTTCAGCGATTGCTACGAGCAATAGCATGTACAAAATGTATATCTCAGAATTTTGATATCGATGACCTAAGGTCAGGTCAATTTTGCGACCTCCCCATTATAAGTCAATGGGAGAAAATTGAAATGCGCCTCTTTTGGACGAAAGACATTATAAACACTCCCAAACACTGAATTACAAGTGGTTTAGACACACTGAACATGAAAATGGTGTCCGTGACCCCTGTTTATGCCCTGAGGTCATCTTAGGTCACGAATGGTATCTAACAGTTTTTCGCAAATAACTTTTGATAGAGGCATGCTAGAGCGATGAAAACGCCTTTGATGTGTTCAGCTCGACGATACGGATCGACTGATATGCAACATGACCCTTTCCGGTCAGGTCATGACCTTGACCTGAGGTCAAATTTTCAAGTTGACCTTTCAAGGTCAAGTTATAGTCCATTCGATGCGTCTTGACGAGAGGAACACGATGCCGGTAAAAGTAAGCTCGTACAAGGCTTGGGTCAAAAGTTATTGCAGAAAAACTGTTTCCGAAAAAATCGGCTATTTTTGCAGTTTTTGCCCCCTGCAGGCAAAACCGTTGACGTTAGGTCAAATCTGAGAAGATTATTCAGAAAGGGCGTTAATAGGGCTATCGAATGCGCTTTTCCGCGGCGCTGTAGCTCTATTGGTTCCCGAGTTATGCGTTGGCTTCTTGGAAATTGTCGACATTCGACCTGGAAATCGGCGAAATTTTGCCTTCAATGACCTCTGGTGACCTGACCTTTGACCTGACCAAAAAATTGACCGAAGTGATTTCCTCATTATTTTTGACGCTCTTTCGAACGCCGCCTTCCGCGTATCGCTACGTGGCCCAGGAGCCGAGTTAGAAGGGGGGGGGGGTGTTCAAACACCCCCCCAGCAGGGCGTGGAAATCCAGGACCCCCAGCTGGGCGCGGGTTAATGATACGTATTGGTTACAAGTGGCGTACCACTACCAGCTGCTTTCATGGCTCTTATTTTCGTTTATCCCTGTGTGCAACTTCGTGCTGACCAGACGCTGTCAGTTTTCTTGCCCCCTCTGCAAACAAATAGAGACCATACTGATCGCTTATTTTTCACCGATATGCGGGCCTTCGTGGCCCGCAAATTACGCTGCAGATCGGGCGACTCTGCGCCTGACTCAGGGGCTGCTCCAAACCCATGAGTCAGACGACTCCGTGAGTCAGGACCGTGTCTGCCCGTCAATCGCTTGCCGCCGACGGGTTCGCACACGGCTGATACACTGGGCAGCTCCGGGCAGCTCTGGACAGCTCCGCCGGCGGCTGATGGATCTACTGGCTATGAATAACGATGCCCCCCGCGCACCATTGTCCAGAAACTCGGACCGTCCAAACACAGACGACTCCACAAAGGCTCCGTGGGCGCGTGTTGTTTTGTGCGGCCTCCTGGCCGAGAGCCGCTAACTTGTGACGCATGGTCCGGTCCCAATCGGCGGTCTCAGGTGACGTATGACGCGGTCCCGGGGCGCCGCGGGGCCGGCCGCGGCGTCCGGTCAGCCCACTTCAGCAATCACAGCCACCATTTATCATGGTAATTAATGATAGCCGGCCATCGATGGGATCCTTCTGTGGAGCGGACGCGCCAGCAGGTACGGGGAGGAGCGCTAAGATAATTGCATTCACTATTTGAAAATTGTATGCTAGCTGAAACGACGGAACATCGAATAGCAAGAAATATGCGAAACTGCAGAAGGATACGCATAAAAATGCATAATTACGTTTATCTAGTTTGCTACATACATATATTTAGGCACTCTTTCTTCAGAAAAGCACCTATCTTTGCGTTAAATTTTCAGAGGAAATCCTCCTTTTTCCATATCACAAAACACTTTTCATAAATATATATTTTCATGATTACTGTATCAATAATGAACGCAAACTGTGAGACATGGTTAGGTTAGCTAGGATCTAAAGCGCACAATGATATGAATTCGTCTGTTTCAAATGTTGACCTGTGCAGCTTGGGTACAGGCATCGAAACATTGCTAATGTTTTTATTATGCACGTTGCAGCCAACACTTAACCTCGGCAAAGTTCAAACAGCCAATACCAATGTAGCATTCTATATCGGGCTCTCAGCACCTGCTGACACTGCAAAATGGCCGCAATTTAGATCTGTAATGGATTAAATCAGAACCGACGAGCTTCGAGGTTAGAATTCTGCCGGCAGTGCCCCTCCCCCCCCATCCCTATATACCCAGCTGACCAGCCAGGCGTCGATGGAGAATCACCGTGAGCAAATTGTCGGCGGGTCGCGCCATGACTGATTTTCGCCCATACGTCACTCGGCTTCACGTGCTGTCTCAATGACACGGAACATATGGGCTCCGACCGGCGGGGGCCACGCCGTCTGCTGAATACGGAAACATCGTGAGTAATTGAATTCACTATCCGCCGCGCATATATGGTGCACTTTATTTTATGAGTGCCCAACTGCGTTGTAAATGACCATACATTATTCGCTCGCATCAGCGTGCTGTCATTTATTCACGAGTGCAATTTTATGACTCGTTCTGCTGTGTGCCTGGTGTTTTAGGCGCCGGCAGAGGTCGGCTGAGTGGTGCGGCCGCCGTGTCTGTTCGCACCTCCGCGCCGGCCGCGCGCTGACGACCCAGGATGTCACGCCGGGGGGGGGGGGGAGGGGTGGCTCCTATCACCGAGACGGACCCCCGGCTCAGGAGTGTGATCCACACGGGAATACGGCCCCAGCACAGGGTCATGCCGGCCACTTAGCCCGTCTTCGTACATCAGGCGTAATTCTATGAGCGTATGGTAAAGGTGAAGACAGAGGGAGAGAGAGAGAGAGAGAGAGAGAGGGAGAGAGAGAGAGAAAGAGAGAGAGAGAGAGTGTGTGTTCATTAAAAATAGTAACATCGTTCAAAGCAAGATTAAATTGAACGACTATGGTACGATAAAGACAATACAAGAATGAAAAGATGAACTTCTGTAGATAAAAAGTAACATAGACAAAATTTTTGCTGAAAAGTTATTTCTTCAATTTCTTCACCTTTCTCTTACAATTTTTTTTTTGTATTCTCTCCCTTATGATCGCTATTCAAATAATTGCATTTATCGTTGCTGTTGAAATAGCTGCGACGGGCAGCACTCGCCCGAACCATACAGCACGCAGCACTTTACACGAACTACTTTACATGCAGCATTGCTCAGTGATTTATAAGCTTAAATAACTATCACAATCAGTCTTCCAGTTAAAGGTAGAAGGTAACTCACGCAGCTTATCAGGCCAGCATTAACCGAACAGATACAACACCATACCACACCGAGGCCATTTTTTAATGGAAAGGTACTAAGCATCAGCAGTTCATTCGGCCTAACGTCAATCAAATGCCATTCGTCATAAGATATGCTAGGTATTCAGTATTCAGTTCCATGAAGCCTAATGACCGTAACTTCAGGGGCAAATCAATCTGTCACTCCACCTTGTAGTTACGAGGTGACGACACGCATTTCTCCATTACCGTAGCCGGCCTTACGTGACGTGTAATTTCATTTTTACGGTGCACTATTTGCTGTTATCGTCTAACGGGCGTGCGCGCTGCTTCATACATCATACTGATATGCGGGCCGATTACAGAGCACCATCGCAGTCCACGCACGTCCTTGGCTGCGCCGCGGCCCGGTCGGACTGGCGGTGATCTGAGGTGGCCGACGGGCGCGCCCCAGGCACCCCGGGACCGGTCGGGGACGGCCTGCGTGCCCGTCTCGACACATTGCGTGACGATGCCGCTCAGCGTTTCCCAGCTGGATCCGCCGGGCACAGTAAGTTTTTGTTCGACCGGAGACGAGCTCCGTAGGTGACAGCTCGAAGGATGCGGTCGCCGGGTAATGGGAAACGAGACGGTGAGCTCACTGCTCACTGCCTGACGCCTAGCCGGTGCAGGATTGGTTGTCGAAATGTGGTTGGGAGAGATGGTCCGCACCTCTGACCCGAGGCGTTCCGCTCGGAGATTCTCCGGGGGCTGCCCCGGGGCGTCGGCGAGCTTTGTTGTGTGCGTCCCATCCGGCCGAGTCAGCGGTCTGCTGTGGGAGCGGCTGTGCGGCCGCCGCCCCCGTCCTGGCCTCGACTGGCCCGCCCCGCTCGTCCGGTCGAAATGCTCTCAATTACGGCCAATTTACAATACCGTCAGCCCATTACGGGGCCGTCATTAGCCTCTGGCCGGCTTTGTGGGGCTCCGAATCAATAATGGATTGAGTTGGAACTGCGCGCTGACGGGATGATGGCGGGTAAGTGGCCGCGCGCCGACCGCCGACGCGCCGAGATGGATTGGCATTAGCCGGCAGCCCGCCGGCGCCGCCGCCGGACCCAGGGGCGGTACGGCGCGCGCGCGCGCCCGCATCCGGCCGCCGACTGATGTGTTTATCGCGCGAACCAGCGCGGCGGCGGGAGGAGACGGGTCAGAAGAACAACCCCGGCGGCAGACGGAGACGGGTCAGACGAGCACCCCCCGGCCCAGCCGTGACCCGAACTCGCCATATGGAAATGGAACAGTCTGCCCCCAGCGTGGATACGCTGGCGTTCTATATTTGAGCGGAGATGAGTCTCTCTGAGGTGGTAACGTTGGACCGTCCATAGCTATGGGTTCAGTGACATCGATGACCGAGCGGTCGCCCGACCAGCCGCGGGACAGCACGCAGCGCGGAGACGAGGTTTTTGTCGCGGCGACTGACCTGTCCGGTCGCCGGGGATGGCCGGGGCGACAGTAGCGGCGAGCCACGCGGATTTGATGGAAGTGAATCTGCGGAGTCAGCAGCACGCTGACGCCAGCCTTTCTGCACCTCTTTATCCCTCACAAAGCCCTTATCTCAGCGTCTATCAGCGCCGCCCACCTCCTGATTTCCAGCTTCAGCCGCTGACCAGCATAGTCTCTCCCACATCTTTATCCGCCGTCCAGCTACCCCACCACCCCGCTGCCCCACCGTCCCACCGTCCCACTGTCCCACCACTTCTCTGTCCCAGCCCAGCCCACTACGTCGGCCCCAATCCGAAGCGTGACGTGGGTCGAATACGGAGCGGCGCCGGTCTGCTTCGGTCCCTGAGCCTCTAGTCTGGAATGTACCGGACCATATGGTCTGCATAGGCGCGCCGCATTACCATTCCTCCACGCTGTGCCGGGAATCTGGGCCATGATCCGGTCACGGAGTGCAGGGCGACACAAAATGGAGAGATGAGCAGAGCCTGGAGAAGATTAGAGTCAGCCGCATCTTGCCCGTGTGACGCGGTGTTCAAATGAAGCCATGCCGGGCATCCAGTCGACGATTTTTTAGTTTGTTATCTATCACAAACCTGCTCCAGCTGTGAAGTCCGACTGTAACAAGCAGTGTTTCTACCTATCTCAGTTTTCATGCTCGGTCCGTCTTCGCCGTCCCATGGCCATCCCATTCACACCCTCATCATCGCGCAGTGTTAGCGACACTGCTCGCCGCGTCCCGTTTAGCACTTCCGCCGACACCATCCTGGGCTCGACAAAAACGGCGCGCCGCCAGCAGAAAAAGGCGCGACGGCGCCGCGCCCGCGCCAGGGGCTCGTTTTCCACACGGCAGCACCCCTGATTGGGTACAATGCTCGCGCGCAGCGCAGCGCTCAGCGGGTGTCGGGGCGACTGAGGAGCTCGACTCGGTCTGGTGCGTCACGCTGTGACAATACCGGCGCGGCTAAACGGGTGTGAGTGTTTTATGGCGCGCCGTCCTGATTTAGTGAGCGTAGTGCCGGCCGGCGGCTAATTAGGACGACTGGAAGTGTAAACACGTTCGTTATCCGCGCGGGGTCCACCGTGGGGAGGTGACGACGGTGACAGGCTGCGGTACGGTCGCCGGGGGACCGTTCATTTTGTGGCCACTGAGGCGGCTAATTTTGTGTGACAGCCGCTAAAAGGCTGTGATAGTTCCATTATGTAGTAGAATACATTTACCGGAGAGCAGTGAATGGCTGAAGTGGTTTATTGACGGTTTTCAGCTGAGTAGGATAAGTGCATAATTAGCCCTTTTATCAACAACATGATGTAAATGATATAGACCTTGGCACAATGCAATAAAAATGCATATCAATATCAACGACATTGTTCTAAACTTTGAAGTCAAAATATAATAAATAAAGAATTATCGGTACATTTGCAGCCAGCCCAGTTGTGCTGCAATGCCTGTTGGCCTTTGTCTGAAACAATGACGCTTGTGAGCGGTCTCATAACAATTACGCCTTTTTCGTCAGACTGCAGAGACTCGGATTAGCCGCTGTCTGTTTGATGGCCTTCACTTTGCACGATGACACCGCCGCTCATCTCAGCAGAGCTCTAACACGGGGTGACGGGTCCCTCCAACCGGCCGGCCGGGCCGCCGACAGTTTCCGGGCTCAGCGCTCATGCGATGACATCAGTCGACACGATATACCGCCGCCAGGACCAGAAAACTCTCTGCACAGGCGAGATTAGGCTCTCAGTGGAATGCAGAGACGATGTAGGACACGTCTTATCTAAAACTCCGGACGGTGTTATTCTCTGGAGCTGCATGCAACAGCTGAGCTTGTAAAGCAAACATCAGAAATAAGCGCTGTCACCACCAGGTGCTGGATAAGCAGATCATGCTTGGGGTTCTCAAAGTGAGTGTAAACGTATTTCAGGTTATAAATCAACTGCTATTGAAGAGGGACTGCTGACTGCGTTTTCCAAACAGGCCAGACCAAACGGGCGTCTTTACGACAAACTCGTGACAGAGTCGAGCTCTTCAAGTCGTCCGATGCACACTAAAATGTTGATGAGTTCGGAATCCTCGTGACTGGGATGACAGGCGAGACGGATCGTTATACATTTATTGACGGTACGAGCCGTGGTGATGCTGTGTACTGCCACGATGAGGTTTCTGAGGCTGCTATTTGTTTCCCGTCGCAGTCACTCAGTTGTTTTCTAATGCAGCGTCGCAGTCATTCAGCTGTTGTCCTCTGCAGCATCGCAGTTATTCATGTGAGCCCGCGTACCGCGCTTCCGTGCACAGGGGAATCTCATTACAAATAGCACATTGGGTTTGGAGATCATACTTCAATACGCACAGCATTTTCTTTTTTCATTGCAGTTGAACTAGCATAATCTATCATTGTTGAAATTTGACGTGATACAGCTACCGAATCTTCAAATTAGTGACACTTCCTTACATTGAGTCAATCTCAGTGGCTTCCTGCCGCAGTCCGGACGGAGCCTCTGCGCTCCGTCGGACCCTCCCTCGGCATCCAGCGCGGGGCCGGTTAGAGCGTGCTGACGACCCTCCGCCCGTCGTTGGAGGCTCGAGCACCCGCTCCGCCCGCCTCCAGGTCCGCCGCCGCCGCCGCCGCCGCCCGCCCGGCCAGTCCGGCCAGTCGAGCTGCGGCCGCCGAGCAGTGCGCGCCGCTCCCAGTGTTCGTCCGTCCGTCCCCGCCAGTGACGCGACTGTGATGTGCGCCGCTCACCGGAGCCGATGAGGTGTGCGAGCGGCCCGTAGCGCGGCCGCCATGACGTGTCCGGACACCGCTCCGGATCCGCGCCTGGATCCCCGCCTGGATCCGCGGACAGACTGCGATCCGGAGCCGGAGCAGAGCCGACAGCCACCCAGCCCGTAAGTGCCGCCGGCGGTCGTTAAACCGGCCCGGCCGGACTGTAAAGTCGTAACGATGCCAAACAGCCGACTGACCTGGCGCGGCCGGGCCCGAGTTTCGCTCGATGGAGGGTCTCCCGTCTCCTCTCGCCTCCCTCCAGTCCCCACAGTGTCCCCCTCCAGCGCAGCGGCGCGGCTGGCGCGGCCGCTTGGACCTGGCCTTGGCGCTCCTCTCGAGCGGCGGGGTGCGGAGTTTGCAGCTCTGCCGGAGTGGAGTTTGCCGCTCTGCCGGTCTGGGGAGTTGAGTTTGCAGCTCTGCCGGCCCGGGAGTGGAGTTTGCAGCTCTGCCGGCCCGCGAGTGGAGTGGAGTGGAGTGGAGTGGAGTGGAGTGGAGTGGAGTGCAGCCGTCGGCAGGTACGGCCGGCCCACATCTGATCGGAGGGAGAGCCCGTCCGGGCCGGGCCGGTCGGCGAGCGGCGCAGTTCATGGCGCCTCTCACGCCACGTTGCGGAGTTCGAAGAGCAGCAGTGCAGAGTGCAGACTGCAGCTCGCTCTCGGTGTTTATCACTGAGTGTACTCACTCACTCTGCTTGAAACTCACTCCCCTTGTGGAGCTTATTCAGTCCCCACGCATGGATTTCCTTCTCCACGTGTGAGCTCACCGTACAAACTCACTCCTTACATACACTGAGCTCACTTCCTACATCAACATCGAGTTCAGTTGACACTTTTCGCATGAGGCTCACCACTCCATGCATAAACTACCACCATCTGCACAGGACTCACTCCCCGTATGGATCAGGCGGGGGACGCTGTGACGCCGGTACGATCAGTTTGCGACACTGCTTGGCCGGATCTCATGCAAGATGGAGCCTTCGTGTAGGGTCCCCGTCCGGAGCTCACAGAAGAGTGGATGGCGTTGCGTGCCTAGGGAGAGTTCTTTTCGCCGGCTCAGTGACGCAGGCGACGCCTGTCCCACTTGTCTGATGATTGTACTTTCATGAAATAATTACGTCATGAAAACAACGTCGGTAGGTAGGTGGGTACTCGTGAAAATATGGATAAGAGGAAAGAAAGAGCTAACATGTTTTGTTCGTGATAAAATGCAAGGAAAATTCTCAAAGCCTGATTATATTAACACCTTGTTATGCCTTTTACACCACAATTAGTTCCATGATAAATCGCAGTAGTTGCGGTCTATATCCGAACTAGGCGGCATTTTCAACGTCATCCGCAGGCTGAGTGTCGCGGTTTCGGTCGCCGATTTTCGTAAGCAGGATATATGAGATCGCTAACCTCTGCCGGGTAGATCGGTACAATGACTGCACGTAGCGGTCTGCCTCTGCACTCTGCAGTGATCCTGCGGCCGGTGACACATATCATAGGTCGGCGGGAGGCCAGCACTCCGGTCTGACACTGTCCGCGAGGGCTGACACCGTCACACGCCCGGGCAATAAACTCTGAGGTGACATAAGAGGCTACAAATCGCATGCCGGGCTCTTGTTGTCGCCAAATGTGACGTGTGGCACGCTGTGGTAAAAGAGAGAGAAGGAGAGACAGGGATGGAGAGATAGAACAGATAGAGGAAGGAGAGGTAGGGAGAGAGAGAGAGAGAGAGAGAGAGAGAGAGAGGGAGAGAGAGAGGGAGAGGGAGGAGAGAGGGGGGACAGGAGCAGTTGTAATTCAGGGCATTGATGTGGTGTGAACCGAATGACCTGAGCTGTAACCATGGCGGGGAGTCCTTGATATGGTCAATGACTCAATTACAAAGAACTGTGAAGCCTGTGATGGTATCGATTCAGTGGTTCAAATGAGTATCGGTTCAGTGTCGCTCCTCGGTCCTGAAATCAGACACGCATGAAGAGGACGATACTGAGACCGAGATTAACTCGTGAAACAGAGCGTGACTTTTGGATCAAACCAGCGAGGCTGCGCGGCGACAGTCAACTGTCACTCATTGCATTTAATACGACCAGAAATTTTAGTTGGATAGTGCTTTATGGTACCGAAAAACAATGGAAGAATATGGGAGCATCGAAAACGTTAACCATCGCCGGCTGAGAGGGGGTGGGGGGGGGGGGGCGGGTGCCGCCCCTCCCCCCCATAGGTTTTTTTTCGCGATAGCTCCGAACACGCTGGCGATAGAGGGCTGAAACTTGGCATAGATTCAAGCCGGATCTTTTGACACCAACCGCATTTTCGGGTCAGGTCAGGTCACTAACCTATGACGTCATAAGTGAGCCTATGCACGGTCTTCAGATGTCGCAACTTCGCAACGCCCTCACTGCCAGAGAAGCTTTCACAGGGAAATAAAAAATTGCAGGATCTAGTATCCATTACGAGTCTCACAACTTGTATATCTCGGATTTTTCCTAAAGGTCATATGAAGTCAGGTCATTTTCGTGACCTCACCATTATAAGTCAATGGGGAAAAATGAAAACTGCTATTCTGGCGCCGGGAACGATCTCCAACTATCTCAAGCACACAGAATCGTGAGTTGATGCACTCCTTGCAAGGTTAGATGCGTCACTTTTGCAATGTTGACCTTGCGTGACGTCATTTATGACGTCATCAAGTTCATATTAGCTTTTCGTCAATAACTCCCGATCAAATTAAGCTAGCGAGTCGGAAAAGCCACCAATGGACTCAGGAAGACATGCCGAATCGAATGATATGCGACATGACCTCTTTCGACCAACTTCGTGACCTGGGGGCGCTGATCTTGACCTGAGTTCAACACCCTAAGTTGACCTGACCCGAACAAAAAGTATATCATTCGACGCGCCTGAACAAGGCGAACACGATGTTGCTAAAATCGGCGCTCTGCGGCCGTTTTTTGGAAAGTTATTCACCAAAAACTGAACCGTACCTTGGGGCACGTGACCTGACCTCAGAGGTCACCGGTTGACCTAGGACCTTAAAATCGGGTACCAATCTCTGTGTCTTATAACGGCGCACACGCTCGTTTTTTCCGCGACGCGCTAGCTCCACCAGGGGCGAAACGGCGAGGGGGTTCGTACCCGCCCCCCCCCCTCGGCCGGCGCGGCGCGTATGTAAAAAAATCAATAGGTCCGGCGAGGGTTAACTTTAAAGCGGCGTTTGGTAGGATCAACGGTGGTGCACCGTGCTTGTCGGTGTTTTGTAACGCCGACCGCGATGGCGTCCGTTCACCTACGGGGTTGAAAATTTTAGGGAGTATGTGACAAGTGTGTTTGATTTAATAGCTCGTATTAAATGCTTTGGATTCCCTCAAGTTGCTGGTGCACCCTCAGCGCGAGCTGACATGCGCCATTGATAACGTCACGATAACGCTGATATCTTGGATGTATGCATCTGTACTAATGAGGGACGCTGCTGGTGTGATACTAAAGTAAAAAGCCCAGTATGTGGCTTGGCAACGGACGTGACAAATTTGCAGTCGCTCCGTTGTAAGTTATATATTTCAGTATTTTGGCTGATCTGATTCCTGAAGTCATGTTTTATGGCATAGTGTATAAAGTTTTCAGATTGATTGTCGGCAATATAACCCATTGTCATGCTGGCTATATCACAACTGGTAAACAACAAAAAAGGCAGCGTTCTCGAGCCTCAAGGTTTGCCGAAGTAGTGGCACATGGACGCTATACAATCCCTCATGCTCTCAACTGTCAGAATGCCTTCCATTGTGCGATCTTTGTGAAACGACAAAAATGTGTCAGCTGCCACTCCCGATATGGCCGACAGAATTGAACATGTATTAATTGAACTCACATACGCCGCTGACAGGCCGTGATAGCGTCACTCACCGGCCAATGGCGCCGTCTCTTTGTCAACTGTTGCGTGCAAACACTCGTGCGAATATACTGGATTTCTCTTGAACACATCAATGTTGTCTGCTGTGCAGTTAGAGGGGGCCCTGGGGAGGGGGAGGCGAACTCAGGTAGAAGCTATCGACTGCTGAACTGCTAACCTCAGGAACCGAACACGGTATGAGGGAGACTTAGCTCAAACCTGACTTTGACGGCATTTTAGTGACGCTGCATGCTGCGAACTTTTTATATTAGCTTATCCGTGCAAGATAATGGTCAGCGGCATTTTGGCTATTTTTGCTTCTAAAGGTTAAATATTCATAAAGAATGTAAGGCTACTGATGCACTATTTTTGTTAAGCTTACTTGAGGGAAATGTTAAACATGACGCCCAATTTAGCTCCTGCCAAGCTCCTGCCATAGACTCCATTCTAGCCTTGCATAATTTGTGATCAAATAGCTTAGAAATCGAACTGTTAAATCGAATTTATGACAGCTCGATTTCCGTCGAGCTGCGTTTCAATGATCGTGGAATGAAAATCGCCCATATACCTTCTGTTTAGACCTCGCTGAGGGCTCCATGGCCTCCATGCTCTGAATTTCGGGTGGGATTACAGCTTTCGCTGGCCACCGGAGTGGCACAGTTCTGGATAACAATGGCGCCCCGCCCGGGGGCACATAGACGGTATACGGCACGGCACTCCACTCTCCCGGAGGTGACAGGGAGTTGGACGTCTGAGGAGTTACAACTCACATGTCAAAGTGGCAGAGTGCTGAGGAGTTACCTGCAGCTCGCCTGCCGGGGAGGCGGGGTGATCAGAGCCCTGTTTCAGCGCACGACGCTACCTGATACTACCGTAATTGGCGCTCGGTTTCTATGGAAACGTAAGCAAAAGAAATGGCAATTTTGATTCCGTTTCTATGGAATCTGAGCTCCATCCGGTGGCTTCTGGTAGCGTCATGCGCTGAAATGGGGCCCTGGTGTAAGAGCTCGATGATGCCAAAGGTAGCTTATCCAGAAGTTGAAATTTGCTGGGCTTTTCGTCCATATGCTACGTAACAAAAGCTTTCATTTTGCACTTGACAGTGGGCGAGCTAAGCCGCCGGCCTGGGGCACATTATTAGCATATGACTGAGCTTGAGCAGATATCTTATTGATCACATCAAAGATTGTCAGGAAGCCGCTTATACCGGGCCATTTTTACAAATCCATCAAACCCATCCGTTATATAACCCCAGTGCAGAGTTTGAATCAATCACTGCACCTCCCGAGTCGGTAATGCACGTCCATTTAGGGTTTAACTGGCACCAATAACGCGCCGAGCCGGCGACATAGGGAGCGGCACCTGGCCGATCGCGGTGACTGACTGGTTTCGGGCCGCGGCCATAACTCAGAAACAGGATGCGACGCCGCGCTCCACCGCCGGCGGAACCAGTTTCTTAGATTTAATATCTGGCTGCCGTCGGGTCGATACCATCGAATACCGGGAATACAGCCGGCATTATATCTGATGCATGGTAAACAAACACGCTTTCCGTCTCCCCCTTCTCCCCCATCTCCCCCTCCCGGCTTGCCGGCCGGCGGAACCCAAATTGGAATGCTATGCGGGTTCTGCACACTGGGATGCTAAGAAGACTCCGCGAGGAATTCTGAGATGACAAATGAGGGAAAGGCATGTCCGTTCCGAGTTGCCTCGCATTTTCAATATTTTTCTCAGTGCCCCTGTTCGGCCTTCCGAAGCCTCCTCTCTACCAACGTCACCCGAGTCGGTCTTCTGAAGCCCTCTCCTTCCTATACTACCAGCATCCTGGCCAGTCTTCTGAGGCTTCCTTCCCAAGCACCTCTGTATGTGGCTGCGCCGCCCGCCAGGTGTGCGAAGAGTCATCAGGTCGGTCAGCGCTGATATGGCGCCCATGTAGTCGGAGATAAGGCCAAATGAATAAGGATAAGGCGATAAGGAGGGCAGAACGCGTCGGCCATGTGGTGAGCGGGAGAGACAGATCTGAAGGTGTTTCGAGCGGTATTTGATGGAATAATGGGGAACCGACTGACCATGCCCCTCTGATCGCTCGCTCGTCAACGGTCCACGGTGGCCAGCAAGTAGCCCTCGTTGCGAAGTGTGCAGGGAGCTGAAATGCATCTGGTTATCTTTTTAAACCCATAAGAACTTAAAACTAGGCATGAAATGACGTTATGACAAGCAATAAAAGCGGTTGACTGCGCTTATTTTCTTCGCACAAGAACATGTGGACTCATTCCATTAGTCATTGCCTCCAAGCAGTCACAACTTACGTAAAACGCTCAAAATAGCCAACGACGCTTTTGAAATTATCTTTATGTCGTGCTGGCGCCGTGCTGAGGCTTGCACGTGCAGGCGAGACTGGGATGTTATCGACGTTAATTACATACAGTAAAGACCGGTTAAATCAAGACATACAAAGCGCGCCAGTTTTTCGGCGGGAGCGACTCAAGATAAACAGCGAACATTGCGTGCAAAACAGTTAATTAATTGGCTGAGAGAAGCACCGCGGCTAATGTAATGAAGATCCAGATAGCTATTAACAAGCTTTGTTTTTCACTAATGATTGCGATAAGAGCGCTCTGCCTGCTGAGCAGTCTCCACTAAAGGGCCGTTCTCACATCTAAAGCGACTGTGTGATCCATTGACTACCACCGACCGCAGATTGCAAACGTGCAAAAATCGCGGCTCGGCAAATTCCCTGATAGAGACAAATGTGGTCCCTGCAAGCCTGTAAAGATTAATCGCTGGCTTAACTCAGCATCACGTTTCCGTTCTTTGCGAATTTGATCCGTTTAATTCCTGTAATATGATGGGTGTTGATTGCGGCTATCGATCAGCTCTGTAGACTCGGTGTGCTGGTACAGGAGGCTCGAGGACATACTCGGACCTGGGACGCTCGGTATGCCGTGTGCCCGGCCGTTAACACCTCGCTATGAGCCGGCTAAAAACCGGCTGTTCGCCGCCGCACCGGTCCGAGGGCTTCTTGTCAGAGGATGTCAGCCGCACCCACCGGTCCCGGTCCTGACTGACCGGCCGTCACCGTAAAAACTCCCACCTAATAAACCGCACTAGTGCAGCGTTTTGGACATTCGTGCATCGCTCTGTGTTTTATTTGTGTGTCATGGGATTGCAAATATGTCAGCGACTTGTGAATTTAGTATAGGTACCCAAGCCGTTTATTTGAGTCTCGCCTCGGTTTCGTTGCATGCAATGGCACTGCACTGCAGGGTGATGTTATTCAGTCTGGTGACTTGATTGTCCCTTCTTCCCCAGGCGAGTCGCTCCGGGGCTGTCGGTCTGCCAGACACCTCCGGTACCCCCTCCACCGCCTCCTCCGCGGCTGTCCGCGGCGGCTCGGCCGGCGCCGGCGCCCCTCCGGCCGCTGGTGCCGCCGCTGGTGCCGCCGCTGGTGCTGGTGCTGGTGCTGCTGGCCGCGCCGGCCGCCGCGCTGACGCAGTGCCGCCGGGAGTGGGTGCCCCACGATCAGCGGCTGTTGGTGCGCTGCCGGGTGGACAGTCTGTCGGCCGAGCTGGACCCGGCGCCGCTGCGGCTGCAGAGCCATGAGACCGTGCGTGGCCTCCACCTGGTCTGCGTGGAGACCGGCCTGCCGCACGGACCGCTGCTGCCCGGCGCGTTCCGCCTCTTCCCGCATCTGGAGGTGAGTGCTCAGAGGTGGTGAGGGACTCCTTGTGAGAGACGACGAAGGGGTGAGGGATGATAAAATAAGCGGGGATGAGGAATGTAGGAGGGACGAAGGGCGCACTTTGGGCAATGGTGGACGTTATGAGGATAAGAAAGATGGGAAGAACAAGGCACGCGAATGGATGAACGGGACGAAAAGGGACAAAGAACTAGAGAGATAGTGACAAAGAGAGACGAGGGATGTGCAATGGCTTCAAAAGTAGCTTCAAAAGCGGCCGAAGGACGATTGAAAGCGGCGGCGCGACTGGGAGACGTCCTTTAGCCCCACCTGAGACCTGTGCTGTAGACGGGCTACTAGGAAACCTGCTGTATGTATAACCTGCTGTATTATAGTAACTGAATAGATAGATGAAAAATACGCAAACAAAATGTGAAGACAAAAAATAAATAAATACCGCCGATATGTGAGGGATGAAGCCATGCCAAAACCATGCAGACACAAATGGGACAAAAGAAAGCGATGAAGTTCAATACCCAAAACGCGAGGAACTTTTACACACCAGACGCTGTTCATGCTATCTGGAACTTGCATGACTGCACATCACCGCACATGTAAAATAGTAAATGGGCACTGGCGACCTTTTACTCAGACAAGGTCGTGATGGAAGGAATTACACGCAGCACTGGATGACGAAGCTTTTATATGTGCCTGAATGCACTGAAGCTGTAAATGTTTATTTGCGACACTCAGTAATCACACGAACATAAGATTTAACAACATTTTTGCATACGAGTGAGCGAGCGATTTCCCTTATCATGCATTACGTCAACTAACTACTCGTATGAAAGGCTGTGCGAGCTGGGCTTTCCAAGTAGCTTAGGCCAATAGTCAGTTTCACAGGGTTTGTTAAATTTTTTGAAAAGATAATTGCACCTCTCGAAACACGAACTCTTTTGCAAAAGTGACGAGCCCTATCAGTAAAAAATGAGGCATTTGTTACCAAAAACTCATTCAAGTTACAGAATCATGTCATATTTTTAAGTCACCTTGAGCTCGTCAAAATGAGAATACTGAGCTCAGTTATTCAGTAATAAGAGCTATGCATACTTAATTAATGCTTTTTATGTAAAAAATGCTAGATGGTTGCAAGTTGGCTGAAGATAGAGATGTTATCTTATCTCCACGAACACAGCTTTATTCTAATTTCATCACCGTTGTCATAAAATACATGTTGGCCATTCCGCTACATGGTCTCTAAACCACACGGATAACATTCCAGGGCGATGAGCGGCCTCTAATCGCTGTCATCGCCCCGGCGGCGGCGCTTCGTCGGCCCGGGCACCTCCAAATGAGGCGACATTCAAACGGTGCCGACCGGGCGCCCGGCGCCGGCCCCGCATCCCATTAGCATTGTGTGAACGGGCCGGTCGGCACGACCCGACGGGCAGATCTCATCTCGCACCGCGTCGGCGGAACGTCCGAGCCGGGCGCCGACGGACGCTGACGGCCGCCATCTTTTGCAGGAGCTGCGGATCGAGCAGTGCCTGATCCCGGAGCTGTCGCGCGCCTCGCTGGACGGACTCCACAAGCTGAAGAACCTGACGTTTCGCACAAACGGCGTCGAGTGGTCGACGGCGGCCACGCTGCGCCTGTACCCGGACACGTTCCGCGCCATGACGCGGCTGGAGCTGCTCGACCTCGGAGGGAACAACTTCTGGTCGCTGCCGGCCGGCATCTTCTGTCCGCTGGCGCAGCTGCTGACGCTGAACCTCACCAACAACCGTCTGGGCGACCTGACCAACATCTCGCTGTCGACGGCCGGCGGCGCGCCGTGCCCGCTGCCGGTGCGGGAGCTGGACGTCTCCGGCAACCAGCTGGTGTCGCTGCACGCCGGCCACTTCCCCGGCCTGCCGCGGCTGACGCGGCTCCTGCTGGACCGAAACGAGCTCTCCGAGCTGGGTGACGGACTGCTGCGGGTGCTGCCGGCGCTCCAGGTGCTCAACGTCTCGTCCAACCGGCTGTCGGCGCTGCCACCGGAGGCGTTCCGCGGCGCCGCGGCGCTCACCGAGATTCATCTGCAGCACAACCGTCTGCGTGTGATGGCGCCCGGCGTGTTCGCCGGCCTCGAGCGGCTGCTGGTGCTGGACCTGTCACACAACCGGCTGTCGGACGACTGGGTCAACTCGGACACTCTCGCCGAGCTGCCCGGTCTTGTCCTGCTGCGGCTCGCGTACAACAACGTCTCGCGCGTCGACGCCGCCATGTTTGAGTCGATGCAGAATTTACGCGTGCTCGACCTCGACTCGAACGCGCTGGAGACGCTGCCTTCTGGCGCATTCGCGCAGCTCGGCGCGCTCACAGAGCTGGGTCTGTCGCAGAACCGGCTGGCGCGGCTGCCGGTCGGCGCGCTGGACGGCCTGGAGTCGCTGACCAGTCTCTCGCTCCGAGGCAACCGTCTGGTGGAGATCGACGACGATGTACTGGCGGCGGCGCCTCGGCTGCGGACGCTGGACCTAGCTGACAATCGACTGGAGCGAGTACCGCCGGCGCTGGGTCGTCTCGGCTCGCTCAAGTCGCTCGACATCGGTGGGAACCTAATCGAGAGCGTCGACAACGCGTCTCTGTCTGTTCTGCCCGAGCTGTTTGCGCTCCAGATGGAGGGAAATCAAATCAGCGACCTGTCTGACGTCCACTTCGGTAACCTCACCAAGCTTCGAGCGCTCAATCTGGCACGGAACGAGCTCAACTCGCTTCCTTCGGGCGTGTTCGATAATCTGAGTAATCTGCAGATGCTGCGGCTGGATAGTAACCAGCTAACGTCGCTCCGTGGCGCTCTCACCGGTCTGGACAGTCTGAAGTGGCTGAACGCCTCCAACAACCGACTGACTACGTTTGACTACGCTGACATTCCACGTGGTCTCGAGTGGCTCGATCTCCATGGAAACGCGCTCACCGAGCTAGAAAATGCGCATGAGCTGGAAAAGGACCTCCGGCTGAAGACGTTGGACGTCAGCTTCAACCGAATCACGACGCTGAGTCCGTTTCAGCTCCCCGACATGCTGGAGACACTGATTGCGCACGATAACGCTATCACCCAGGTGTATCCCTACACCTTCTTCCGGAAGCACAACATCTCACGGGTCGACTTGTTCGCCAACCAGATCAGCACCATCGACATCAACGCCTTCCGTCTGAACCTCGCTACGGACCGACTGCGGCCAGAGTTTTACGTCGGCGGGAATCCTGTGACATGCGACTGTCGGCTGCAGTGGCTCGGCGAGCTGAACTCGAACAACGACTCGTCTCAGTACCCGCGTCTCATGGACCTGGAGAGCCTGTTCTGCCGGCTGGCGTTCAACGTGCAGCGCGACTACATGCCACTGGTGGAGGTGCCGCGCTCTCAGTTCCTGTGCGCCTACACCAGTCACTGTGCCACACTGTGTCAGTGCTGCCAGTTTGACGCGTGCGACTGCGAGATGACGTGTCCGACCAACTGCACCTGCTACCACACCGCCGACTGGTCGGGGAACATCGTCGACTGCACGGCGGCTGGCCATCAGACGCTGCCCGAGCACATCCCCATGGACGCCACCGAGCTGTACCTGGACGGAAACCACCTGCCGCGCCTCTCCAGCCACGCCTTCATCGGGCGCCAGCACCTGCTCGTGTTGTACCTCAACGACAGCCGAGTGCGCACCGTCACCAACCGCACCTTCAACGGGCTCACCAGCCTGCAGGTCCTGCACCTTGAGCGCAACGACCTGGCGCGCCTGCACGGATTCGAGTTCGACACACTGCTGCTGCTCCGCGAGCTCTACCTTCACGACAACGTCATCGCCTCCATCGACAACCGCACGTTCACGCCGCTCGTCTCGCTGCAGGTTCTGCGGCTCGACGGGAACCGACTGGTGCGCTTTGCGCCGCTGCAGCTCACCCGCCACGCGCACCTAGTGTCGGTGAACGTATCGGCGAACCAGTGGACGTGCGCGTGCGATTTCCTCGAGACGTTCCGCGAGTGGTTGGAGGCGACTAAAAGTGCAGTGGTGGAGCCCGAGACGCTGACGTGCTTTCCGAACGAGACGAGCACCGCGGTGCCGCGCGCGATTTTAGGTCACAACGCAACGGCGTGTCACTTCATCAACAACACGATCGCGACACAGGTGTACCAGCGGCGCTCGGCGGGCGACTACGCGTTCATCGCCGCCGTCTCGGTGCTCGCGCTGGTCGCCGTGGTAGTCGCCGTCGTGGTGTACATCTTCTGGCACGAGATGCGTGTGCTCGCTTATGCCAAGTACGGCGTGCGCATGTTCACGGGCGGGCGCGCGGAGGCGGAGAGTGACAAGCTGTTCGACGCGTTCGTCAGCTACAGTGCCAAGGACGAGCCGTTTGTGGTGGACGTGCTGGCGCGCGCGCTGGAGACGGACGAGCCCAGCTTCCGGCTGTGTCTGCACCACCGCGACCTGGCCGTGCGCGCCTACGTGGCCGACACGATCGTGCACGCGATCGAGTCGAGCCGTCGCACGGTGGTGGTGCTGTCGGACCACTTTGTGCGCGCCGAGTGGTCGCGCTGCGAGGTGAAGTCGGCGCTGCACCAGGCGCTCAGCGGACGTCAGGGTCGTCTGATTGTGATAATAGTCGGCGCCGTGCCGACCAGAGAACTCGACCCCGACCTGAGACTCTACCTAAAGACGAGTCCTGTGCTGCACTGGGGTGACACACTATTCTGGGAGAAACTGAAATTCGAGCTTCCGGACGTGCGGCGCGCGCAGCGGGAGGAGCCTCCCGAGTACGAGTACCCGATGGCGGTACATATCTGAGGTACCGCCCATCGGGGGGTGTGCCCGGCTAGTCAGGGAGCGCTCCTCGCGCTGTGGTGGGACGTGCAGAGCCCGTACTTCAGAGGCATGGCAGGGTGTGTCGGTGATTCGCTGTGTTTGCGTTGTTCGTGCCGTTTTTAGGTATCTATCATCCGTCCAGTGAAACTGTTTAGTGTTCATGCTTTACTCAATGTGTGATTCAACTGAAAGCAACTATCTATAGTATCTGACAATTTCTCGTTATGTGCCTTCTCCATATAATTTGTTGTTCCCAGATCCCCGAGTTATGTGACTGCCATTTCTCCCCTAGCCTTGTGTAGGCGATGTTGTTGTTTCGGCAGTGTGTGAGTGTGTGTGTCCCGGCGCGGCGCCGCTGTGATATATGTCTGTGTGCGGCTGCTGGCTGGGCGGAGGGGCGGCGGCTACCGAGCGGCGCGGCGGCCGCACCCGTCCGCTTGGCCGCCGCGGGCCGACGCCTCTTTGTTTCCGTGAGCGCCCCGACCGCTCGCAATTTATGGCTTATAGTTTTATGCAAATGACTGTGATCGCAAAATGAGTCCGATATTTATGAGCGTATTATATAAATAAACGGACGGCCGTTGCTAGCGGCTTCAGCACTCATCACGACTGGATTAGATTGCCGGCCGTCGCTGCACGGCGGCCGCCGGCCCGGCAGCGTGCTGGGAGGCTAATTGCCCAGGAAAAGAATGTGTTGAAATGCTTATTCATGGCCGGCTGGATCACGGAGGGTGCCGTCATTATGGCATTTAGCTCGAGAGGCTTTCATGTCAACCGCACAGCACTGGCTTTCAATTCACACTGTTTGCCCGGGGTTCCAGCTGTTCGTTGTGTGGTGTAATTGTGTGCGGCTAGTTAGCGCCCCGTGTGGGAGTTGGGTAAGAGGCGCGGCGCGGCCGGTAGCCGGCCACCGGCAGCCACTGAGGACCCCGGGCGGCTACCAACTCCGCCTTTAGTTGAGCTCCGCCCGTGCCCTGCAGTGCCGGCGGCGCGCGCCCGGACGTTCCGCAACCGCTCTCACCGCGCTCACCTCTCTCTCCCACTTCGCTCACCTCTCTCTCACTAGGCTCTCGCCTTGCCAGTGCATATCACTGCGGGGTCTGGGTCTGTCACTCTTAATTAGAACGGCCTGGTGTGCGTGCCTGACAGAGCAGGGACGGGGTAATTTCGCTGGGTATGGAACCGTTCGGACGGGACTAGCTAGCTAGAGAAGCCTGACTACGTCTCGTGACAGACACCGGCGTCGGCTTCAGTCAAAGGATCAACTAACGCGAGCCGAGTCGACTGGTGCCGAACGAAGCGTCGAGCGGAGAGAATGGGAATTGGCCCGGAGAATGGCGGGGATGGAGATGTCTCGGCAGATAGCGGCGCCGACGTCCCAGACGGTGACAGAAAGGGACAACAGGTGCCCACTGGGACACTGGCGCAGATAGGATCGACCCGCTATCGGAGTTCGTGAGGGAACGGGATCGAAAGTCCAGAGCTGAGTCGTGAAAACTAATGGAATGAGCGTCAGTGTGAGGCATCGGCCAGTGCCTTCAGCGCTTGCACTGTGTTTGATCAAATGGCTACTTAGCATTGTCTAATTGAACAGGAGTGGCCGTTTACTGACAAGATATTGGACTGTGATTGACGGCTGTAGCAGGGTTTAATCACCCTATTTTAAAATGCACTGTAACCCGTCATTACCCAAGGAGCGAATCTGTCAGACTTGTTCGGAAATAATGGTAACATCGCTGCTGCATGACTGCGTTATAAATCAGCACCAATTAAGCTCTTGGGCCACAACAGGCCACTTGTCAGTCATTAGTGTCCGGGGGATGATGGTGACTGCGCTCATTAGAGATCGCGTCACCGGTCCGACCACAGGAGGAAGTGCCACTGCGCCGCGCGGGAGGCCCGCTCGCAGTGTCAGTGGCTTAGCGCGCGGCCGCCGCATTCAAATTCCCCATGCAGCCCTGCCGGCCGGTCGCGTCGGGTCGCCCGTGTAATGGCTCCCAGCCGGTGTCACGAGCAGTGCCGCCCGGCGCCGAGCCGCCTGAGCCGCCTCTCAGACGGATCCGCGCCGCCGGCGCACCTCACCCACCGATGGCACGAGACAGAGAACTTCAATTAGCCGCTGATTCAGATTCGAGTGGCCGGCTACATCCTCCTAATGGTGTAATCGCACCATCTGGGTTTTTGGGCCGAGCCGACGCGGCGGCCCGCGGGAGGCCGGCGGGCGTCGCGACGCTCCATGCCGCGCCGCGTCGTTTTTGTCGTCTGTCACAGTGTTGTGCGGCGCGCCGCGTCGCCTGTTGTGACAGGTAGGCGGCTGTCGAAGCGCCGGTGTCAGGCGACCCGCCGCGCGGCGAGCTGAATGGACGGTCCGCCCGGCGGCTCGGCGGCTCGGCGGCCGGGCGGACCGGGCGACACCCACTGTCGTTTATTCGGCTTTACGAGCCATGTAACAGCGGGGTCATTAGCTGTGTAGGCTGCGGCGAGTTACGGCCTGTGGCGCTGCCGGCAGTCGGTCGGGCGGCGGACAGCGGCTCCGACGGGTCTCCAGGGCGGCCACAATGCTGCGCTAACGACCTGTGATGCGCCGCCCTCCGACCCGCAGTCCGTGATTGGATGTGACGAGAATCCGACTCCGCCGGCGGTGGCATACGGAGCCCGCATTTGGCGACACGCGAGCCCCGGAAGTGCACGCCGCAGCGCCGCCGAAACGCCGTCGTCACACCGCCGAAATCCAGTCCTGTTGCGGTTATGAAGCGTGCTACGCCAGACGCTGATCCAGTCTGTGCGACTAAGCGGATTGCAGCAGTGAGCAAACAGTGGTTTGCCCGTGGTATACCGGCTCGGGCCGGGTCACGAACTGCACTGGAGCCGAACAAAGAGAGCCTGCCCGGGCTGCGGACGGTCGCCCCGGACAGCGCGGCTAATGCACGAGGTGGCGACAGAAGAAACGGCGGCCCGTGTGATGGATAACCCTCACTGATGGCCCAGGAGTGGGCTCAGGGCCGCACAGGAGGGTGAGGTGCAGGCTGCATCCGTCAGGGCAGCTTCCCGACGCAGATGGCATCAGAACAGTTCTCGAGTGTGCGGCAAAGATGGTAAAAATAGCGCAGCTGTTTTAGGATCCCAAATTCAGGTTGCGAAAAAATGAAATATTTAGGTACGGTTGCAAGCATTCATCTACGATCCTTCCTACCAATCCTCAGGATGAACCATATGTATCTTCCTCTCTATTTAAAACCCCCCATTTTGAGCTGGACAGTCACCGTCATCCCACGTGAATATGCTCCATCCGTGAGGCTTCCCTGTGGTGTTGTGGCCGTTCGCGCCGCCCGGGCCTGTCCCTCGGGCTCAGATGCTGCAGCGCACTTTGGTGGCCGAACTGATCAGTAGGTATGCCCAAACTAGCTTCTAATGTACTGGGGTGCTGAAATAGTGATCTTTTGACACAAGATACCAAAGAGACAGCACGAAGAAGCTCTTTAACGCAAGAAAGGAGCATATTTTCAGAGTAAGATTCAAATTCTGTTCCGTGTGCCTATGCCCTCGCTGTTGAATGATTCCCGTCTTTTGTTAGGCACGGGAAACTTAGCATTCACGGCCTTGTCAGAGAGAAGGTACCGGTTTAGAAGCCTATATGAAGCATACAAGACGCTTTTAAGGACGTTATCTGAAACCCAGTCAAGCCTCCGTCTTTTCATAGCATGTCTTTTGGCGATGATAGCTACCTAGAAACACCAATAATGAGGATAAAACCAGTTTTCAGCATTGTTGAATGTTGAGCAATGTCTGGCTTTCTCATGCTATAACATCTATTGTTGAATTGTCACATGCGATTTCAAATGTTCCTATTTAGCTTAGGTGTCTATCCTGCAAAGTTTTGACTGAATAAGCCGGTGAATTTTCAAACCTAGTTGTGTTCTAGTCTCACGACACAGTTCAATTTACAGAGATATCCGTGTACGATAAGTAATAGCTCGTATAACAAACAAAACGGTGCAGTAAACTGTCCCCATTGCAGCTGTAGGTGCTAGTCAGAATATTCTTTCTACATATCACGCTAATATTTTTCCAAGGCAATACCGCCATCCGGCTATCCAAAGTTATAATAAGGGAGCAATCCTTCACTTGCAGTGTGGGTATAGAATCCGTGACAAACATTGGCGTGTGTTGATATCGCCAGCCTTCCGGCGACATGTGCAGGTATTTCGCACGTCTAATCGCACTTGTTCGCACGCGAGTGACTAAGAATTACCTCAGCACCCACCATGCACTTGGCGTTGTTTGTATTCAGGCTAAAAAATCCTAAGACATTTAAGTAAGTACCTCTACGTATGGTGTCTTTGTGAAGGTGAATGCAGGCAAGACGCTTCAATAGAGTAGCATCTGATGCGTACCAGCCTACATTCCGTTTCATATAGCTTCAGGTTCTGTCAGCTTACGAAATGCTATTCAGATTGTGACCAAACGTTAAACTGTATAAGTAAAAGCGCCGCACTTAATTGATGGGCTGTAGTTCAACACAAAAGAAATATCTGGGCTATTGTTACAGATTGATAGCTGGGTCAATACTATGCGTTGAATTGAGGAAAGTAGAGTGGCGTGCCCCGGACGATATGCTTGTTCAGACGCTTCACCGGTCATCGAGTGAATGAACTGCCCTCGTTGACCGGGCAGGCTCCCTGGGTCCGCGGTCACTGGTCCGGCAGTGACGTTTGTAAGTCATGGTAGAGCCTTTATTAACGCCAAGGACACGCTCACTCGATGCTTCAATCACCAGGTAGGTTCAAATTTGTAATAGGCGACGATTTATGTTTCTTATTTACATCAGAAACCAGGAAAATGTATCATCACTTTGCCTCAAAGACCGGTCAATATCAGCAACAGCTCAACAGCGTCAGGAATTCAATCTACTTTGCACGCAATGTACATTAATCATTTGTAATGATAACAATGACAACACAGACCGGCAAACGCTTGGAAGTGTGTCGATCACCCTGCCATGAAACTATGAAACTCGCCCAAGCATAATTAATGTAGGTAAATCGGCTCCGACGTAATAAAGAATCCAAGGAACGCACTCATATTTTTCATCATGATCATTGATCGTTCATTTATCTATGATATATCCAATACAAAGTGTTTTTTTAGCCTTTGGTCCTAAATGATATGGCGCAGTTTTACGGATCTCGTTCCAGTTCAGTCACGCTGTTCTGGTCCGAATTCGGTTCAGCTCGTGGCCGTAGGTCACTGCCCTGCTTTTCCATCGACAGAGATGGAAGCCTCCTCGGCGGGCGGCGCCGGGTGCAGTCGACCTGGCCTGACCTCCGGGCCGAGACCCGTCCAACCACCAGCGCCGGCCCGCCTTCCCAATGATCGAACTGCTAATTTTGATGTACGAGGCCGGCCGCCGAGGATGCATGTGGGTTCGTCTCCGGCGGCCGGCGCGCGGTCGCCGCTCAGATGGTGATGAGCCGGGATCCAGTGCGTCGACCGGGAGGGGAAGGGAAGGCGTGTAGCGCGGTCGTGTCGGCAAACTGTCGACACGGCCCGCCTTTGTCGCCGTCCGCCGCCGAGCAGCCGGGGCCCACTCGGAGCGGTGCCCGTCCGCCGTGGTCATCCACCAGCGCCGCGGTCGGCCGGAGCAGCACTCTGTCAGGCAGAGCATACGGCGCCGGCGCCATCACTCCGCGCCTCGCCATTGACTTATACGCACGGTGAGAGGTCCTCTCGGAGCCGCTTGACGGGCGTCTCACGTGCCGGACGGACCGGGCTGCCATTGTTCACGGCACACGCAGGCGGGGGTGGCGGGGGCGGCAACACGTGTAACGGGCCGCCGCTTCGCCCTCGGATGGACCGAGCACTGCCAGACGGGAGTGCCGCCCCACTGACCCTGCCGCAGTGATGTCCCGATTTCCGCCCTTTTATCCCCAGATAGACAAAGATCGACAAGAGACAGTGGAACCACTTACATCGAAGCATACCACTTCTTGTTTTTCCTAGCCCGTCTTGAATGCCATGGGCGAGACACACAGCCCCTATCCACCCACCTCAGCAGCGTGCGACACTGCAGCCCCACCCGGCCCGTCAGAGCAGCACACGCCACAAACCCCTCCCCTCCCCCCGAGCAGCACACGACTGTCGCCCCTCCCCATATCAGCACACGACCCCCCCCCCCCCCCGAGCGGCTCAAGATACTCGCCTCCCACACGGCACCGTCTCGACGGGAGCTCATTACCGATCTAATTAAGCCCAGCGGAGGCCCGTGGCAGCCGCGGCACGCTCTCTGAGGCGCCGCTGAGTGGCCACTGTGTGGGCCGGCCACCCGCAACTCGGTCCCATGACTAACCGACCTCCGCTGTCACCGGACAGGACTTCTGTGTGGTCGGCGCCATGACACAGAGGCGGGTGCTGCACTGTACACAGCGGCAGCAGGCGGCCGGACAGGGCCGCCCTGCGGAGAAAAGTGGGGCTACTTAGCGGTGAGAGGCATAGAGCACACTCCCGCCGCTCGGTAATGGTGTGGTGACCACAACGGTCACTTGTTGGCCCCAACAGACGTCAGAATAAGAATGAGTGGGGCTTGTAATGGCTATGAAAGAATGCCCTGGTTATTTCCGTCAATTAGATGGCCAGGGTCGGTTGAGAACATACGAGTGCGAATTTGTGGCAATCATCCCCAGTGTATTTTGGCTGTTTTTTTTTACACTGATTATTATTTTGGATATCCTGGAAAGTTAAGAGCAGGCTTATGTGGTCCGGCAGGCTAGTCATCGCTATTCTCAGCCCGGTACCGCCGGTCAGCACATCCAGGCACCCCGAAGTCACGAGACGCCCGGCGTGTTTGCGCTCCTGCCGCCGAGTGGAGCCACTCCAGGCGGCTCGGCAGCCACTGGCGGCTCACCGGAGCGGACGTGATCCGCTGTGAATGGAGCAGCCACTCAGCAGGACGCTCTCACGTACCCAGCTCACCAGGAAAAACGGCCACGAAAACCTGGCGCACGCCGAGTGGGCGGGTCCCGCCGGACGGCAGCTATGCCTGCACTGTGACGAAGATCGTGACTGGAGCGTCAATAATTGTCGAACGCTCTGTAACCCGAGACAGCCGGGGAGCAAATCCTTCTATTTATACCGGCGTCTCTTCTATTCATCCTAAATTACAATGCTTCGATTCTCCCATGGGCGAGACTAAGCCCGCTTTACTGACGCGGGCTGAGCTGCCTTCCGGTAGGCCGGTGCAGGGTTGGCCGCGGCGGGGAGCCGGTGGACGGTGGCACCGCCCTGTCCCCCCACCCTCCCTCTCCTCCCCACAGACAGATGACCAGACGTGGTCACGTGAGCTGCGTTCAGACGCCGAGTGGCCGCCGCGCCGGTCCGGCCGGGTGTCAGTTTACTATATAACCGTCGGCAGGTGGTCGACAACGAACGAACGCCGTCCGTCTCCAGAAAATGGCACCGGAGACAGCTGCGCTTCACCGGAGGAAAAACACACTGTCAGCGGCTACATTATAAACACGTAGTTACGGCCCGGTCCCATGATTAATTTGATAGGAGTTGAAAGGAATGATGACGGCCATACGGCGTCGTTGGCGGGTGCTGTAACTGGGCAGACCAGCGCGCGGCGCGGGCGGGTGGCAGGGTGTGACGAGGAAACCCACCAGCTCGGCCCCCGTCGCGTGTTGGCCCACAATACACCTCCCGGAACAATCCAGGCCGAAATGTCTGCCGGCGAACTGTTATCGGCGGCGATAATCGCGCGCGATCTCGGCTTTCCTTCGTGACACGACGCTCGCTCGGTAACTTCAGAAGTCACTAACGGCCCGCCATAAACGCTTTCCTGTCAAGAGGTGCTACTTGAGTAGTTAAGACCGGGGCAGACACGGCAAGCGCATGTAGACAATGCCGTTAATTTAGTGGGTTTCTTTACCTTAACTATCCTAAAAATGACAGCTGGAATGTTTGAGGTCTCAGCAAGCAATATAGCACCTAATATTTCCCGGTAATTACATAAATAGTAACGCAATGTCATGAAAGATTACATACACCACCGTGTGAACGGCATCAGGTGCACGATTTCAATAATTTGTATAGTACTATATAGCCTGTATACATATATGCATACAATATATCCCAGTCGACATTCATAGCCCCGCTGGCGTAAGCGGCCCGAAAACAAATGGACGGGCCATAATAACTGTCATAATTTATACCGGTCATTCGCTCGGCCCTGCCACTGCCTGCACCTTGGCGCGGCCATATACAGGGTGGGAAGGATCAAGGGTCGACAGTTTTACCGGCCACCTATAGCGGACGACAGGCAGCGGGGCCCAAGGACACCTCGAGAGGACCAGCGGGCCATGAGAAACGGGGGTCCTCGGAGCGCCCGAGATCCGGGCCCAGGGACCATTGTGCAACACCACAGAGAGCCTCACCAGAGCACAATGCGCGCAACCCGCGAATGACCAGATAAACTAGGGCGAGCTCCGGCCAGGTCAGCGGTAGCTCCTGTGTGTGACCCAGGTAGCACACTTTCCTCCACTCCTCCCCGTCATCCTGCCTCCGCCGTCCGCCTCCGCCTGCTGCCGAGCCTGTTTACCAGCGCGGTGATTTATGAAGTTTCTGCTCAAATCGCTGCTCACCGCCGTCCGACGCCGACGCACAACACATTTCCATAATCTAATTAGACCGGTGGTCGGCGGCGGGACACGGGGCGGGGCAGGGACGGTAGCGCGCCTCCAGGGCACCCCTGCTGACGTGCGTGACCGGAGCGGAGGGCCGCGGGAGGCGCACGGGATGGATTAGTCAGGGGTGCGCGCAGGCTAGGGCCTAACAGAGTCATTCGAGGACTGAGTGAGACTGTTTATGCGTGAAGTCGGTGATAGTTGATGATGTGTATGCTGTGACCTACAATTCAACGGCTCATCCACCCACAAAATGCGATAGTATCGACTGATGAATCTGCCGAACCAGCGCCATGCATGAACTGTCTGCAGGAAATCACCAACCATCACTTTGTTTCTTCTTCAACGGTCGAAGCGCTATCCCCACTAGAAATTCTCTGATCTGAAAGTGCACGCCGTCGGCTCCCTCCGCTTGTCCACCCTACCACCTCAAGTCGCCTGAAAGTAACCCCGTCATCACTCAACGAGCGCCTCTCAGTCCATTTGGCGAGCTTCACCCTGTGTCACGACCTGCCCCGTCCACGGCTCGGCGCCTGGGTTCCGTGACATCCTGTCTTGGACCGCCCGGCCACGACCCCGGAGGTTTGCTCCTGAGCGGCACCCGCGCCCCGGTGGCCGTTATTGAAGAGTGGAGCTCTCAGAGGGCGTGGCTTATTGAGTGTCTCTGCACCGAAAACGGTGGGCTGAAGCGGAGCCGTCTGCGCTCAAACACAGTGATGAAGGAGCGCTTAGGCTGGGGAGGCTGTGATCCACGATGACATGCATCCGTCAGTGACTGGAATCGTCGTGGGTGAGCCGGAATCACCGCGACCTGGCGCGGCTCTGCATGAACCAACGCGTTCCAGTCCAGTCTGGAATGACGGTACAGTTACCGAGTGTATGATTATTGACAGACAACCGTCCGAAACTCTAGGCTTCGCTACAGCCTACACAAGAACACAATTCCATAATTCATTCAATGACATAATTACTGCACATACTGCATGGTCTCTGAAACGAAGTGTATGTACTTACGTACGTACTTACTTACTGTGCTGTAGGCTGCTGCATTCATCCGGCATTCCTCTTGCCTTCACTCCGGCTTTGGCGCTTACAAGTTGCATAAGCAAATGTACACGCACATGACGCACCTAAAGCAAGTCATATAGCATGCCATGTTTATCACGCCTGCCTCTAACGAGGGTAACGATGTGCCGACAGGGCTAACCAAGTTCCAATATCTCATGAAGCTCCAGTCTCACTCTTGTATCGACAGCCGGCAATGACAGGGGTGGTGAAATGCCTGAGAAGGTGCGGATCCGGTCTGTATAAACTGACGGCCGCACGTCACGCGGTGTGACGGCTGGGCGTCACGCGGTGCGACTGGAGGCAGCCGGCGCTCGAACAGCCCTGTGACGGTAAGTGAGTGCCTCTTATCACGCCACTCGATGCCTGCAGGGTGCCCCGGACAGGCCAGGTCACGGGGACAGTCTGCACACGTTCACCGGCGCCATGCTGCTTCAGGGTGGTCCATCGACACACAAATGGGGTTCTATTCGTCACTACCCAGAGACACTGGTTAAATATGGTTGGCCATACCTTTTGAAGAAGCAAAGCCCCGGTAATGCTGCCTGTGATTGGGCCGATGAATGCTTTATTTCAAGATACCTACCATTAATTTCAGCACCATCAATGTGGATATCTGCTTCAATGCACACATACCAGACCCTCGCTATAAAAGATCAACTAGCTGCAAATAGTTACGTATCTATGTGTTCATGAACCATAGATGGACAACTACAAAGAGATTCTTTCCCAGTATTTCTTTGCGTATTTGTGCGTGCCATTAGATAAGATGACGATTCGAAATCTCAAACAAATTCTTTGGTGGCTCTGAGCCGCAAGCTGGCGGTAATCGCAGTCCATCACTGCGTCCGCCGTCCGCTGTCGCTCCTATATCTGCGGTCCTCTCTGGTCACACTCAGTCGTGCTAATTGAGGCGTCACGATCTGAGCTCCGACAGGACTAATGAGACACGAGCTGGCGACCGACCGCGGCGCGGCAGAGGGCCGGAGGAGCGGGGAAGAGGGGCGGAGGAGGCGACAGGCGCTGGGGAGGAGCAAAGAGGAACTGAGGAGGACCAGGAAGAAAGTGAGATGGAATTGAAAACACATGCGCGGCCCACAGTGAGGCAAACGCGTGACAGGTTAGCTTCTTGTGCTGAAGCCAAGTCTCCACTGGCTCAGCACAACACAGCCACTATCCTGCCCTGTCGGCTGTCGGTCTGTGACGCTAGAATGTCGGCTCGGAAGGCCGTCACCCTCCTGTCTATCCGTCCCATCCCCGTCTGCAGGGATACATCACTGGCATGTACGGCATGTTCACGATCCGACCGGTAGTCTTACTGTTCAGTAGTTACTTTATGGTAATGCTGTGGAGCGGCGCCTCCCCACCGGCTGGCCTCTCCTCCATCCTTCAATTTATGATCGCCCCTGCCATCCCGTGTCCCGTTTTGGAAACGCCTGTCTACACAAGTCCGGTGGGAGCGACCCCGCCGTGGTTTTTGTGGCTGGTTTCTAAGATAACGAGCTGTGTGTCTGTTGTCCAAATCGCTGTGGACGGTGTAGTGCGCCTAGTGGTTTTCCACTCCCTCCCAGGCTGCGGTGTTGTCTGCATCCGCCTGAGCTTCTCCGAGCGCATTGGTATTCGGCAGCGCGACTGACGGGCAGCCGGTCCTCTCCGGCTCTCTGTCTGTCTGTCTGTCTGTCTGTCTGTCTGTCTGTCTGTCTGTCTGTCAGTCTCTCTTTGCGTCATTCGGATGCCAAGCCAAAGTCAGCCGGCTAAACCAAAATAAAGCACACGATGCTTCATGAATCAGGGTAGCTGATACATCTTTGTATGGTTAGTTACGAGAGAGTAGCATGGCTTGGTTTTGAAACTCTACATTCCTTCATTTGTGTTTTATCTGCTCTCATCATTCCACGACCTACAAATTTTAATTTGCGTTACCCCCTTCCGCAATGCCGCACCACGTCATTCCTATTTCACCGCCCCAAGTTCCTTTCATGCATCCTTCCTTCAACCCACTCCCCACCCCAGCCTTCACTAATCCAGTCACCGCGTCCAGTCGCTAATCCGACCCCCATCTCGGGCCGTCACCGGCGTCACCCCGTCACACACGTGTCACTCCTACATCCACCTGGTGATGCATCATCCGCGGCCAGCGTTCCGACATCTCCGATAAACAGACGGTAAAAAGCGGTGCCGTCTTTTGACGCGCGCGCGACGGCCGGTGTCCGGCGCCGCCATTGTGTTGGTATTGATGGTGAGCGGCGGCGCGGCCCGGTTTGGTATTCCGACCCACTCCGTTTCCGCCGACGAGCATGATGAATGTGCGCCGACCTCCGTCGCCGGATTGGTATGTACGCGCGGCCGCTGCCGACGGACCAAGAAGTGCGCGCCGACCCATTGAGCTGCCAGGGGTGCCGGCAGCGAGCGGTGAGGAACGGTGACGAGCTGAGCGGGCCCCGCGCCCCCTCACCGCCGTCGATGGTCGGACCGGCGGAGGCAGGGACATGACAACATTCCACGGCCCTGACAGAGGCAGTAACCGCAGCATTGTCATGCATATTCGGAGATGATTAAAAAGCTCGAGCTGTGCACTGTGCAGGGAGAAAGGAACCTCGGTAAATGCTCAGCTGGTGCCAAAGTACGGGCAATGCCGTTCGCTCCACCTAATGGCACACATACAAATGGAAACACGCCACTCAGTTAATAAAAATGACCTTTTTCCTGTTATAGAATGCAGTGATATATGTATGATGAGATTGTGTAATAATTGCTTCCACATGCAGCTATAGCACAAATAACTATACCTACAAGTGGCAGGAAATTAGCCACAGATAAACAATGGCTGCATTACGACAATAACTAATCCAACGCATTGAGTCTTGTCAGCTGACACCAAATGATAGTCAAATGCCTGATAGGCATAGTTTTTTATGTAAACATTTGAATATAGGTATGTGTGCTTTAAAAAGTCTGTTCAAAGCAGACGTGTCTCAGTTTCCTCACAATGTTAGCTGGTTTTCTTAATAATCAGGACAAGTACAGGATATCGTTTTATAATGTCGAATCACTTTGAGGATGTACTGGTTTTCCCTGCTCAAAATGTTAATAACCCAAATGCGAATCCTACCAGTGTGGTTGATGCCAGGTTGAGAAGGAAATGTCGCATTCAATCCATCTCTGTCCGTGTTTTATGTCGGCTTTAAACCAGATCAAAACCACTGCCGTCTCTGGTCTTCATAAATCACCGCACTGTGTGTTTGCTGAAGCGTTGCGCAGGTTCTTACATATAGAGAAGTGATTCAGCCGACAGAGGACGTTGGTAGTGCCGCACAAACGCTCCAAGAACAATGCATGTGCCGAATTCTTGCTCATAAATCTGTTGAACACAGGGAACGCTGACATCCGGTACACCAATTGAAGTTGCAAACTGCATACCTTCAAGCCGCACCGTATTCACAATTGACAATCGCGCCCCCGGTTGCCATGCGCCGCGGCCGGCAGACTCTTTGTCCTCCTTCCATTCTGTTCCCGGACTCCTGCAGGACTCCACGCGCCGTTATCAGTTTACAAACACACGGTGGCTGCAAGGTTGGCTGCTCCCAGGGACGCCCCCGCTGGCAGTCAGCAGTGGTTGCGGAGCGGGGGAGCCGGGGTTCTGCTCCCCGCACCGCCGCCGCGCCGCTGCCGTGCGTCAGTCTCTTCAGTTGATCGTGCGCGGGAGCTGTGGGGCGATATATGGGTACCCGTCAAAATTCGTGGAGATTTGGGTCGATATTTGTCCCACAACTGATTTCCTAGAAATCATTACCTTTTCATAAACCATGCACCCTAGGCTGTTCACAGTTGAAATTATTCAAAAATGCCATTGCGCATGCGCGTAAAATGGTCCGTGACCCAGAAAAAATAAAATTTTCTTCTGGGTCACGCATTATCAAACCAGATACGTTCACTCACCTCATGCGCGATATAACCCCCTTATCGGCAATGACCTTCTCCACACGTAGGCATGTCTTGGGCATGTAGGACTTGCATGTCTTGATGATGTAGGTGGGCAGAATTTCTCTTCTGGGTCACGATTTTTTCCTGGGTCACGCTAAAATTCGTGACCCAGAAGAAAAAAATGCGTGACCCAGGGGAATGGTTTTTACAGTTTTCCGAATATGGCAAGTTTGTTATCGAATACTAATCTCCAAGTACATCTTATCTGGAGTACCTGAGCACGCAGCAACACGACACTGTGATTCTTTTCGACACTTACCAGCCACAAGCCACAAGGGCGTGTGACCCAGAATAAAGGAATCTTATGGCACGCAGGAAATGATTTCCCCTGGGTTCGCCCAGCCCAACTGACAGTTTTCAGTTTCCGCCCCCGCTCTCTGCGCCTTCGCGGGATAGGACCATATGCAAGTCTGCAGACCCTGCTTACCCGGTCCGTAATGCTTTGAATGAGGAGCTAAGTACCGTGACCCAGAAACAAACGTGACCCAGAAAAAAGTTTGCCAAAAACCGTGGGACAGACGTTTTTGCGTTGTGCAGTTTTGCTAAATTGTATAACCAAAAAATAAGAATCATGAAGAGAAATTTCAATGTTTTTGCTATTCACAACGCTCCCTCGCGCTCAATTATCTCTAAAAATAACTACACAGCAGCGCTGTAGATTTTTTTCGCAGGTTGTGGGACAAGCTAAAATACATAGGCACACAAAAGCACGGTTTTGGAAAGATGTCCAAATTTTTTTTTGCCACTTTGCTGTTGCCTTTTCAATGATTTTTTTCTTCAATCAAATGTCCAAATCTCGCGTACGGACCCGTGTTACGCTGAAATAAGCTCATTTATTGACGTGAGGCATTATTGAAATCGTGGGACAGCATATCTCCACGAATTTTGACGGACACCCATATACTTATGCGGTATGTACCTACGGAACAAACAAATTTGATACCCATGGGTATCAAATTTGTTTGTTTCGTATTGTGCCAACTGCCAAGGGTGGCTTCCAATCTTCCTTCATAGAGTTTAGCACCGTTTTCAGTACTTCCATGATAAGACTTTTGTTGCATCTATTTATTTTTTATATGAAACATTTATTTCGCAGTCCACAGATAACGGAAAGTACCATGGAAGGTAGAATAAAAATAACAAGAAATAGAAAAAAGGGAAGAAAAGGAAGAAATGTATCTTATACACTTGTGGAATGTGTTTGCGTAAGTTATTCAGCCGGGGCGATATGATGTTAGTGGTGAGACAGCCTGCAATAAGAACGTGCTGACTCCTGATTAAATGCACAATATATCTAAGAAAGAAAAAGAGAGGTTTACGAGATAAAGTACTTCAATTGACAAAGATCACGCCAAAGCAATTATCAAATTGAATGTGTCTGGTGTCACTCCCTATCTAGTGTTTTCGACCGAAATAGATAGGGCATGCCAAAAAAGGAAACTTGCAAGAAATGATATTCGTTGATATTCTGCTATACACATCATAAACGATCAGCATTTTCCACTACAAGCACGCTATCCCAAGCGATTGTGTAAACATCAGTCAGTCGTTTGTAGTGTGCAGCAAATTCCAAGAAATGCCAAGCTTGTTAAGATGTTTACCGCTTCCATGGAAATAGAAACCACCGCATGGATACTTGGCCCTTTTTAGACCGCGTCAATCGCTATCAATTAGAAAGCCGGCTTGTTCTAGCGAATCAATCTGGAATAAAAAAAAAAATAGAACAATTACTCGAGTCACAATCTTATTAACCACGTGAGAACATACGTATGTAATCTGATTCCGCTATCAGAAAGTCAAATTCTTTCAAAGAAGATGGATTACTTACTGCAACAAAAATGCACCATTATCTATCAACACAGAATAGTGCACACTTATCCAGGCCGAAATGCTGCTGATGGCTGCAAGTCACGCTACTTAGAGGCGGAAATATGTCATCGAGCAATAAATTATTATTCCGTACAATACATGGCTAGAACGAGCGGCAAAACAACTGCGCCTGGGAATGCCAAAAATATACATATTAAGCTTTGTGAAGCTGAAGCTATGCAATCGTTTACTACAAAACAGTGTAGAGTGGTGACATGAATTCAGAGGTAGCCTTGCTTCTATATGTTTGCGAGCGCGTCAATTCGAGAGCTTGGAGTCCTGAAGGCACACTGAAAACAATTTCACCCAAAACTGGCGAGTAAACCGGTGCCTCGCGGGTACCCCTATCCGCAACCATTTTTAACCACCCTCCCGGGAGTCAATTTAGGACATAACACTTTTGCAATTCACTCTGGAGAGTAGTAACCCTCCACGACTATCCGCGCACCAGTGGCTCGCGACCCCCCATCGAAAGGTATTCATCGACGCCTACCTGGCAGCAGCGCCCCACAAACCCCTAGGAGATGGGGTTACCCTCCACGCCTACCCTTCGCCGACCAAGTCACGAGGGCCAAAAAAAACTCCCACGCTTGACCATATTTGCGGGAAAATATCTATATTATAGCAATCTCACACCTAGAAAACATCGGTGAGAAAGTTTCACATCGGTGGGAAAGGTCAAATCGAATTCCCATTAAAATTTCGACATGACTCAGTCACCGGCAGTCATGCAGACCGCCCGAAATCAAGAAGATGTGTCGCCGCTGCTTTCGTGACCTATATAAGAATCTAAATGGTTTCACTAGGTAGTTTCCGAAGAAAAAGCGTTGCCAATCGTCCCGTGATGAATATTGCAGAGGTTTTAAACGTGCACCCTAACAATTGTACTTTCGCCCCCACTTGGAAACCTCCAAACAATGTGCCAATATATCATTGGTTCAAAAAAAAGTTAAAAAATTGTTGTAATTCAAAACTGTATGAGACAACGCCATCTACACTGAGAAAAAAAATTATTCCCCAGGGGTGTTTTACGGGTGTCAGACACCATTGGAGGTGTCATCGAACACCCAGATTGGTGTTGAAAAATGCTGTTTAGGGAATCATTAAGGTGTACAACACCACGATGACACCCTTTCAAGTGTTCGTTCGCATGCGAGCGTTTTGATATACCTTAATGGGATTCAGCATGACACCTTAATAGGTGTCCGACACCCACACCCATCCGGGTATCAAACACTCTAAGGTATCAAACACCCTAAAAGGTGTCAAAAATGTTCTTTTAAAAGCATCTGACACCCTTATGATGCCTTCACAGGTGTTGCCATTTATTGAAGCGGAATGTTAAGAGTGTCAGACACTGCTAGAGGTGTCACATTGACACTTGCAAAAGGATCTGACACCAAAAACAGCGTGAAAAAAATGAGGAAAAATATTCCCATGGGGTGTCTCACGGGTGTCGGACATCATTGCAGTGTCATATATAACGCCCAGATTGGTGTCAAAAATGTTGTTTTGGGAATCATGGAGGTGTACAACACCACGATGACAACCTTCAAGTGCAACGCGCTTTTAAACACACCATAATGGGATTCAGAAAGACACATTAATGGGTGTCCTACACCAACATCCATTCGGGTGTCAAACACCCTAAACCATCAACACTTCAAAAGGTGTAAAAAAAAATGTTCCTTAAAAGGGATCTGATACCCTTGTGATACCTTCACGTGTGTTGTCATTTGTTGAGGAACATTCCAGCATGAGTCATGAAATGTTTGAAAGCTGTCGTGTATTCGAACCTAAATCATCACATAAATTGTTCTGACGTCACTTGTGTTAGGAACCAGGGATGCGGTGTCTAACGGATTTTCAGTGACTCGGACTCCCGCTCTGTCTTCCAAAATGGACTCCTATTCCGGCCAGAACTGCCAACTCCATCAGACTCCGACTCTGACTCCGTAGCACTGCTAGAAACCACAGCAGGTCCAGTGGTTTGAATCATTACCCAATCAGCAAGCTGCATTGTGTGACGTCATTTGTGTACTGGTCACGCGGCGTCAACCATGCGAAGATCAAAAACCGCCACCTTGCAGGAAAGCCGTTAGATTTCAGTTGGCGGCGGCGTGGCCACGTGGTGCGTGTGCGGTGTGAGTGATGGCAGGGCTTTTTTGAATTTATGTGGATATAGTGGCGCCGAACGTTGTTCGCAGTGTACTTCTTCAAGTGATTGTGCGTTAATGATAATGTTTAGCTTTTATTTGTAGCTTGCTCCGTGTTTATTCAAATGACGAGGCGGGCGGTACTCGGTGAAATTTGAAGTCGGAGTGAGGATGACAACACAGCATTGCACCATGGAAACGAAAGCAAGTGAACTGCGGAATAACATCTGGTTGGAGATAATCGACGGTTAATTATCATTGCTGAAATGCGAGCAACTTCTCACTGTGAATGGACCCGATGTGTTTCGGTGAGTTTTCATTGGATTTCTCCGTAAATATAGAGCCCATATTTTTTGTACTTTATAGTTTGTTGCTGTATACAAGATAGGAATGCCATGTATGTATGCGATATGCCTGTTTGAACCAATAAATGTAAGAATGTGTCGACACCTTTTTTGGCATCCAATGGACACTCTCGTAACACCTTTAAGGGTGTGTACCAAACTGCACCTCGCTGGGGTGTCAGACGGGTGTCACTTTTGACACCAATACAGGTGTCATTGGGAATCAAACACCGGGTGTCTGACACCCTTTTGGGTGTGCACCCAAAAGGGTGTCAGACACCTAAAAGGGTGTCAGACACCCGGTGTTTGATTCCCATTGACACCTGTATTGGTGTCAAAAGTGACACCCGTCTGACACCCCAGCGAGGTGCAGTTTGGTACACACCCTTAAAGGTGTTCCAGGGGAATAATTTTTTTTCTCAGTGTAGTTGTAACAGTAGATCCAACTCCTTCAGGGCAGGTTATGTAAAGGTTCGCCATCCACGGATACGCGTTTACGATACCTCGAGTAGTTCCAACTCTTTCAGTGAGGGCTGTGTCAATGACTCGACACACGCGGGGACAATATCCGGTGCTGGGTAGCTACCTTACTGCAGACTGTGGGTGCAGTGCATATTTACGAGTAATAAGGCAGGCAAGTCTGCTTACCCTCTAGCTAGAATCTGGACATGGCGAGTTAATACATGCACCCGCAGAGCAACGCTTAATTCGCCAGCTTCGGGTGAAATTGTTTTCAGTGCAGTGCGGTCGGTTAGGGGTTTCGGCCGGTCGGTCAGTGGCATCGGCCGGTCGGTTAGGGGTGTCGCCGGTCGGTCAGGGGTATCGGCCGTTCGGTCAGGGGTGTCGCCGGCCGGTCAGTGGCATCGGCCGGTCGGTCAGGGGTGTCGCCGGTCGGTTTGTTTGTTTGATTGTTTGTCGCTTATTCATGATTATAGGCATAGACAATGGACAGAAATAAAGTTGAATTGGTGCAAAAGCATAAACTAATTACGAGGCACCTCTTCAACAAAACAAAACGAAACAGAGCATCACCGAAATAAACACACACACACACACACCAGGTCCCACGCGCAACCCCGCCGCCCCGACAGACCTTCCGACCACTACAGCTGGACCACACGCGCTCCGCCAGCCTGCGGCCTCCCCCTAACTTTGTACGGCGGCCCGTCTGGCCAGACCGGGACGGTGCCGTTCCATGGCATATGCCGTCCCGGTCAGGGGTGTCTGCCGGAAGCCATTGGTTCCGGTCGGCTGACTGCGTCGGCAGCGGGCCAGTATCGATAGGAAAATATCCGTATGAGGGCTGCATCGATTGGGTGACATCCAGCTGCGGTGGTGCTCAATGCACAACAATCAGATCCATTTATTCGCATCTAATGAGCAACGCGATTGCAGTAACCGAAGAACTGCTAGTGCGTGAGCGGGGGAATAATCCAGCATTAATTGTGCCTGCATGTATAAATGATAAATTTGTCCCTGAATGATTCATTGGCCACATTTTCATGATAGGCGCGGGAGCCGGGGGGGGGGGGCAATTGGGGCAGCTTGCCCCCCCCCAACTCTTGGGCCGTGGGGGCGGTGCCCCCACAGCTTTGAGACGGAATACCACACTTTTTTTGCAAATGTTTTCTTTTTTTGTTGAAAAAGCCAAGGGATGAAAAATAAGTGGCCTAAAACCGGTGAGAAAACTAGATTTGGGGGTACCCTAGGTTGATCTCTATTATGGTGTGCCCCCCCCCCCATCTGAAAGTAGTTCCCGCGCCCCTGTTTTCATGCAGTCTTAAAAAACAGTTCCAATGCCTATAGCAACTCAATATTTACCTTCGTCTATACATAGTCATATTTCTAAAATAGCAGCACTGTTTTCAATTTGGTTCAGTCAGTCTTATGTGTCGTAATGACTATAAATACATATATAGCAATAAACTCACATATAATTGGAAATCGGTATCTGTCACCGTGTAGTCACAGCCTTCTCCGCACTACTATTGACATTCAATGTGCGAGATTATTCATAACGTCATTTAAGACTTGTTTTAAACACTGCTGCCAAAACTTCACGAATGATTTAGAAGAAGCAACATGCGGCCGGCTTCCCACTGGGAATCTAGGCAGTAAACCGGTCAGAATGTTCTGTTGTTAAATGGATAATTGTAAACCTGACATTTGTCGATTTACTGCTGTTAGTGTACTGCGGTGAAATTTATTCCAGCATCCATCACCTCTTCGGCCTGCGCCGTGGGTCGCTGGCTCAGTCCATGCCCCGGGCGTGGGGATAACCCCACCATCTTGCCACGACCCCATGGTTTTGATTCATACCAAATCAAATCGGTGGCGGGTATGTAGGTATGCAGCCTGAGGCATCCATCCCGCGCCGGCCACGTGCAGCGTTCAGGGAACGGGCGGCAGTTACAGCTGGACGAGCGGGTGGCCGGGCGGTACCGGCTCCGAGAAACTTGTCCGCCGGCCTGTTCGGCCATGTTCCCTGTCACATGAATGGTTATTGGTTGTATAATGACTGCGCGGCGTACCGACTAAATCAGCGCTGATCCACAGACATAGGACAGAGAGCAGGCCTGCAACATAACACGGGGCAAAGGTGACGCCGTGACATGCCGCAAATCGCTCATGTTGTTCCAAACTTAGATTTCGAACATGATAAAATACCCGTCCGTAGTGTAGCACGTACTTGGGGGCACAGCATGGCCAGCTCTATTTCTGTTATTCTAGCTAAAGGGGCATTCCACGTCAAGTGGGACAAAAAATGACCATTTTGAACCTCACCTCCTATGATTTTTGCGAAACTCTGTGAAACTACTCATCTATATGTGAAAAGAAAGGAGACATTTTTTTGTCAAGATATGACGTCACGTTTCCGAGATACACGTCATCAAACATTGACTTAGGCAAGGCACATTATCATCTTTAGAGCGTCATTACCATTGGAGTTTTAGACATATCACCACGAGACAAAGTGTAAAATGGAGAGAATACATCAGGCTTTAATTTGAGGATAACAATATTGACGTAATTAACTAATTAGTGAACTTAATTAAAATTCAAAAAATAAATTTTGATATTCTGAAAAATGGGTACCCTTCGATTTTGCTGATTTTTACATATTTTATTCTCCTATACATTAGCTACATCATATAAAAAATCCAGAATGGGCCGACGTCTACGTAACTGTCTTTTGGACTTCGTAATGTCTGGCACTCGCGTGTTTCGTTTTAGCAACCAAGGAGAGGCGCTACCCGGAGATGCTTCTTTCTACCCCAAACCAAAACAAACCTAACCTGTCCTGACGTCACCTGACCTAATCTAACACGCGTAAATATGTACAGCCCTCACGGCAGTTGCCGACTGGCCAAATGCTACTTAGATACGAACATTAGCCCTCACGACAGCTGCCGGCTGCCGGCTGGCCAGATGCTATTAGGTCGTTCAATAAGTAACGAACAATCGGTCATAACTTCTTTATTTCTTTATTTAACACTTTCAAACTTTCACAGATTATAGATCAGACATTTCTGAATGCAGCCTATGCCTCAAACCAGTCGCCGCCCGCCTGCATACACTTCTCCCAGCGTTCCGGCCAACGCCGGAATTCCGCCCGGAAAAACGTGTTTTCCGTCTTTTTCACCCAGTTCATGACAGCGCACACGACTTCAGCGTCGGTCTCGAAGTGTTCACCATGGAGGCCATCCTTTAGGGGACCAAAGAGGTGAAAATCTGAAGGAGCCAGGTCCGGACTGTAGGGCGGCTGGGGCATGATATTCAGCCCTGTCACGCGATCTCCTCGCGCGTGGCGTGAGACAAGTGCGGTCGGGCGTTGTCATGGTGTATGGTGATGTTGTTGACATCCGAGCCGCGCCTCTTCTTCAGGATTGCTTTTCTCAGTCTCCTGCAGGACTGTGATGTAGCGGCCCGCTGTCCATAGTCCGCCCAGGTTCAAGAAAGCCCACCAGGATGACACCATGACAACGCTCGTCCGCACATGTCTCACGCCACACGCGAGGAGATCGCGAGACAGGGCTGAATATCATGTCCCAGCCGCCCTACAGTCCGAACCTGGCTCCTTCAGATTTTCACCTCTTTGGTCCCCTGAAGGATGGCCTCCGTGGTGAACACTTCGAGACCGACGCTGAAGTCAGGTGCGCTGTCAAGAACTGGGTGAAAAAGACGGAAAACGCGTTTTTCCGGGCGGAATTCCGGCGTTGGCCGGAACGCTGGGAGAAGTGTGTGCAGGCGGGCGGCGACTGGTTTGAGGCAAAGGCTACATTCAGAAACATTTGATCTATAATCGGTGAAAGTTTTAAAGTGTTAAATAAAGAAATAAAGAAGTTATGACCGATTGTTCGTTACTTATTGAACGACCTAATACTTAAAAAACGAATGCGTGTTAAAACACTTGAGGCTGACCGGCCGCGAGCCAGCGACCTTTAGATTACGAGGTGGGTACACTCGGCACACTAACTACTAAGTCACGAAGATAGCTGGTGCCTGGTCATCGCGGAGATGTAAGCCAGTTTTTTTTTAATGGTGCAATTGGGCATTCTCCGGGCAGCGCCTCTCTTTGGCTGCAAAAAGAAAATACGCCTGACTCTCCCAGCGCTAGGGGAGAAAGGCCCGGTTTAGCCAAAAAAAGTATTTAAAAAACGGAGTTTGAATTGTAGGTGGGGCGGTGGGGAACTTTATCGTGTGCCAATTTCATGGCCCTAGATCAATATCTTCAAAAATGAGGTTAAACGTGATCAAATTTGCTATAGTGACTATTTTGCGTTTATACGCCCATAGCTCTAAGAGTTACAGGCCGATTTTCCTAATTCTTCCTCTATACGACATTTGTAGTGTTATGAGAATCTCTAGTTAATCTAACCATAAATTTGGCAGTAAGTCGCCTGCTAAGAGTAAGATGTCGCCGGCAGAGGCGGGGATCGGCCGACGCGAGAAACGTTTCAGTCACAGATTGTATTTGCACCCTAATAATTAAATTTTGACCAGTTGATTTTCGTATTTATTTGACCATTAGATTGCCTGTACATTTTTAAGCCTTCACACAAAATTTGACACGAATCGATCATAATCAGCGGTAAGAAGCGCGGTGCAAAGAAGGGACCGTCCCGCGCCGGCACAGCCTACCATTCAGGCGGCAACGGCCGGCGCCGGCCGCCGCGCCGCTCCGGCAAGATGTTTGACTTTACACCGCTATTACTAGAAAAGTTGCAGACCGATTTGCCTATTGCTTGCACGGGAGGATTTGCAATTAAATTTTGGACAGATACTGAAAGTTTGACATTAATATAATAATTATGGCGTGAGTTATTGGCGAAAAACAGGTGGGGTTGGCGAAATCCGCCCCTTCCACCGCCCGTGCTACGTTGCACTACTTGTTGCTATATCATCTAAGGTTATCGTTGGCCCACTCTAATTTTCTCAGCACGTATGCCTTACGTGTAGTGGAAGACAATATCTAAATTTGAGCAAAATCGAAGGGTACCCATTTTTCACAAATTACATTTTAAGAAATTAATTCAAAATAAAATAAATTCAAAATCTCCAAAAAATGTAAAGATTGCCAAATTTGACTAGCATAACTCCTTATGCACACGTTTCAGTTTGTTTGAAATTAATAGCTTCAAAAATGTTGAAGCTATAGATCTTTCAAGATTGCAATACACGTCCAATTCTGCTCAAAAAGCAGAAGTTTAGCGACTTGTATCTCTGTAGCCCGAGGGCATATGACAAAATCCTTTCACCCTCAGAGGTTTCACCCAATAGCCAATAAGTATACCAAGTTTGAGCAAAATCGCAGAGGTGGCCGATTTTGGCTGTCCCGGTTGACATGGAATGCCCCTAAAGCTAAAATCTGTCAAGATTTTCTGTGCTTCTTTGACAAGCCTCTAACCCGTAACATCGAATGCTCGACGCGATCTTATCTCACCCCGGTTTCGAAACAGCTGCTGCTGCCTCGCTGCCGTCTGGGTCGACCCACCGCACCGCAGCCGAGGGCTATGGCACAGCAACGATCCGCAAATGACCGGCAGAGCCCGGCGGCCCCGCCCACCGTCCACCCCTCCCCGCCCCCTCCCTCCGCCGCCGGAGAGGCCTCCCAGAGCCGCGGGGACTCTGCAGTAATGCATTATTAACGAGACGAGGAGCCGACTGCAGCGCGGCGATCGGCGCCGCCGCTCGGACGCGTGTTAGGTGGTAATTTGTTGGCCTCTTAGCGCTCCGGTCGGGGGGCGTCACGGCTCCGGCCTCTGAGAGACCGCCGCGGCCGCCGCCCCTGACCCCGCGCCAGACGCCGCAGCGCGGCGACTGCAGCGGTCGTGGGTCGACTCCAACTGCAGGGATATGGTGTATCTCCACGGGTGCGAGATTCTATGTGGCAATTTCCCGAACACAGCTGGACATGACCATACGCAGCAATCGAACTTTACGATAGCCCAGCGGACCTCAAGTCAAATATGATCTACTTTCTTTTCCAATTACCGACTCGTGCCTGCAATACGGAGTGCGAGGTCCGCCGGCGCTCACTGGGGCAGACAGAGGCGGCAGCAGCATCACAAGGAGCGGCGTGAGTCCGCGGCCGGCGCGTGCCGAGTCACTGCTCGGCGCACCGCCCGCCGCGCTGAGCGACTTTGAACAGCCCGGCGGCGGCTCTGAGCGGCACAGTAACGGCCGAGAAGGCAGCACAGTCGGGAACAGCGCGGCGCCAAAGGCGGAGTCCGCTCGGCCGCCAGACGCAGCCTGTCCGGCGGGGTCCAGCAGACCCGGCGCATCAATTCCCTCCCTCGACATGACCATGTCGCCGCGTCAGATGTAAATAACGCGCCCGGCAGGAGAGGTGATAGAATATTGTTTATTTATACCAGACGGCGGACAGTGTACATATTGCCATTGCACGAATATAATGCGTCAAGGAGCCAGCTGTTACAGCCATATAGAATATTCAAATAAAATGAATGACGAGCGACATGGAATGGGGAGCCACCAATCAGGAATACAAACGGTGAGCATGACTTACGGGACTTTAAAATAATGTATTTTCCGGTATCGTTGAGTCTTGATAACCCCCTGACCGAGGGTTTGATACCGTCCCCAACCCCGACGTCTTTTTTTCGTGATTGCTCGCAGCGCGCTGGCCAGTGGCCAGATAGAACTGAAAATTGGCACACCTGAGCATTGGAAAGCATGCAGCTCAACATGAAGCGTCACTGATATCCCTCGATTCAGGTGTGCATGCTGCCAAAACATCCGACAGCGAGTATAACTCCCTGGGCCTCTCCCACGCTGTTCCCAGCTGCCCGGTCGGGGCCGGCGGAGGATAAACCACTGTCGGAGGACGGAACCGGGCGGCCCCCGGCGCCACTTAGGCCGCCAGCTCCACCGGCCGGCTCATACCTCAGCTCCTCGGCCGCCGTCCAGCAGTCTCTGACATCACTGTCCATTGCTATTCGATCCAGGTAGACGCCGCCGGTTGAAAAATGACCGTCAGACGCTCACTCGATAAGTAATGGTTTATTTTGCGGCTTATAAAGCTCCCACCGGGATACAATTATTAGTTCTGGATTAGCTGGGTCGGCGGCGCGTATCAATTATGTGCGCAACTTGCGGCCGTCGTCGCGTCTGCGCCGCGCTCGCCGCCGTCTGCGCCGCTCTCGTCGCCAGCCGGCGCGGCGACAGGTGAGATGGATGGGCGGCCCATAGCTCACGGACCGCTCCTACTCGCGGCTGCTGACCGGCGCGCCCCGCAGAGGGCCGCGCCCGGAGTCGGCGGGACCGACCGCCAGTGCGTGCAGAACTCAGAACGACTCGTAACTGTTAACTTGTAATAAAATCAACTGGAATGTGCTGTGCTGTTCATACGGGCTTATTAGGGTATGATGTATAGCCATGCTAATTTTGCAAGGGATATATGTAGCCTTGGAAGAGCTTGCATCACTAATCGTGTTAGGCTGTATTGAAGGCTTGTCAAAGTAATTAGATCGGTATCGGCGGCTTGTTGACCCGAGGTGGATACTCGCCTCGTGTCCTAGATAGCTGACCTCGACTCTCTCTCATTGACCTCGCCATTGTTCTACCGCCGCTAGCTCCTCTCTCCTCGCATGCACTTTTCTCATCAGTCGTTCGAACCATATTCCCACACATCCCACGCACACTTTTCTTCTTCTCATCTTCACACCTTCACTGTTTCGGGCCTCTCTCTCCCGCCCGCGGGCCGGCGCAGTGCGGTCTGCCTCCGCGGGTCGCCCATCGTCCTCCCATCTCCCTCCCGACCGGCGCGGCCTCGACATCTGACCGCCTTCCCTAATGGATTCACCCACGAGATGAAGACTTTGGCCCGTTTCCGCGGAGCGGGCGGCCGGCGGAGGGCAGCCGGGTGGCCGCGCCGAACGGAGGTCACGGGGACAGACGCCGCGGTTTGTGTCAGAGCTGCGGCAGACGGCGCAGACACTAATGACCCCGCCGCGCGGCGAGGTGTCGCTATTAGAGGCGCGCGCGGCTGATTTGATCAGAAACAGGCGTCAGATAATGACAGGACACGCAGTTGGTGGCGGTGCGGACAGATCGGTTAGGTGATCGTGGTCAGACTGTCAGCGTCACCGGGTCTCTGGTCTTCATCCCCTACTTCAGCCAATGATTTACAGAGGTGTTTGAAGAGGACCGCTGTCTCTTCCCTACTTCGCTTCGGTTTCCGATGCTCTTTGCTCTGCAAAAGACTCCCTCATTCATGCAATAATCGTGCTGGTATGCGCATTGTAACCGAGTGTTTTCTGACATTCTTTCTGACTATCTCTAGGACTCTTGCCGACACTCATCACCATTCCCAACATCACAGCCCCTCCCAACTCTCCTCTGACCGCACCCGCCGCGGCGTCCACCGCAGCACCAACCTCAGAGCCGCTCGCCCTAATGACAGAGCCGTAATTGGGAATGAGCGCGCTGCCGGCGGTCGGCCACATTTGCATTGGGCCGCGCTGGCAGGCCCATCGACTATAAATTGACGGAATGCTGCTCCGACTGTGCGGCACTCGTGACTGGCGCGTTTGTCTCCGGTGCGCAGCGGTCGGCGAGCGGTGCAGCACTGGCGGGGAGGCAGCAGGATCGGCTCGGTAGCCGGCTCAGGGAGCCGCGCGGGGGATTTAGAGGTGGCCTCAACCCGCCTCCGCGGACATCCGCGATGGATTTGCAAAGTGGCTGAATAATTATCGGGGATTTGTGTAAGAGCGATAATTACAGAAGGTACTCACCTGTGCGATACGTGTGATTGAAAAATGGCCATACGGTAATGCAGTAGTGCTGTGCCTGCATCTCTTTATTTGTTTATTTATTTACGTAGGTACACGACACTATCCAATGCTGCAGATTGACTGTTCTTAGCGCTGCATTACCAAGGTCTGTACCAGGGTCAATCACACGTGTACTCGTAGACGAGGGGTTGTGGGTCACATCCAGAAGATTAACGGAAGCTCCTTGTCTAAAAATAAGAGTACCTGATTCACAGAACGAGTACGTATACCATGCTTGATCCATCATGCATGCTTTTACACAAATTATGCAGCATACGTGTAACCAGAGCGGGAAATGCCTGTGAGTACCTACCTATATGAACGTGTTCTATGTGCTGCAGATTGCTAGCGTTTCATGTCAGTTCTCGGGCTCTGTTTCACCATTGGCGCCTCTGTCTGTCTGTCTGTCTGTCTGTCTGTCTGTCTGTCTGTCTGTCTGTCTGTCTGTCTGTCTCTCTCTCTCTCTCTTTCTCTTTCTCTTTCTCTCTCTCTCTCTCTCTCTCTCTCTCTCTCTCTCTCTCTCTCTCTCTCTCTCTCTCTCTCTCTCTCTCATTCGCTCGCTCGCTCTCTCGACTGCAGTCCTTTTCAATGTCTGACGGCTGGGCTGAACCACACCCATGGCCATCTCGGTGCGTGTCTTTGGCCTGCTGATCCGTAAGTACGGCTCTCGCGGGTTTAAGCGGTAGGTTTTGCACTTTTACATTTCCGGTTATATCTCAGAAACTAATCGATCTACGATGAAGCCATTTTACACGATTGTGACCGGCTTGTGAACCAACAAGTCGATCGCATCTTCAACACTTAAAAACTTAACCCTCGCCCGTAAACGGTGTTTTGCCACCTTCGCCCATGCAGGGGGGGGGGGTTGGTGCGACCCCCTGGCGTTTGAAAACGGAGCGTCGTAGAGCTTAGCGGAAAAGACCAACGGATTACTCGTAACGAGATCTCGCGATTGGTGGTATATTTTTTGGTCCTAGGTCAACATTTGACCTACTTATGACCGGTCAAAGGTCAAATTTTCGGAAAAATCTAACTTTTTCAGATTTCCGCGCCGATTGCGGCAAAAAGGTAAGAGATATCGACTTGAAACTTTCACTATCGTGATCCTTGATCAATTTTCTATCGTTTGGTGTGTATTTCGATGTCATAACTCTAAAAATGATGCGTTGGGAGCATCGGAAGTCTGCAAGGTCATTTGTGCATTGGGTCACGTCAGGCGTGTGACGTCACTGACCTGACCCTGACCCAAAATGAACTACAAGAAACAACCGACGATGCCTGAAATGGATAGCAAATTCGAATTCAGGGCATCAAAATACCCCGAAAAGGCATACAAGTGCAAGAAGTCATTACAGGTCAACCGAGGTCACTGACCTTACCTCGACCTTTAGTAACCTCCAAAATGTCAACGGACATTGTGCCAATGTCAAATCAGCCAGTTGTGATTCTAGAACAATCCATCAGTGTGTCAGGTCAGTTGGCATTTATACCAATGTGAAGCAATCTCCAATTTAGCGTAAATCTGGCCGGAGGTTGTTCCCTTTATGACGTCATAACTCCGTGACCTGACATGACCTTGACAAAAAAAACAAAAGTTGCGCAAAGGATGCCCCATAGGGTACCGAAAATTTGAGCAGGCTATCTGAAACGGTTCGGCGTGTAGCTAAGAAAAACCTCAGGGGGGGGGGGGGGTTGCACCAACCCCCCCCCCCTACATGGGCGAGGGTTAAGACGACGAAGCTATACATAGCTTGAAGTACACTAAATTTTCTAGGTGCAAAACCTACCGCTAAAACCCGCGAGACCTGTACATACAGGGGACACTGCCCACCATAATATAACCCTCCCTGCCCACCGAAGTGGAGCCCTGCCCACTACAGACGCAGCCCTGCCCGCCGATGTATGTAGCCCCCTGCCCACCAGCAGAGCCCGCCACCGCGCCGTCTCGTTAGCCCTCTGAGACCGGCGGAAATTTACAGCGCCCTTACCAAATGGCCGGTGCGTTAGCGTTTCATTGGTGCCATAACTCGCTGGGCAGCAGGCGGCCCGGGTCGCGGAGGTCAGGCATGTGGCAGACCGGTGTCACGAGGAGGGCACAGGTGGAGGTTGTCAGGTAAGATGGTGTGAGATGCCCAAACAAAGAACAGCAGAACCAAAAGAGACGATTTGTCAAAGAGTGAAATATCTCGAGCGACAACTCCTCTCTCTAGTCGCTCTTGTCACGAAGTGCCTCCGCTGTTCGTTACCAATCTTTCGTCTTAGCAGCACATTACTCGTGCTGAATGAATTCTTATCATATCATTATAATTCTTGAAAAGTGGTGGTCGGGCGTTTACTTATTTCCATGCACTCCCATAAACGTGGTGTTAAATTCGGGTGTCTTGACTCTTTCGGGGCTATGCCTCTTGCACGCCCCTAGCTGCGGCCACCAACTGGTGATGCTCTGTAGTGGACGATCCCTCTCGCAAAGCTATAGTATTTTTCAGTTACCCCAGACCAAGCTAAAAGATACTCTAATCATTTCATAGAACTATTCCAAACCTCTGTGCCTTGCATTCAAACTATCTGAACACTGTGGAATTTACCTGGGCTCGTGTAGGTAAGCAGCAACCTTCCAGGCGGTGGGGGGGGCATTTTTTTGCCTCCCCCCTTTAGTTTTTTCAATATATCTCGAGAACCGCTGCGCCGATCGTCACCAAACTTTCAGTAATCTCCCGGAAGCAGCTAGCGCACATGGTGACCAAAATTTTTTCCAAAGGCTATGATAGGCTGGCCGCTAATGACGTCAGAGTGACGTCATTTTTGCCATTTTCGACCCAAAAAAAGGTTTCGCGGGAAGAGCTGTCAGGCCTACAGCTTTAGAGATACAGAAAAATGTTTCAGACATAAAAGGTATGAAATCAAAAGGGCTACAAAACTGCTATTTCGGTGTTTGAATTTTTAGGATTTTAACCCCCAAAAATCAAAAAATAGATTTTTTGAATATAATAGCCAAAAAATCCAAAAACTTTTTGAATTTCGAAAAAACCGGAATATATGTGATAGTCCCTACCGCCTTCTATCTACATACCAAATTTGAGATCGATACCTCTTTTTTTTGGCCAAGTTATAGCGAAAAAACTGTTCAAAATTGATGACGTCAAATTTTCAAACTCAATTTTTAGCAATTCTAGACCTTGTAGCGCAAAACAAAGACCACCATTAGACTCCCCGTGACGAGCTGCATCGACTCGATACCCATTTTATGCAAAAATATCAACTTTGAAATTTGACCTTTTTTGACCTGACCTTGACCTGACCTCCACCAGAAAGTGGCCTAAACCGTGCCTGATGGTCTTATAACCAAGACCATTGAGTTGGAAATGAAAAACTGGCCATAAAACATGCATCGCATAGCCTTAGTAAAGGTGGGCTCATGTGGTGACCTTTGGTGACCTTTGGTGACCTGACCTGTGACCTGACCTGGTATGACCAGTGACCTCTAATAGCAACATATGTACTAGACAACTGACGCCTTATCGCTGATTTTCGACAAAATGCGTTTTACTCGTTGTTATAGCGCTTTCCCTAGAAGCCCCGTGAACGGTGAAACATTTTATCTTTGACCTGACCTGAGACGTCATCGGTGACCCCGAGGTCAATAAAATTTGGTTTACTTCGACAAATTTGGCAGGGCTATCGAACGCCGTTTGAATTTTCCGGATCCGTCCAGTAGTTTCGGAGATACGGGGGGGGGGGGCAAAAAAATGCCCCCCCCCCACCGCGCCGAAGGTGGCTGGTAGGCCCACCGCCTGCCGGGTTAATCGGGGCTCGGCCCGCGCTCGGTCAGGCCATCACGCGACTTGTCCTACGTCTGCGGTGACTCAGACAGCGTGACACGCTCCTCGCTGTTCGAGGTTTCCGGCGAGGTGTATTCGCGCTTATCTGTCTCTGATATGGAGACTGCAGGGTGTCATACTATCTGATCCGATCAGCATAACTCTAATGGGCAGAGTCGGCAGAGACAAGTGAGCATTGAAATCATTCCTCTGACCGCAAATTCTGTCGTATGGTTGCAATAGTTGAAACATTGTTTTGTTGATCAAAAACATTTGTATATATTTGGTCCACTTTTTGCGTTGAAGTCACTTTCAGGAGATGCTGAAGCCTCTAGTCGTCAGAAGTAAGCCAAGTCCGGGGTCGTGGCCGTCACAAGTCGTCCCATAGGATCTGACCGGGTCACGAAGGAGTCGCAGAGCTGTCATGGAATCGCTCCTCTGCAGTTGGACGAGTTCAAAGTCGCACCCTTCAGAATCCGTCCGTCAGGAGCTGACCGGCTCAGGAGTCGCGGAACTGTTTGTAGTCGCTCCTCAGCCGTAGGCCGAGTGGTGAGCGCCTGTATGTTGTCCATTAGGAGCTGGCTGGGTCAGGAACCGTCCGTCAGGAGCAGTCCGCTAGACCTGGCCGGGTCAGGATTTGCGGAGCTGTCGATCCGGCAGCTGGCGCTGATACCATCTCCATCGCGCTGCTCCAGCCCGGCTAATGGCCGCCGACAGTCAGTACGCCGATGCAAATTGCCGGCCGGCCAGTAATGGCGGTCGGGCTTTCCTGCCGGCCGGCCGGACCGACCCGGCCGTCTGCTCAGCGCGATTATAGAGCTGCCCCGCAGCCGTCCGGAGCGGCCCGGCTGGAGGGGTGCTGAGCAGCGCAGTGTCATGACATCACGAGATACCGATGCCAGAGCAGTGTCATGACACTGTAAGGTAACGGTGTCACCGTCACGGGACAGTGTCATTGGCAGTTGAAAGGAGCCCTGACAGAAGTGCGTTTTAGTGGAAGATGCTTGAAAGTTGAAACTTCATGACCTCAAACAGACCATCTATCAGTGAACTGACTACCGTGACGTCACGGTTATCACTGATTTGGCGTCACTGCTACCACTGACGTGACGTCATGACCACCACTGACGCCCGTCACCTTCTCTCACGCAGCTGCCCGTGAGAAGCGGGTCAGCTGCAGCGGGCGCGGCCGGGGCCGGACGCCCGTTTTACACCGTGGGCCACACGGCCGGCCGCTTTGTGGCCACCTCCTCCCGCTGAGAGCGACAACAAAGGAGCCGGCCAGAGCCCAGCGAGAGTGATCAGCGCGCGCGGCGCCGAAGAAATTGACGCCGATGACTGTGTGCTTACGGGGCTGATTAGCGGCCCGGCGGCCAGGTGTCGGATCGTGCGCCGCCCGCCGGCACGTGCAGACACGGGGTGCGCCAGGCGGTGTCGGGCGCGGGACACCGACACAGAGAGAGGCCAGTGGAGTGAGACCATGACCGTGAAAATTTGTGGGATCGAGCGCTCGGCATCGTCTGTATGAAGTCATTCAAAACCGCCAAAAAACGTTTTGCGCGTCGTCTGAGACGCCACTTTCATCTAGTTCCATGAGGGTTGGGACCAGGGGCGCGGGAACTACTATTAGACAGGGGGCACCCGGCATACCATAATAGAGATCAACCTAGGGTACCTACCCCCAAAGCTAGTTTTCTCACCGTTTTAAGGCCACTTATTTTTCATCCCTTGGCTTTTCAACCGAAAAGGAAACATTTGCAAAAGAAGAGCGGTATTCCGTCTCAAAGTTGTGGGGGCACGCCCCTACAACCCTAGAGTTGGGGGGGGGGGGGGCAGGCTGCCTCCACTGCCCCCCGGTTTCCGCACCTATGGTTGGGACACATAATACTATGGTTGATGTTCATTGTTCAACCCCTGATTGTAAGCATGCTCGACCTCACATCTGCAAATTCTGCATTCATAGCTTCATTCAAGCTGACCCGGACCTAGTCGCTGTGAATGCGTCCGTGTTTGAGAAGTACCTGGAAACGCTCGCGTTGCAGTGATGGCAGAAGACTAGCGGAAATGCGCTCGTTGCTGCAAACTGACCTGTCCAACAGACGTCGTGAACCATCCAATGGCGGACAGGGCAACGCAACTCGCATAGGTACCTACTTGACTTATGCACTCGATTACACTTCACTCGCATGAACCAGGAGCTGAGCTCTTTGGGCTGCTCGTCAAACTAGTTGCACATAACGACTGCGCAACATGGTTGAAATGCATCAACAAGATGTTTTCAGTGCAGGATAATTTCAACAAAACCACGCGCTGCATTCGCTCCAGCATATAATTGGAACATGAGCCCATTTTCCGTCAACCGCTTGCACGTAATGTCATTAGCTGTAGGTACTCGTAAATGACGAAGCCGAAGTCATGTGAACCATTTTGCGACAGAACTAAAAATGATAAACATGATTATACCTGGAGCATGCCTCTGCATACTTCAGGCTACAGTTTAATTAATGAATTCTTAAACTTTGAATCTACTTCGGGGATTTGTGTAGTTAATTACATTGATGAGGCTATTCTCTATAACATCCATAGTCCCTTTGTTTTACACACCTGCATTCTACATGTCCCTAGCTGCAGTACGAGTAAGCATAGGCATACGTAGCACCAATCAATCCTTAGCTTATTACTGGGAACTGGGAAGAGATGCAGTCGCCCAGTGCCTATTCATGACCCAAGTTCTAACCGTACCTAATGGCATTTTCACTGAAATAGGTTATATAACCGTAAACGTTAATTTCGACAAGTTATATGGCATTTCCAAAAATTACGTTTATGTACTCTTAGGATTGGAAATTGAAAACATGAGGATGGAAAATGAATGTCCTGTAACAGATAAAGCATGCAATTTTACCCATGCATGTCACGCACCAAGCATGCATGCATATCCTTACGCCAATCTTGCCGAACCCAGCCTTCACCGCCAAATTTTCTCGGCGAATGACAGCCTCGATCGATCACTGCACCGAATCCCCATTCACCGGTCGACTCAGCCGCGGACTCTGGACAGCAGACAGACCACGTGACGCCGGACCCTGGACAGCGGACAGACCACGTGACGCCGGAGCCAGGTGTGCGCGGTGATCCGTGACCGGCTGTCCCCGTCCCGACGGTGCCCCGGGCGCCCTGTCAGCCGGCGGAGGGTACGGTACGGCGCCTCGGGCATCGTGTCAGCCGTCGGAGGGTTGACCGGTCTGCTCGGCGCCCCGGGCGGTGTCGGCGGGGTCCGAATGACCATGCGCCCCCGACAGTCGCGTCTGACCACCGTGGTCCGTCGCGGTCCGCCGCTGACCGCTGTGGTCCGCTGAGGTCCCTCGTAGTCCGCCGTGGTCCGCCGTGGTCTGCTGTGGTCCGCCGCGGTCCGTCGCGGTCCGCCGCTGACCGCCGTGGTCCGCTGTGGTCCGCCGCGGTCCGCCGTGGCCCACCGCAGTCCGCCGTCAGGCCCTGTCGGCGGCTCTGCGGTCTGATGCTGTCGGCGCCCAGCGGGGGACGACAGGGGACCTGCAGCGCGCGCGGTGCTCGGTTTGGAGGTAATTAGACGCCCAGTGGGAGTTTGACCGGCGAGTGACCCGGGGCGGCGGGCGGGAGGCCGCGGGCGCCCCACGTCCGCTCTGGTTAACGGGCCAGTGCAATTAGACGGAACAAGAGCATTTGAGATCGGTAATTGTGTGCATTGAATATACAGAATATCGTAAAAAAGCAAAGGAAATTTGCATGCCTGCACAACAATTCTTAAAAATTATTGCGGACAAAAAAGATGAATGAACTTGCAAATAATTCATTGCTTTTTCTAAGTAAATATGCTCATTCAATGCAGCGTCCCAAAATTATATTTCGGCTTGGGTGTCGGAGGGAAATATTCGTCACTAGAAAGAGGGCTGAGAGTGGAAAAATGCCAGTCAGAAATGCACAAAAAAAAGAGAGGAAAACAGGGATCAACAATGTATTTGTGAATGTTGAAGGATGTGGGAGCTGCTTTATAAGATAATGCAATCGAAAATGGAGGGAGGTAAAAGGTGCCCGCAGATACTCTTTGTTGGTAAAATAGGGAATGAAAAATTGCTCTGGACAGTTGGAGGTGAGAGTGGAAAATTATTTTGATTTGGATGTCATTTCCCACCCAAACTGGCAAATTTTGGGACACTGATTCAATGCGTCGCAAAATTAGTTTGTATCAAAGTTTAACAGCTTTATTCAATTTCCTAACTACTAAAAAAGTCAAATACAAAGACGTAGCCAAGCATATCAGCCACGATTTTTGCAGCACATTTTCTTCGCTAGCGCTTCATTCGATGGAATAATCAATGATCAATCATCCATTTAAAGTTGCGAAAATAATCCAAGCTTAGTACCGTCTGCAGGGCTCAACCAACATTGCACGAAGATAAAGATGTATTCCGCTCGCGCTATCTGAAATACAAAAGCAACCATCCAGCAAAACAGTCATCGTCTTTTCGACATCGATTAGCCACCCTCGGCTGACCCCGGAGCGTTTTATGCTTGATCTGCATACCCGCCTGTCATCAACCGAAGTTGGTATGTTAATTCACGAGACTAACGCAGCCTGTCAATCACTGGGTCGTGTTTGCGTGAGAAAACATGCACGGCTCTCGAGGGAAGATGCCGTTTTCTCCGGCACCCAAAATGGAACAGCGGCCGCCTCCAGACACTGCGTCATTCATCTCCATAAAACCGTTAAACTGCTACCATGACGCTGAAGATCGGCCGAAAATTCGGGCTCAGGTCGTCTCGGGTGTCAGTGAGGTATTCGATTTGCATAAGACAATCGTGTTGGTGCGTCACTTTCGCCGGACACCTCTGCTTTCTCCTGTTTGTCAGCCGAATTCCGGCGTTTGTGGCGCAGTGTGAACTGCTTTATTAGGTGCCGGGAATGACTGATGTGCCGACAGGGCCTGCCCCCGGAAGGTCGCGCTGTTCGGATCATGGTATTGGAGCTCTCTGACACCGATCTGGCGTCTGAGCTTACATACTGTCCGCTCCGCTCGCCTGGAAATCTGTGATAAATGACAATGGAACTGACGATAGACATAACGTTTATGCTGGTAAAGTCATCAGCGTGGCTTGTAAATAAGATATCTGTGTCCTCGATATCGTGGTAGTGAATTCGAGGGCAGATAGGAGCATTTCAATTATCTGCATTCCTACGTGTTTTAACTTTTAACTCAGGTACCTAACAACTGGCGAGAGATGTCTCGGCAACAAGTTTGCCACCAATTAGCCGTATAAGGACGCTGAACTGCAATAATAATAATAACCCATTTATTTCGCACCGATATTTCACGGTACATATTCAACACATAACAATACACACCAACACAACACACGAACAAGCAGACATAGCACAGCTACGTTTTACCCATTAAGTCAGGCATCTAGGTCATTACATCTAGGTGGTCCCGCCTTGGTCCCGCCTCATCATGCGTTCATTGACTATACGCTCAATGTTCGACATAAATATGTTTTGTAAGTCAAATGGAGTTATGACACTGAAATCCAAGCCTAGTAGGTCGTAGCGTCTCCGTATTGCGAGGCTAGCTTTCGCAGATAATCCATTACGGCCTATTACACTATTTCTAATACACTGGAGAATACCATTACTGCTTTGATTGATGCGACGGTGAAACATGAGCTGTCTTTTAGCCAGAAGCATAGGACAAGTAAGTAATTTGACTCGATGACACAGTTCATGATTTCTGGTTCCAAGGGGCAAATTCATAAGCTTTTTAATACACCGATGATACGCTACGTGCATTTCACGAAGAGATCTCTGATTGGTATCAACATTCCATAGTTCACATCCATACATATGTGTACAGTAGCCGTTTTCACGACGGAACTTTCGCAGAGGAACTTATTTGATACCTGAAAAGTACCTACTCTTTGAGGCCTTAACATCCCTCAAACTGAAATATTTTATGTTCAAAATAATTTTAGAAGTTTAAATCCGGGCATTCTTTGCCCTCAAATCACTTATTTATTTACAAACACAGCAATTTTCGGTTCTAGTAGCCCACCTTTCGACTATGAGGTATCAAATCAGCGTGGCAACTTGCTCCCTCTTTGCTCCCTCGGGTATCTAATTCCGGAATTCTTAAAAACAATGAAAGTATTTATCGAGTTCTCTTTTATACCTATTCAGTTATGTTTTAATGGTGATTAAAATATGGCAAATTTTTTAATTACATTTCACATAAGAAAAACACGCAAAACAATGAAACAAAAATAACTACGGTGGAAATAACCAATCAGCACCTCAGTAGGATATGACGTCATACAAGAATGGTGTTGAAGGCCGTTTGCAGTCCCGGCCGGTAGGTCACGTGACCGCCGGGAGCCTCGGGTCACGCGGCGGTCGGGAGTCGGACGCGGGACGTGGTCGCGGGTGGACGCGCGGGGCATCATGCTTTGCTTTGCTTGCTTCATGGTGTGTCAAAAGTGGAAATAGCCGGTGCGCCGTCTGGCAACCCGGCAGCCCGCCGCCATAGGGAAATTCATGCTTTTTGTCGCTTTTTCGCTCCCTATGAGTCACTTGATCTAATTAGAGCTTAACTAGGAACGAGGCGGGTCACTTGGACGTATTCGGGAGCCGAATACGGTGTTTTGGAGCCAATACCTGGGAAACCCTGCCCGCCCAATGCGAGTTTTTAAAGGTAGTGTGCCACCTTTGAAAGATTTCCCATTTTATTTTTCCTAGGATAAGAAGCTTCTGTTTTTACCTAATATCGCAAAGAAAATCAAAAATGGGCCTGGAATAGTGCCTTTTTCGCCTAAAAGTTAATCGGTTTTTCGATATGTATAACAACTGTAGTGGGCTGACCCTGCAAACAGGCGTCGGCAACAATCGCGAATGCGGCGCACATGTGACAATAAGCAAAGGTCATTATAGAGTTACGACGTACGGGAATGAGTTATCAGCTGTCTAATCGTAGACAACACAATGTCGAGCCTTAAACTGTAAGCCTGTATTGGTATTGTTTCTTTTATTTGGCTGTCGAACATTATTTATGGTTTGAAATATGATTTTATGTAAAATAATTGATATGAAAAAGCCGTCTCTTAAGTTATGACCCCATTTCACCACACGCAAGTGGCAGAAATGACAATGATCAGCTGACGCATTTTTCTTGGCCGAAGTCAGAGCGCGCGGCCCGACGCACCACCACCGCACCACAAAGTATGAGCAGAAGCCGCGCCCAAAGCCAGGGCCCCGGTAACGTGAGGTAGCCGAGTCGGGGCAGCGTGCGCTGACCCAAGCCGGGGCCGCAGCTTTGGGCGCGGTCTACCGCATCCCCGCGGGCAGCCCCGGGTTATCACATGACACCGGGAGGACGCGCGGCCCCGGCTTGGGTCAGCGCACGCTGCCCCGACTCGGCTACCTCACGTTACCGGGGCCCTGGCTTTGGGCGCGGTCTACCGCACCACCTAACAGGCGTGTTCGAAACCGCAGGAGATGATGATGAACGGGTTTATCGAAACTTGATTGGATGAGCATATCGGTAATAGCGATTTCAGTGTGTGCATTTATTGTTCATAGTGGTGTGAAATGTGGTTGGGGTACGACCGACAACCCGTCGGGGCGAATTTCGCACTGGGGTACTCAAAATTTGAAGAGTTTAAGACGTTTCCATGAGTTTTGAAGGTATGGATAAGTTCTAAAAATCCGGTTCTCCTTATCTGGGCCATTAACTCCATACGGTCCAGGAAAGCTGGCACACTACCTTTAAGAGTCTGCATGCCCAAATTAACGTTGAGCGCGGCCGTTTTCGGTCGGTTTTCCCCGACCTTGTGGCGAAATCGCCTTATTTATTCAACCAGGATGGCCTAATTCGCTTAACTAGGAATGAGGCGTTGAAGAGAATTATTCAAGGAATAGAGCTGTGCAAAAATATTTTTTGTATTGTTAAAACTGTATCCGCCCTCGAACGATAAATATTGTTGACCCATCAGAAACACATCACCTGGAATGCGTTTGGACTTGGCTGGATCTAATATTAGCGAGTATCTGCTAATGCAGTTTCTTGGCTTGCATAGTACGCACACAAGCATACATACTTCCTGCCCTTGGTTATTCCTCAATTGAATGAAAATTTTGCTATAATAACTATTCCAAGCAGTTAACAGGTTTTAGTGCAGTGCCAATTCGGAACCGTTCAGCGCCGCCAGTCTCCCAGGCGGCGCGTAACGGCTGCCGCCGGCCGCCGCGCCGTCGCTCTGGCAGGGTGTTTGATTTCATATCTCTGTTGCTAGAAAAGTTGTGGACCGATTTACTTGATTCTTGCATGAAAAGATCCGCCATTCAATTCTTAGCAGATAACGAAAATTTGACGTCAATTGCACGATCCGCTGCCCATATTGTGGTACTGCCATCTATTGACAAGGCTGGCGAACTAAAGCCGGGCGGCTATTTTCACTTTTGACACACCATGTGTCAACTTAATATAACTTACGATCGCATACGTGTGAAACCCAAACACTGCTCAGTGCCCTTAGAAATTGAGTTTTGGAAAGCTCAAGTCCCTATAGCTCCTCAGGTCGGCAACAGTTGAAGCCTCATCTGGACTAGTGAAAAAAGCGAGGGTAAGGAACCTTGTGTTGCTTTTTCTTTTACCGTTATAATTATCTCAAACCATCACAATTTTGAGTTGCCACATTGTCTGGTTCACTACATTCGTGTAAAACTTGGTGAAGGCTGGTGGCTCAAAGAAAGGTGAAGATATTTCTTTAAGTGCCTAATCCGTGAAATATCCCGGCTTTACAAATCTACACTTTTCATTTTTTCCACGATACATTTTTTTAAAATTGTTAAAATTTATTCAACATTTGTTAAAAGGGGCTTTGGTTTTGTGTAAACTAGATCATAAAGTTTACTATAGTTTTGTGCAAAACCTGGTGGCTGAAGAAAATAGTAATTTTGCTAAAATGATGTGCGGAAATTTGTTGCTTTCTAATTTCCAAATCAAATTACTCATACCTATATTTCATTCAAAATTAGGAGGCATTATTACTGTTTTTTCTTGCAACATGAACTGAGTTTGGGTACAGTGCTCCGGAAACGTTGTGGAACTTTAAGCTAGCTAGAGCAGTTTCCATAAAAATTGTTTAGATAGTTGACATGGCATGTTGACAACGGTTTTGCTGTTTCTAAAAAAGTGAAAAATATTTTCCTGCATTAAACAGACAAGGCATGTTATTCTCATAAGCTATCGAATGTGTGTGCGTGTGTGTGTTTTTTTAAGCTGTCAATTGTAACTTCAGTTACTTCACTTTAGAACATATTGCCCAGAATGCGTCACTGATCATGAGCTGGTATATCATATCATATGTAGCAAATACATAAATGGGAATAGTGTGTCATGAATTTTTGTGCATGCTTCTGGATCATCTGTAATTACATCAAAGGCTCGGCTCAAGAGTGTCCTGCCGACCAGCTTATGCCCAACCCTTTCTGTCCGCAGAACGTCTTCCGTCGCCTGCGACTCCCGCACGCCGTTCGCGCCCCGGCCGTCCGTACCGGTCTTCGCGCTGCGAGCCGCGCTGCTGGAGTTCGCGGCGGCGTCGTGGAGCTCCCATCGGGACAACGTGTGATGCCTGCGTCGAGCTTATAAGCCGTGAGCTTCGATTGGCGGCTCACGCGGTCACCAGCTGTATGTACAGCCTCGGCCCCGACGACCCCGCTAATGGCCGAGACCGGCATACCCCCTGCATGGGTCCGCTGTCCGGCGCAGCGCTGGCCGCCCGCATGTTACGTTTGGCTGTATCGCTGCCCAGCGGGAGCGCGCTCCACGCTGCGGTAGAGGTACACGTTGCGACCCGACTGAGGACCGCAACCGGATGGTGAGACGTCGGCCTCTGCGCCCTGGCCGGGGTAGGCGTGACCGACGTCACAGTGGAGGAACACCCAAACAAGACCAGCCCACCGTCGGAGCAGCATGGAAATATCATGTTCTGCCTGGACGTCGGACCCGGCGGCCGCAGAGCACCTGCACACGTGCGGAGAGGGGCGCTGGAGGCGCGGCTTCTGACATCCCGCGGCGCGGCTGCTGGCAATACCTGACAACGGCGGCAATGGAGGCGGTTGGGAACAGCTGCAGCAATGGTGATGGCGGTGATGGCGACATGGCGGTTTGGGACTTCATCTCAGCGCGGCCGCCGCCCAGGCGCCGCTGCGCCCGGCTGCTCAGCCACCTACCGGATGGCGGGGTGGCCCTTACGGCCCTCACGCCCGTTCGGTCTGCGGCCACGTTCTGGGGTGGCGGTCGCGGGGTTAGCGGCGTTGGACTTCGTCCTTTATCCAGACTGCACCGTACCATCTGAACGGATGGATCTGCCAAGAAAGATGACATCCAAGGCGGCTATGAGGCGATCACAAAGCTTCAGCAAGAGCTTCTCCTTCATGGGGCCGGCCGGCCGTTAAGTCGCAACACCGGCTGCCGAGTGCCAACAGCTGCGTGCGCTGGCGCCGACGCGTTGTGGGCCGCGCTGCTGACGCTCAAGCTGCGATATCAACCATCTATGAATAAGTGGCAGCGGTGGCGGCTTGTCAGTTGTTAACGTGCCTTTGCAGACGTTGTGAATAGCCCGCGTTGGAATCGCATGGTTGGCAACACCACGCAAGCTAAAATGGGCTTCCTTGATGAACCTACTTTTTAAGCATTGTAGCCTTTGTAATTTTTGATGTTTTGCTGTAGGTATTATCTTCTACATATATACTATATAGGCACTCACGTGCTTTGAATCGCGCAATGCAATTGAACCATGGTAAAGACAATGATAAATGAACTGAGAGCTGACATGCCCCATGCTTTGTGTGTGTGTGTGTGTGTTTTTTTTTTTTTTTTTGGCGAGTCGATAAAAGTGGTTTTTGACACTGGATGAGTTTTTAGGGGTGTGGTGAGGGGGAATGTAATTCCACAGACCTTTTGTCAGATTCACCAATGCAGTAGGTCTGTGCGGTATTTAGATATCGGAGCATTCTTTGAAAGTCGTGAATAGGGCAACTGAGTACCTACCTATAGCCGTGATATCCCCTCACAAAAACTTCTTTTAAATAACCGGGGATAAGTACATAAGCAGAGTAATTGCTATTACGAACACCTAGGTATCACAATGCTGAGCGAATAGGAAAATCTATAGATGGAGAATTGTGCCGCGTTACGGGTGCTCGGGCGCAGCCAATCCAGCGTTACCCCAGCGGTGACCTTGACCCGCATCGTCTGTCTCGGCTCCAAAGCCAAACCGGCGTGGAATTGGGAGCGCTCGAGCACTCATGGTCCAGCGCAATTCTCCACCTGAATCCATTCCTGATACACATTTGCTTGCTCATAGTCATGTAACCCCGGTAAATTCATCTAACTTTCATATTGGTCGCTCCATAGACAGATGGCCACAGATATCAACTTAAAAGGCCATTGTTGCATTCATTTAGTGGAGATCATTAAAGAGCCGTGATAGGCCACAAGTCGCGTGACATCATACGTGTAACAACCAATAACGTCGGCCTGCAAAACCCAATGGAAGCGGCTAGCAGCGTGCAATAAAACAGGGCGCTGCTTTCTAAATGTCTGTCGTGCGCCATAAATGAATATATCTTTTGTAGTGTGGCAACTCAGTATCTTTTTTTAACTATTGTACTAGTATTTACTAATTTCATAATTTTGTAATTGTGCTTACGCTTTATGTTGATGTTAGTGATAAATCCTTAGATAAAGTAAATCGATGTGATATTTAATAGAAAAATAGCAAACTAACGCGCCATTCATTCGAAAGCTGGTAAACCTACTAAAAAGAACTACTAAAATTCCTGAGGAACCAAAGGATTATATTGGTATCAAATAGATGCCTGCTATTCCGTCGTGAAAACGGCCAGTATGACTTAAATAGTTTTATAAGTAAACTCTTATTAGCATGCCTGAGCTTTGCATAAAGCATGTTCGTCATATAGTACATTGAACGCTTTACCCTTCGAATATCGGGCACATCACATAAGTCATTAGAAATGATATGGCCAAGGTATTTAAATTGACTGACCCATTTCAGATTCTCACCACACAGTGCGATTTTTGGCTCCTTAGAGTTCATTAAATGACTAGCTTTATAAGGCTTCCTAGGGTTAAAAACCATGCACACAGTTTTTTGCACATTAAACCTTATATCTCTGGACACAGCAAAACATTCACACTGATCCACCAGAGTCTGAAGCCCTTGTCTGGTGGGGGATAGAAGCACTATATCATCCGCATAGGCGATGACACTGACGGCACAATCGCCAACAAAACATCCAGTTCGAAGAGAACGCAACTTAATCAACAGATCATCAATATATACATTGAATAGCAGTGGGGAGAGGTTTCCGCCCTGTCTTACACCATTCTGGATGGAAAATGACACTGATTCCCTACTGGCCCATTTGACACTCATTCTCTGATGCCCGTACCAGTGAATAAGAAGTTTCAAATATATTGGGGGAACTTTTCGTTGATCAAGTATCTTAAAAAGCGTGGCATGACACACTCTGTCAAACGCCTTACTCGCATCTAAAAAGGACACATACACCGAACTGCCTCGCTCTGTGTAATAGTTCACTGTCTCTTTAAATGCATAAACAGCATGAGATGTCGAATGGCCATCCTTGAATCCAAATTGGGATTCACATGTCTTTAAGAAGGGAGCTAGCTTTTCAACCAGAATAAGTTCTAACACCTTTGATATGGTTGTCGATAGGGCTATAGCCCTATAATTTGATTTGTCGTCCAACGCACCATTCTTATTCTTGACAATGGGGACTAACAAAGAATAAATTAGGCTGTCAGGAAGCACGCAATGATTTAGCATGCAATTGAACAAATGTGCCAAAAGACATGGCAAAGATTCTGCATGTAGATGTAGCAGGTGGTCAGCAGACACCCCATCATGTCCAGCTTGATGCAATAGTTTCAGCAATAGTTCAGCAATAGTTTCACGAATGATCCATCCGGGTTTTTATACTCATATGAGTCGCACCTTCCACAGCTTGCCCTCTAACTGACTTACCCACACCTTCCAACCAGTGCATGCAGGTCCTCCGTCATTATGCTGCCCATGGTGATGACTGATGTCAGACTAGTTTTGAAGATGTCATCATAGTGTTATTTATATTTTCATTACAAATACAGTAAGTAGCAAATACACGAGGCTTCCCACAGATTGGCCTGAATCCCCCCCCCCCCCCCCCTCCTCCTCCTAGCGATGTAACCATTCCCGGCTGTTGACTGCACCTTTCATAGGCGATTACACGCCCGCACCACTGCACCCTAGAATCAGCCGACCCGCTGGCCGACTAAAGCCAAAATACGAGGCCGCATGCCGCATAAAGCCTGACACCAGCTCCGAAGCCGGGCAATTAATTGTTGTTTTCCTGGCCGGCCGGCCATTTACATCTCATAGATCAGCTGTGTTCCGGGCTCGCAGGCTGTGTAACGGCTCGGCTGCCGCTGTCCGTTATTGTTTCGACCCGATCTGGCCGTGCTGGACGGGCCCTAATTGGCTGCCGTGTGGCGGACAGCGCTGACGGGGCTGTTTGTACGGTATGTACCATGCACAAATGGAGCTCAGCGGGCCGACGGGCTCCCAACGCAGCAAGCACCATGCTGGACAGCAACACTGGACATGCTGAGGCTAAGCTGCGTTTCCGTGAGACGGCAGATCGCTGTCTGCCTGAAATAATTAATCAATCATTAGAGACACATGCCGACCACCCCTACCTCTCAAACTCTTAACACGACTCCACTTTCGCCGTCCCTTAACCATCAGCTGTCAGAGCCTTGAGCCGCGGGCCATACAGCCGCTCTCTGCACGGGAGGAAGGGCGATCCGCCGAAAAAGCCGACCGGGAGACGGACGTTTCAATTTACCTGTCCAGGTGAAGGATCAGATAGCTGCGTCGGGTTTTGCGCCGGCTACCGTGCGCATGAGGCGGGAGAGGGTAAAACATCGACAGGCCAGATAAGGCAGAGCAGCGACGAACTGTCTCGGCTGCTAGCGTCGCCCAGCACACGCATTCTTCGCTCTTTACGATTGTGATGTTTTGACAGGAGAATGCCGAAGCATTCAAGCAACTGGCAACCGAAAATGGTTATGCTCCTCACTACAAAAAGACGAATATGGGCAAGGGTTGTACTGTGGAATGCAAAAAGTTGAGTCGCACTGAGCCCACCCATTTCATTGAATATACTAACGGACGGAGAAGCCGTTTAACTACTTCATTTTAGCTTTCTTTTCACGTCTATAGGAAATTTTGGAAATTGGAGCAGGTGTTCGTAAGAGCTTTATTTAGGAAACCTTTTGCATACTCATCAGCTACTAGCTTTCGTGATGTGTTAAAAGTCTCGAAATCTCCACAGCTGCCTGTCAGTACATACAGAACAGCTCAATCAAACACCGGCTGTCAATCTTTCATCAAAAGCCGTGTAGACAATAACGTGGTCAGATGAAGTCCAGCCGTCACACCCGGCTAGTCGTCTGGCCTTCACCCTCCGACTCGTCCCGGGGGCGTGCCCAACAGTGCGGCGATTGTTGCGTCTCACCTATTTGAGGTATGCGGGTATACGTCAGTCCTTTCCGGCCTGTCGGCTGTCACTCAACTCTGAGTTTTTAAACAAGAGCTGCTGATTAGAGACAGGCAAAAGCCACATGAGGTGACGATATTGTTTTGTTTTTGTTTTTAGGAAAAGTGACAGATGCGATGGCGCAAGACGTCAAGGCTCTGCGTCTAGTGGTGCAATGCTCTGCACCTAGCACCACTAGTGGTGCTAGGTGTTCCAAAGGCATAACATGTTACAAATTAGCCATTTTCACGACGGCCATCTGGTACACATTTGGTGCACATCTGGTAGGTACAGATTAGGTGCAGATTTGGTCAAATTCAGTGTGTCTCTTAGCAGCTATCAGCTAGGGCTGCACTAATTGCTCATTTGCCTGCTTCGTCATATTATCAGAGAGCATCATCGATTAAAACGCTGTAATAGATTCATAAAATGAATATATTTGCTGTAAAAGAAATTAGGTGCAGATTTGGTCAAATCAGGTACATTCGCCGAATAGCCCGTCGTGAAAACGGCTATTGTCATTCGCTCAGTAATTTCTTTGGTTGAAAATGGAAGACGTGCCATTTTATTGACGCCAGCGGTGAATGTGATAGGAGGAATAAATGGCACACGATGCAGCTCCTGGCCGAGATCATTCTGGTTCAACCAGCACCCTCTAAGCAGGCAGGTGATGATTTCAGTGTCGGCTCGGTGGCGTCGGCTCACTGTCATTGTCTTTACGTTTCACACCACTTCGTCGCTTGTGCCCACCCAATCCTCCTGATCCCCTTAGTTCCTCTCTCTACCAGCTATGATACTCTTCCGGCAGCAAAACTCCCAGTCATATGTCCTTACTACGCCCGGTGACTTTTTCGGCGCAGCTGCGGCGACTTTACGGTGCGAATGCGGCAGACGGACGGAGAAAAAGCGGACACGTCGCCGCATTCGGGCACAAACGCACCCGCCCTGCGCATCCGAGATGCTCTGGGCGCGTGTTGCTAGGAGAGGAAACCGAAGGGCGATGAGCAAGAAAATTCGTGTCCAGAATATGCAGTAAGCACCTCAACGCTACAAAGCTTATGAGTGATTTTATTCCGACGCTATTTTTTCAACGAAGTAGCTGCATGAAGGAAAGAATGTCAATCTCATGCCATGAACTTCAATGCAGTGGCGATAAACTTATCCTCAAACAAGCTCTTTTCTCAATTCTTGCGACGATGTTCGGTTGCGTGTCGCCCGTCTCCCACCCTCCCTCCCTCTCTCTCTCTCTCTCTCTCTCTCTCTCTCTCTCTCTCGCTCTCTCTCTTTCTCTTTCTCTCTCTCTCTCTCTCTCTCTCTCTCTCTCTCCCTTTTTCTCTATCTCCCTTCCTCAGTCCTCTCCATATGGCTGGGTGGAGAGACGTTTCGCACCCAGTTACAAACGAGCTGTTGAGACTGAGAGGCTGCGCGTCTAGTGTCCCTCCGAGGCACCGTGTTGACCCCGCGGATCAGGTGATACTCTCCGCCGCACTGCAGCTCGCTGCTGACGCTGTTTTCCCGCTGGAGGTGATGGCTCTGAGAACCAGCTGAGAGTCTGCAGACGTGTGGAGCTGTTTACTCTGACGACGAGTGGCTTTGTTCAGAGTCACTGTTGTCCGGTCAGATTGAATTCTGGAGGGCCAAACGACATAAAAAATTGTTTTTTCTTCTTCCAGGCGGCAAATGACAAACACTCATGAAAAGATCCTTTTACGTTGGCACGACATAGTGACACCCACACCATGGAGGCTCTCCTTCATCCATGGTGACGCTTTAACCCGGCAGGCGGTGGGCCTCCCAGCCACCTTCCGCGCGGTGGGTGGGGGGGGGGGGGGTATTTCCCCCCCCGTATCTCCGAAACTACTGGACGGATCCGAAAAATTCAAACGGCGTTCGATAGCCCTGTCAAATTTATCGAAGGAAACCAAATTTCATTGACCTCGGGGTCACCGATGACGTCACAGGTCAGGTCAAAGATAAAATGTTTCACCGTTCACGGGGCTTCTAGGGAAAGCGCTATAACACCGAGTAAAACGCATTTTGTCGAAAATCAGCGATAAGGCGTCAGTTGTCTAGTACATATGTTGCTATTAGAGGTCACTGGTCAAACCAGGTCAGGTCACAGGTCAGGTCACCAAAGGTCACCAAGGGTCACCACATGAACCCAACTTTACTAAGGTTGTGCGATGCATGTTTTATGGCCAGTTTTTCATTTCCAACTCAATGGTATTGGTTATAAAACCATCAGGTACGGTTTAGGTCACTTTCTGGCGGAGGTCAGGTCAAGGTCAGGTCAAAAAAGGTCAAATTTCAAAGTTGATATTTTTGCATAAAATGGGTATCGATTCGATGCAGCTCGTCACAGGGAGTCTAATGTTGGTCTTTATTTTGCGCTACGAGGTCTAGAATTGCTAAAAATTGAGTTTGAAAATTTGACGTCATCAATTTTGAACAGTTTTTTCGCTATAACTTGGCCAAAAAAAAGGATTTGATCTCAAATTTGGTATGTAGATAGAAGGTGGTAGGGACTATCACATATATTCCGTTTTTTTCGAAATTCAAAAAACTTTTTGGATTTTTAGGCTATTATATTCAAAAAATCTATTTTTTGATTTTTGGGGGTCAAAATCCAAACAAATTCGAAAAACCGCAAAATAAGTTTTGTAACTCTCTTGATCCCACACCTTTTATGTCTGGATCATTTTTCTGTATCTCTAAAGCTGTAGGCCTGACAGCTCTTCCCGCGAAACCTTTTTTTGGGTCGAAAATGGCAAAAATGACGTCACTCTGACGTCATTAGCGGCCAACCTATCATAGCCTTTGGAAAAAAAAAAAATTTGGTCACCATGTGCGCTAGCTACTCCCGGGAGGGTTCTGAAAGTTTGGTGACGATCGGCGCAGCGGTTCTCGAGATATATCGAAAAAACTAAGGGGGGGGGCAAAAAATGCCCCCCACCGCCTGGAAGGTTAAACGGTCGTTTGTATTTTTCACCCTTGATTAGTTTAGGATGGTATGAAATATGCGACTTACGAACATGCTCGATCCCACTTGCCCTAAAAATTGGTATAAGAGGACACATGCCTCAAATACCTTTTCATCATCATAACATACGATTTTGAGTCAGTGAGAGCTCTGTGAGAATCTTGGTGAGAACATTAACGTGATAGCGGTTTTATTTGTTTTCTTGGCAGTGCCAAATTATTTCTGCGAACTTATATCGACGTTTCACTTTCACCCTCGCTATCTGTAGACTGTATGTAGGTGTGTACATTTATCATCCATTGCATTAAAAGTGTGTCCCATTGCCTGACAAGTCTGAGTTGAAGGAAATGAATCTGGAAATCGACATCGGCACCTTCCATGTCACAAAAGCAATAAATCCACGGATAAGCCAACTGTGCGCCTTTTTCTCTCTGTTGCACTCCGACTTTCCATCAATCGCTACCGACCGGATCGGCTCATCGAACATGAAAAGCCGCGACATCGGCAATCGGTTCATCGCGACATCACCAATCGGTTCATCGGCCGCTGACGTCAGAGCCCCGGCTGCAGAGCGGACCACCCGTCCCTCCCCTCCCCTCCCCGCCCCAGCGATAAACATGGCGGAGCCCGCTCCTCCCAGGCGCTCGGCCCCCTCCCCAGCCCATGAAATGGCGGCCGCTTTAGTGCCACATTGACGGGCCGTTTTGTTCCCATTTTCTTTCTTTTAACGGTAATTAGTGGTAGAAATGAGCGTTTGCAACAATGAAGAGGCGGGCCGGGCTGTAGATCACATAAATTAGCCGGGTCGTGATGCGGAGCCCGCAGCTGGTGGAGGGTGGGCTGGAGCGCCGCAGCCGCTCGGCCGACCACGAGTTATGGACCACGAACTGACCGGACGGTGCCCCGAACCACGGCACCGCGCCGCTGCACCGACCGAGCGGGACAGGACGGGACTGGGACAGGACGGGACTGGGACAGGACGGGACTGGGACAGGACGGGACTGGGACAGGACGGGACTGGGACAGGACGGGACTGGGACAGGACGGGACTGGGACAGGACGGGACTGGGACAGGACGGGACTGGTAGGTATTGCCATGTCTGATTGTATTACTAGAAATAAAACGTATTTAGCGGCTATCATCCCATCTGCCCAGGGCCCTGTTCATGAACCCCGGCGGTCGCTGCGGCCGCTGCGGTCGCTGCGGCCAGCCGGGTTGTTACGTCACAAAAAGGGGCGGGGCTCATGTAGTATGACGAATGTATGACGTCACCTTGCTGCGGCCGCTGCGATCTCTGCGGCCGCAATCCAGCGACCGCCGAGCCGCAAGAAAGTAATTGCACTGAACTTGGCGCATTGAAGTCAAAGTGTAGGCTGTGTTGCCATGGAGACGATGTTATAAACAAATGGGGTTGGGAACTCGATTTTTTAAGAATGTATAAAAATGATCAAACTGTTTTCGCAGAATTTATGGTGCATACAATTTCCTCATAAAATCAATATGTTGAGAGAAATGGGAGAAGACAGATAGAAAACATGTTTTTCAAAGTTCTTGAAAAAGACGCTCTTGATGCTGTTACGTCACATGTCACCTTCTGCGGTTGACAAATAACGGCGCATCTGGCGCACCACCGATTACATGTTATTTCTATGTGTGAAAGAGGTTGTTTGTTTCACTCTGCCATTCGCGCTGTTTTTAGCTTTAAATTATGCTAAATCATTCACGGATGTAGGTTCAGTGTCAAAAATTGATGATCTGCCGTGTACTGTTCCCATTTAAAGGAAACAGTCCACTTTCCTGAAATCAGTATTTTGCTATTGATTTATGATTTTTTATGCTCAAAATAATCATGAAATAAAATAAAACCTTTTTGTAAAAACAATTATTTTCTTTATTTTAATATAGGGCGAACTATATTCTATGTAAAATAATGTTTGACGCGGAAGCTTATTACGCATTGACCAATCATATTGCGTAGCTCAAACCTACGAATACTGCATTGGCTGTAAGCAGCACGCTGATTGGCTGACGATGACGTGGCTGCATTCCTGTGCAAGGCACGCATTCCTCTACAAGGCACTCTTTTCGGAACGAGAAATGGAATTTCTTCGTCTAGGGTGATCGTTGAGCCGTAAAAGCTCCTGATTTGTGCTAGTCTCAGCTCAAGCTACGAAACTGCTATTCCAGCTCAAAACCCCATGTTAAAAGTGAACTATTTCCTTTAACATTGAGCGCGTGGTAAACATTTTGTGTACCTCGAATTTTCAAATGAAAAACATGGTGAATCAGAGCCCTGTTCGGGTCCGCGCAAAATATTTTGCTGAGTGTGAAGTCACACATGCGATGATGTCAGCCGCCTGGCTCCGCCCATGCTCCGCCCCCTCTCCGCCGGTTCGCAAAGCCGAGGGCCACGCGACACGCGGCGAACCGTGGCGCGGATGGACTGGTGTGTTTCGTTCAGTTACTAAGTAAAATGCGTTCAAATGTGGTTAATAGCAATGTGCCACTGAAAAGAAAGATAATGATACCAAAACAACACCATACTAACCACTTACATTAAGAAATATATGAGGGTAAACTTTAATCCGCGCCACTTTTGCCTCCTGCAGCTACTATTTTCTTCTTGCGCAAAACTGAAAGATTTTGCGCGAGCCTACGTCACACGTGTGACGTCATACGCCGAAGGGCGGAGCTTGGCACCCGAGAGACCCCAACTGCGCATGCGTGGTGCAAAATTTTACAATAGGATGCGCTGCCCGAACAGGGCGCGGAAGATGCTGAAGAGCAAAAGCTCTTTCTAATACGTATTTGGCATAATTTACAATTAAACTGTTAACCTTTCTCTTATCTTATTAATAATTTCTTTGTTCTTTTTCGTAAAAATAACTGAAGGCGTTGAGTGCCGAGGTAATTTCTATCTACCGTGCCCTAACTTACCAGCAACAGCAATTCATCTACAGTGGCAAGGGAGACTGTGAAAGAAGCTTAACCCTCGCCGGACCTATTGGTTTTCTACATACGCGCCGGCCGAGGGGGGGGGGGGGCGGGTACGACCCCCCCCTCGCCGTTTCGCCCCTGGTGGAGCTAGCGCGTCGCGGAAAAAACGAGCGTGTGCGCCGTTACGAGACGCAGAGATTGGTACCCGATTTTAAGGTCCTAGGTCGACCGGTGACCTCTGAGGTCAGGTCAAGTGCCCAAAGGTACGGTTCAGTTTTTGGTGAATAACTTCGCAAAAAACGGCCGCAGAGCGCCGACTTTGGCAGCATCGTGTTCGCCTCGCTCAGGCGCGTCGAATGATATACTTTTTGTCCGGGTCAGGTCAACTTGGGGTGTTGACCTCAGGTCAAGGTCAGGTCAGCACCCCCAGGTCACGAAGTTGGTCGAAAGAGGTCATGTCGCATATCATTCGATTCGGCAGGCCTTTCTGAGTCCATTGGTGGCTTTCCCGACTCGCTAGCTCAATTTGATCAAGAGTTATTGACGAAAAACTAATATGACCTTGATGACGTCATAAATGACGTCACGAAAGGTCAACATTGCAAAAGTGACGCATCTAACCTTGCAAGGAGTGCATCAAATCACGATTCTGTGTGCTTGAGATGGTTGGAGATCGTTCCCGGCGCCAGAATAGCAGTTTTCATTTTTCCCCATTGACTTATAATGGTGAGGTCACGAAAATGACCTGACCTCATATGACCTTTAGGAAAAATCCGAGATATACAAGTTGTGGGACTCATAATGGATACTAGATCCTGCAAGTCTCATTTCCCTGTGACATCTCCTCTGGCAGTGAGGGCGTTGCGAAGTTGCGACATCTGAAGACCGTGCAGAGGTTCACTTATGACGTCATAGGTCAGTGACCTGACCTGACCCAAAAATGCGGTTGGTGTCAAAGGATCCGGCTTGGATCAAAGGTCAGGTATGCCAAGTTTCAGCTCTCTATCGCCAGCGTGTTCGGAGCTATCGCGAAAAAAACCCTATGGGGGGGGCGGCACCCGCCCCCCCCCCTCGTCCGGCGAGGGTTAAGATGGATTTTAAACAATTCTTTTGTGATATACTGAAGGGCAAAGTGCAGGGAAAAGCGTACAAGTCCTGTTTTATGCCAGGCTGTTGCAGTAGCACTCATGAAACTCCGAAAAAGATCTTCGTTCATGTCCCGAACAACATTACCCTGAGGAGATGATCGTCTGCAATAGCAAGAAGAGCTGATGCAAGTATGTACCTGGAAATCTACTAGTTAGTCGGCGGTATTGTTGTGATGATCACTGTGAGGTGAGATATTTTGTGCAAGGTCTGAGTGTAATGCCCAGGAGATGACCTCCGTTCGCCCCCTGACTGGTCAGGGTTATAAAATTTGAGTGGATGGCGGTCCGTTTGGGGTTCAGATGTCAATTATATTTTGTTACTGTCAAACAATACATGTTATGCTGGCAGCGAATGTGTGTAACGTTGGTTTTCGAAACAGAAGTTAGAACTGTAACGGCAGAGTGCTTGCTTGTCTCATCGTAAGTATTGTAACAGTATTGTAAGCATTGTCTATATTGTAAGTATTGTGAGCATTGATGTATGGTAGATATCACCTCACATGATCCCGCCCTCAGATAACCCTCTCCGGTGCCCCTGTCAGTAAATGGCACCTGGATCATTACCTACAGATAAGATAATTTGTCATAATTCTTAAAGAATTGGGTAGTTTTGACTCGTTTACTCGAGGCAGGTCGCATTTCAATATTTTTTTTTATAGACTTGCAATGTAAAGGTCACGACTCTGAACTGACCTCAGTGGCCGTATTCACAATCACGGGTTAAGGGTAGGGGTAGGAGTAACGGGTAACGGGTTATTTTTGTGGCCGTATTCACAATCGAAGTTTCACCCCTGATCCTCGCCCGGCGCGAAGCAGACGGTACCTGCCCCGTCTGCGTGGCGCCGGGCGAGCATCAGGGGTAAACTTCGAATGTGAATACGGCCACAAAAATAACCCGTTACCCGTTACTCCTACCCCTACCCTTAACCCGTGATTGTGAATACGGCCACAGGTCACAGATAAAATTTCTGAGATAGGTATAGGTACAAACGACACATACTGGAGGTACTGTTTTGAAGACCTGATGAGAGGAAATAGCTCCGTGAAAAAAAAAACTCAAGCTCTGACGTGATTGCAAACTTTTCTTAGGTGTAGCCAACAAACCCGTTCTGGTTACCTGACCTGACCTGACCCGTCATTTTTTTTTTTTTTTTTTTTTGCTGAGATGTGCGCAATGAGCATTTAGGAAAAATCACTTAGTATGAGCTGAATGTCTCGCGGCGTTTGACAATTGCACAAGAAAATCCTGAAAGGCCTCCCCCGTCCGAAATAGGGTTAATGTGTATATCAAGAGTTGCAGATGCCAAACATACCCAGATCTAAGACTGCAGTCCCCAGCGCCGCTGCAACGTTTTTAAAACAAACATACATACATATAACATACAAACATGTTTATTTTGCATCCGTTTTGGATAATAGCAAATCATGGCGCCATCACCCGCGATAACGGTTATGATTTGAGATATATTTTTATTTAGGCCATGATAAGTTTGGCTCTAAAAACTTGTACCTATGTTTATTTATATTAGTTGGGCGGAGTTTGGTAGTTTTTTATTTAAAGTGACCATCCCACCTTAACATTAGTTTTGAGTTGAGATAGCCAAATTGGTGGCCATGGCCTGAAAATACCGGTTTGGGCACTCACAACATCGAAAAATGCTTTAATTCGGAGATATGGAATTTCAAACTTGCAGTTTTCGGATTCTAAGGGGCTAATGCATTGGTATGCCCCCTTAGAATTTGTGACGTCAGCGGAGGTCTAACGATTTTTAAATCTTTTACTTAAACGTTTGGTAGCACGCGGTGGTATATGCTGCTTTGCGCGCAACAAATGCCGCACTTACAAATAAAGTCGCTAGGAACAGCGGAGATCCCAAAAAGTAAACAATAGTAAAAGTCTAATATCTTGAAAACCGGTGAATATTTTTCGATGAAATTTGGTAGATATTCGTTTTCGCTCTTCCTGAACCGAGCGACATCACTTTCATGCCAATTCATTAACTTTTTTGAAGGTGGGAGGGTCCCTTTAACTTGTGGTATGTTGTGCTGATTGCGGGTTGTTCAAACCTTTCAAATGTAAGGGCCTTATTGAACTCAACCGTACCCCTACACTACCCTACATACGACTGGACGCTTCCCAAGCCCGCAAGCATCACGACACCGAGATGGAATGTAGCCGGGAAATCACCCTCGCCATCTGCCTAGAGCTAATCGGTGTTGGGCGGCGTGTGGGGCGCCGCTTAGCCTATGGGGGTGCACTTTGACTTGATGGGGGTGCATTTCTAGTGGATGGGGGTGCACCTACACCCCTTTCATATGGAAAGTTGCTTCCCTTATTACAGCTCCCCGTATTGCACATGATCAGGGAACGGCCAGCAGACGAAGGAACTATTTCTGGATGACAGGCGAATAGCCGCTCACGCAAGGAGCGGAGCTCGGCCCCGTCCAAAGTGTCCAACAAAGCAGACAGAGGCAGCATCACATCTTCCATCAAAGAACTGGTTTCTGGCTTGGAAGATGAGCTCCATCTTTGTATCCGAGTCTGTGCTGTCAGGAATCAGCTGGTCTAATGGAGTGAGACGACTAGCCATCGTATCAGAGCTGCCTCATGCCTGGTCCTCGTAGCATTTGCACCGATTCTTCTCGATTGGACTCTGAATTCTGTCCCTCCTGCTTATTACTTGAGGCATTGCTATGTAGCACAGTTTCATTATCCATGCTTTGCAAACAGTGCCATAACAACACAGTTAATTAATCAGTAAGATTCTTTGCAAGTCCCAGTATAAGATTGGCAGTCAAAGATTGGATTTTTTATCGTGACATTTTTAGCTTTGTATTCTGATGAAGAGCTGTGCTCGAAATTATTAATAAACAAGTGTTTTGATCTAACTTTTTCAAACTACGAGGGTAAGGTCATTAATCATTAATCAAAAGTCCCAGTATAGTTGACTCGCACGCGATTTGAGTGCAAAAATCAAGAGCAAGTGTCAACTTGTTCCAGTAAAATATTTTGAATATTGACCTAAAAAATGAGTGATTTCCAGATAAAATAACAGCGAAATCAGTTTTCACTTGCCATTAAAACTCACAGATATTGAAGCTCCACTATTAAAGGAACATTTTAGTATATGTCATTCTTGATAAAACTTCTTAGCCACGCAATACCAGCGCAAAATAAAGAGACACTGAATGAACGACCAATCACTCCGATTTACCATAGGGAAATACATAGAAAATGTATGCCTCAACTGCGCCAAATATACAGACAGCTATATACCTACATGTGACGTCATGATTAGCCCGACCAATCAGAAGCAAGTTGTTTTCAGTCACAATTAATTAATTTTTGAGCTAACTAGGCATTTTTTTAACAAATTGATTTTAAATTAAATCATTAAAAATTCTGAGCTTTCTTATTTTACCAAAACATACAGAGCATGCAGATAGGTCCCAACCCTATTCATTCCGTCCGGTGTTGCATGCCATGATGCCTAAAAATTAGATTAATGCCTTAATATGAGAGATAATTTTAGACTCAAGTCATTTGTGCTACGATTTAATGAAAACAATACCAAATCATTTATGTGACCCACTTACAAAAATACAGAAACACCAGACGACCTTGAGAGTTGAAAAACGCCCTTTTCATCACAGGAATGGAATACACATAAAAGAAGCGCGTGGAAACTATTGATTAGTAATCGTCTCAAGCGCGCAATTATCGGAAACTATTTCGGCAGCAGACGTGTTCATGGAACGCTGATTGCGGTCGAGTGGGTGATGACGTTTCAAAAATGGGCGGAGCTTAGAGCCTGCGGCCGGCCGCAGCGGCCGCAGGGTTCATGAACAGGGCCCAGCATTGGCCGGTATTATTTACCTCTCGTTACCGCCTCATGTAAACCGTTGGCTCAGATCCAAAACGCATTTGTCTGACCCCGAATACAGGAGCAAGTTACTACGATCACGAACGAAATTTTCTTTTCGCTCAGCATTGTAATCCATGTGTGATGCGCTTTTACTCCGCTCATAGATCCCTGTTCAATGAATCATTACCGAAACGGGCGTGCTCTCTACACTATCGATCAGCGCAAACCATGTGTTGATCGGGCACCGCGTGCGTGGCTGTCGTTAGCGGATGTGTAGTGCCGACCAGCGCCGGCTGATGTGGAGCCAACGACACCGACCCGCGGAACGAGCTGCCCCCACACTCAGCGCTGCGGTCACGTAAATCAAACAGCCACGTGAGTTCAGCGGTCGCCCTGTGGGATCCGGTCGGGGATGTGTGGTAACGTGCAACCCCTATCAGCTGTGATTTATTGACTGGCCGCGGCCGCACAACTCTCAGGTGCGCTAAATAGGCGATAAATAACAAACATCGTGTTGATTCTTAGAAAAGAAACCCAAAGGTTCAAACACCTTAACCGAAAATATGTGAATCGAAACAAACGAAACCATTCATTACGTCAAAATGTCAATGTCCATAAGGAAATGGAAGTTGCTATTGGTAGAGCAGCTTCTATATTCCTTAGAAAAGCTCATTTCAGATTTATTTCATTTATACTGCAGACATTCATACCCTGTATCTCGTGAGCTTGTTCTTGTTATGAATTCACTCACACTCACGCATATCCAGCTCTCAGCTAAATGGTTGAGCTAGTTTTTTTTGTAACAGCTTTTTCTCGTAAAATTGATGTAAGTTGGTATTTGGTATTCCCAGAGCCGTTCAGTAATATATATCAAACATACCTACGAAATACTTTTATTCTTTTTCTTGGTTGCTTGCATTCGTTACAGTATTTTTAGCATGAAACAAATTTCGCTTTGTTGACACCTGAATAAATATCTAGATATACTCGTATGAAAATGAAAACTTACGAAAATTTGTTTTCTACTTAAGGATAATGCTAGAACACTTTCAGTTAGCCATCTTGGAGTGAACGATGCCATCCTACCTTCGCTTTTCCACCATTCTTTAAGCCCTTCCATATTCAGCCGTTTACTTTGGCTCCCTCTCCCGTAAAAAGTCGCTCCGCTCTGTTCCGATGTGAGGCCGGCGCTGTCGGCCGACGATGATAAATTGTTTGGCGCTGTGACGTTTTGACAGGTCGGCGTCAGCCCGGCTGCATTCCGCCGGCCGCGGCTGGCGCTGTCATGGGGAGCGACACCTGCCCCGGGCCGACTGACACGGGCAGATGGGATCTGACGGAGATGCCGCCCGATACACGGGCCAGAGATACCCATCACAGGCTGAAAACATTACACAAACACGCACAATATGTTAATTGTAAAACATGAGTTGGAGTAGCGTTTTATGGCCAAATAGGGAACTTTTTAAGGAGAAACTTCTTAATCACCAATTAACAATTTGTCACGCATATCTATACGTGACATCAATTTTAGTCGGTATACGTGCTTACCCGTAAAGTTGAGAGCCTTTCATTTATTTCAGCGGTGAGCCGTATAAAGTTGATGCATTTAATATTTCTCGCATTAACAGTCAACATTGGGCTGGCCTCGCATTGTGATGTTTTGTTGTTGTTGTTGTTGCTGTTGTTGTTGTTTTTTTTTTGCTCCTTACTGATAGTTTGACTCGCAAAACTAAATACCTGCCATTGTGGTTAGTATCACCTACATACCCAAAAGGCTTTGCTCGGTTGACCAGCTATCACGGGCTCACTACCCGAGCAGCGCGCGTCCATATTCTGTCATTGTCCTCCATTCATCGCTCCGTCATTAACCCTATTAGTGGCAGGGGGGGTTGTTTTCATCCACCCCTCAGGTTTTTCGGGAATATCTCCAAAACCGCTGAGGCTACGATGCTGAAATTTTCTGACTTTTCCTAAAACTAAATTGGGCACATTCCCTGAAAATTTCAAGTTCATAACTTTACCAGGGGCGGCTCCAGAGCACTGGGAATTGGGGGGGTCCTATTCGTGAAGCGAGTCATTTGGGTGAAGATCACGATGCTAATGTATTATAACTGTATGCACCAGTTTTACGAACAATGAATGAAAGGTATCATGTGATAACATATGCAAAGTTATTGTGCATCCTCTTTTGACACGTTTTTGCTCTAATAGGCGGATCCAGGCGTCCAAAAAGGGGGGTTATGTTTTACCTCCCAACATAGGTGCCCTGACACCGCCTTTGCATGATCAATACAATTGTAGTCGTTCTCTCATAAGAAAATTGTAACATAACAAGACCATTACCAACCTTTTTAGAAACAGTACCAACAAAAACCTTATTTACTATATTTTTTGTGTACCCCCAATCTCAATGATCTGTATCCGCCTATGATTTTTGAAAATGCATATTTTTAGGATCCATGTGAATTCCTGGTTCATTCTCTATCAATCGGCAAAAGTTGCGTTAAGATTGGTTCAGAAACCTGGCCGTGATAAACAGTCTAAAATGTATCTGCAATTTGCCCGTTTTTACCCCCCTCTACCCCCCTATTGACATTTTTTAATTTTTATTTTTTAGAAATGTAGACCACGTTGAGCGAAATCGAATGCCGTTTGAATTTTGAAAATCGGCCCGTTAGATCTCGAGATATCAAGGGGGGGGGTCGTAAACAGCCCCCCCCCTGCCACTAATAGGGGTAGCCAGGAGCCTGCCACTAATAGGGTTAAACTATGCCTGTAGCGATTGTCACGTGTCAACAGCTCGAGTCTATCGAGCAACGTTAAACTAAGTTTACATGTATGGGTAAATAAAGAAACTCCTTCAGACTTCAGCTAACGTTCTTTTGCAAAGGATCGGCATGCTGCTTGGTTGAAAGTTGTATCTGGCATGTTGATAAACATATGTATGCCTCTCCCTGTAAAGTAAGCACCTTTATCTAAAAGAGTAACCTGTTTTTGACATCTTGTCTGTCACAGCAAACCTGTATTTGATTCATCATCTATGTTAAACTGTCTAATTAAGAGCAAAACACTGCTAATGAGCAGCAATGCGGCAACTTATTGTGGTTGCAAAGAGCAAAGTGCGCCACCGCCATTCTTCGGTAATCGGTAGTATGTTATATGCTAAGCACTCCGATTATGTGAAGGGCGATTGTTGATGAATTTTGACATAAATACGATATAACAGGTTGATAGCTGGATAATTACACGCAGTTTACTCGCGTGAACACACATTTTCGATGGAGAGCTGGCTGCTGCTGTGATCCTTTCAAAATAGGTATTCCTGCTCATTGACGCAGGGGTCCGACTGGTGCGGGCATAGCTTTGCTAAGATGGCCGCTTTATAATTCCATAATTCCCAGCTTGACGATCAAGTCTTTGTGTGGTAAGAATTCTCAATGGGCTCTTGTAATCTTGCCAGCTTATTTCTGCCCAAACAGTTTTGTCATGTCGTTCTACAAGTTGCGTGACATCACATGCCATCGACACTTTTGGCACAGATGCTCACCGAATTCCCCTTCCACTCCCTCCTTTCCATTCCTCTTGGTTCATGCTTCTCCGACATGCCTTGATATAGCGCCGAGCGGCCTGTCGCCTCCCCCTCCCCTCCCCCGTCCTGCCCCGCCCCGGTGCCGGTGACGCGGCCGGCTGTTTTCCTATGCGAGAATGCAGTCTCCCGGCACGGGTGGGTTGGCTGGGGACGTTCATACACCGGCCACGACAAGCGGATCTACATCGGCGGACCGCGGCAGTCCGAGTTTGGGACTGGACTGGGACTGGAACTGGGGACTGGAACTGGGGACTGGAACTGGGACTGGGACTGGGACTGGGACTGGGATTGGGGACTGGGACTGGGGACTGGGGACTGGGGACTGGGGACTGGGGACTGGGGACTGGGGACTGAGGACTGGGGATTGGGGATTGGGGATTGGGGATTGGGGATTGGGGACTGGGGACTGGGGACTGGGGACTGGACTGGGACTGGGGACTGGGGACTGGGGACTGGGGACTGAGGACTGAGGACTGGGGACCTGGGATTGGGGACTGGGGACTGGGGACTGGGGACTGGGGACTGGGGACTGGGGATAGAAATAATGGAAAAATTGATCATTGATAACTACAGGGTGTCCCAGAAGTCTTGAAGCTTTTTTTATTTTTGTCGTGTGACCTTGCTATGCGACCGATTAACCCTCGCCCGCACATGCCATTTTCCCATCCTAGAACGCACATGGGGGGGGGGGGGTGGTTGCCACCCCCCCGCGCCATTTCGTTCCTGTTGGAGATAGAGCTTAGCGGTAAGGACGAAAAAGATTCTTTGGGAAGAGACGAATCCAATGATACCCAGTTTTACCTTCTCAGGTCAGTCATTGACCTTCCAGGTCAGGTCAAACTAAAAAATGTTGCTGTTTTGGGTCATCGTTGGATATCAAGTGCGCTGCTTATCATATACCGATGACGATGCCGTTTTCTGGTGCCAAGTCAGCTAGAACCTCTTTGTCACACTACCCGACCGGGTTTTTGCTGCTGAGGTCATTTCAGGTCAAGTTAGGTCAAGGTCAATTATATGTGTTTGTATGTCTGTGTGTGTCTGTGTGTATACTGATGTGTGCACCCACTGAGAGCTTTTTTGATTCCTTTTAAGCATATTAGGGGAATTGGTCTAAAACAACACCCTGATCATTTCTCCGAATATACCCCAAATACACTTTCTTTGAATATCGCTCTGGAATTCTCCTAATATACCCTACACTGTAAACCTTTTTGATTCCTTTTAAGCATATTGGGGGTTTTGGTCTAATACAACACCCTGATCATTTCTTCGAATATACCCAAACTATACCCTTGTTCTTTAAATAGCTCCCTTGAATTCTTCTAATATACCCTAGTAAGTACCGAAGAAGAAAGGAATATGATTCCTGTTCTATTCCCTGCGATACCCACAGTACACTCCTTTTAACCTACCAAAATACCCTTACATCGAAACCTCTAGTATTCCTTCTAAGCGTATAAGGGGAATATTTTGCAAACTATACTCGCATTATACCACTTAACACTCCCGTATTATTCTGTGATTTCCATCACTGATCTCAATGTATTCTTGCATTATACCCCACATAAACCCAGAAGGGAAAATAATAATGCCCTAGGTATATTCGTCGTAGAACTTGCTCAGAAACTGTCTCAATACTCTCAGCTCCCTCGTCCGATTTCCCTTTATATATCGTAACACATCCCAAACTCACAGACATTTGGTCTTTTATTATTATTCATGTTTTACATTGGTGACAACAGCATGGACAGCATGGATAGCTTCACCGTTTCTCTTCCGATAAGACGCAACTTATGATAAGTAAATCTGAGATCATCATGAATGGGTATTTAATATCTATTTCGGTTATAAAACACGAAAATCAACGGTGGTTTCAGCAACGCAAAAATGGCGTGTATGTTAAATAACTGTTCATTACCAAAGAGATGTCATTAGAGCATTGCATATCCTGTAACAATTGCTGACTTTCACCTAGCAGCTTACACGACACATTTTTACAAGACAAAACTTATATGCCGGACCCTGTAAAAGGGGTATTAGGACCAGATACTGCGCACTGCTCGGGTCCGGGCGCTGACCGTAAAATAGTCATGAAAATCTACACCGGGTGCGGGCAAACACGCCCACCAAGGGTCTCTTGGGTGAATTTTCCGGTTTCCGGCACGCCGAAAAATCGTTGTGCAGGTTTTGTCTTTTCTGGGTTCCACAGCTGTGCTTTCGATGTCCTCCACGACGTCCTTTGCTCGAATGATCAATGCACACACTACACACCCGCTATCACCCGCGCTGAGCACAACCGTCCTTCTCCACTGCACGCTCAAACTCAACTGGCGAGCTCAAACCCTTTGAAAATTGGCGCGCTTTCGGCCCAGCTGTCTGATCACGTGTCATGTTCGTCACTGCCGGCACTGGATTGCAGTATGCTGATTGGGTGGCGGTTGCGAATCACCTGGCTCAAACGCACTTGCGCCGCGACTGGTTATAGCTGCCCATACTGCGCGTCAAAACAAGCTTATAGCTGCCTGTTATGTCGTCGCACCGCCCACACGCACTCAGCGAAGACGGCACCGCGTTTGGTGCTGTATTAGTGGTCAGCAACACGTCCAGGGAGCGACTGCCCGTCCTCCCCGCCCGCCCGGCCGGCCAGTCCCGGCCCGCCGACCGGTCACCGCCGGAGGCGCCGAGCGGCACAGGTACGGTATCTGACAGTAGCGGCAGAGACTGTACACTAGGGTATATTAGAAGAATTCAAGGGAGGTATTTAAAGAATGAGGGTGTAGTTTGGGTATGTTCGAAGAAAATGATCAGGGTGTTGTTTTAGACCAAAACCCCTGATATGCTTAAAAGGAATCATTTGAGGAATCATTTGAGTATCTTAAGGGCATTCCGCCAGGACAACGGCAGAGTTATAGGAGCATGACACACCATGATCAAAGGGAATAGAGAATCGTTTTGGTTTTCAGTGCCGATTGTTTATGAGTCCATATTACATGAAATCATGATCTGAGAAGCTTTTACCAAAAATGCAGTCAAAAAAGTTCACAAAAAGTAAATTTCGCCTGCCCAAAACGCAATTATCTTAGATGACCTAGGTTGACCTTGACCTTGACCTTGACATCTGTACATCGTCGAACAACATGTTCCATGATAGGTGGGAGGTACGACTGGCAAAAAAGGCCGAAATCAAGGTGTCAAAAGCTCACAAGGCCCATAGCCAACGCCAGATGTTGAGAATTGGCCATTTGGGTCATGACATGACCTGAAAAACAAGGTCATATCTCCGAAACCAAAAACCACAGTAACTTGAAAATTTCAGTGGACATCAAAAAAGGATAGAGGAGCAGCTACACGAAAAATCAGCCTCCTAGCTCTAAAAATGTTGAGTGCAGAGCAGAAAGACTACCTGGGGGGGGGGGGGTGGCAACCACCCCCCCCCCATGTGCGGGCGAGGGTTAAGGCGAATCATGCCTCAAACGAAAGAGAATGAACTGAAATTTTGTATTTTCATGCGTAGAGCACCACTTTAGTCAGGTGGCCCCCGTTGTGAGTCGCACAAGAACGAGCGCGAGAGATCACGTTCTTCGCTGCCGCCTAGATCTCCCGGTTTGCGAAACACCGGTGTCGCCATGCCCGTTTCTTGTCAGCTTCAGAGTCTTATTCCCTGAAGCGAGCGACATAATATTAGCGACATATATTTGCGACGGGTTGATATTTGTTTTAGCACCATAATAATGCGACGAATCAAAGGATTACAACGGGCTGTTGCTTAGCGCGCTCAAGCAGCTGAGCCTTATTTTCGTAATGGATGCGTGCAAACATGTCAGGAGACTTTCTGATCAGTAAATCATTATGTTGCTAATGTTTTCTCGGAGATCCAATACTCTGTTTCCTGGCTCGCTTCATGAAATAAGGCTCTGAAGCTGACCAGAAACGGGCATGGCGACACCGGTGTTTCGCAAACCGGGAGATCTTCATGGAGGCAGCGAAGAACATGATCTCTCGTTCTCAATCTTGTGCGACTCACAATGGGGGCCACCTGACTAAAGTGGTGCTCTACGCATGAAAATACAAAACTTCAGTTCATTCTCTTTCGTTTGAGGCGTCATTTGCCTTAATCAGTGGCATAGCAAGGTCACACGACAAAAATAAAAAAGCTTCAAGACTTCTGGGACACCCTGTAGTTTAATTATTCGGAAAAGAACATAACCTGATAGTCCTATGTTTGGGACACTGAGACTGGATGACTAGGACGCTGGAACACTCGACCATTCTGTCACTGTTTGCATCTACTTGCCAATCAAAGTCAACTAAAAGTAATGCACAATGCACATGAATACGTATCATTTTGCTGTTCGAACAATCCTTAACCCTCGCCCGCACATGCCATTTTCCCATCCTAGAACGCACATGGGGGGGTGGGGTGGTTGCCACCCCCCCCCCCCGCGCCATTTCGTTCCTGTTGGAGATAGAGCTTAGCGGTAAAGACCAAAAAGATTCTTTGGGAAGAGACGAATCCAATGATACCCAGTTTTACCTTCTCAGGTCAGTCATTGACCTTCCAGGTCAGGTCAAACTAAAAAATGTTGCTGTTTTGGGTCACCGTTGTATATCAGGTGCGCTGCTTATCATATACCGATGACGATGCCGTTTTCTGGTGCCAAGCCAGCTAGAACCTCTTTGTCACACTACCCGACCAGTTTTTTGCTGCTGAGGTCATTTCAGGTCAAGTTAGGTCAAGGTCAATTATATGTGTTTGTATGTCTGTGTGTGTCTGTGTGTATACTGATGTGTGCACCGACTGTTTATGTGTCCATATTACATGAAATAATGATCTGAGAAGCTTTTACCAAAAATGCAGTAAAAAAACTTCACAAAAAGTCAATTCAGCTTGCCTAAAACGCAATTATCTTAGATGACCTAGGTTGACCTTGACCTTGACCTTGACATCTGTACATCGTCGAACAACATGTTCCATGATAGGTGGGAGGTAAGACTGGCAAAAAAGGCCGAAATCAAGGTGTCAAAAGCTCACAAGGCCCATAGCCAACGCAAGATGTTGAAAATTGGCCATTTGGGTCATGACATGACCTGAAAAACAAGGTCATATCTCCGAAACCAAAAACCACAGAAACTTGAAATTTTCAGTGAACATTAGGAAAGGATAGAGGAGCAGCTATACTAAACATCAGCCTTCTAGCTCTAAAAATGTTGAGTGCAGAGCAGAAAGACTACCTGGGGGGGGGGGGTGGCAACCACCCCCCCCCCATGTGCGGGCGAGGGTTTGTATTTCTGGTATACCAATGGGTCTACGGTACAACACGTAACGATAAATGTTATTGTAGACATTGTAAACATGCATAAATTGGGTATACAATGCATTAGGGTGGACGGGATCGTCAGTTGACATTTACCTACACCCTCGATAGATGCTATGCCTACACTGAGCAAAGAGCCAAGAGGTTAAAAATGTTTCCGCTGGTATGCCTGAAACCCTCTCATCATGCCACTAAAATTTACTGTGGGACATTCACGATGGATGAAATTAAAAGCGCTTATGTCTACCGCACCAATAATCATAGGATACATGGTATTTGTCTCACTATTCATGCGCAGTTTAGTGGGCATTTCCTGCAGTATCGCAATGGCCGGTAGTTGGGTGATGTTCTCATGCAAGGCTGGGTTTGGTCATGCAAGATAAACACCACTGTAGGAGTACCTATCTGAGCGCCCTAACAAGCCGGCTGCCGTCTGTCGTCCAGCGGCAGCCGTGCCCGGCGGCAGAGACGCTCCACCACCCAGGAAGGTCGGCTGCCACCGCAGACGGCTACTGCAGACAGCTGAAGTCCCTACTACAGAGGCAGACGGCTACTGCAGACAGCTGAAGTCGCTACTACAGAGGCAGACGGCTACTGCAGACAGCTGAAAGTCGCTACTACAGAGGCAGACGGCTACTGCAGACAGCTGAAAGTCGCTACTACAGAGGCAGAGGCTACTGCAGTCTTCAGACAGCTACCAGTACAGACGACTGCCGCTGCAGACGGCTACTGCAGACAGCTGCCAGTGCAGACGACTGTCACTGCATACGGCTACTGCAGACAGCTGCCAGTGCAGACGACTGTCACTGCATACGGCTACTGCAGACGGCTACTGCAGACGGCTACTGTCAGCTGCCCCTACTGCCCGTACTACTGTCAGCTGCCACTGCAGACGACTGCTGCAAGCCGCTACCACTGCTGCCGGCTGCTGCTGCTGCTGCTGCTGCCGCTGCTGCTGCTGTTACTGTTGCTGCTGCTGCTGCTGCTGCTGCTGTTGCCGCCTGCTGTTGCTGCTGCTGCTGCTGCTGCTGCTGCTGCTGCTGCTGCTGCTGCTGTTGCTGCTGTTGTTGTTGCTGCTGCTGCTGCTGCTGCTGATGGATCGGCCCTGACTTTTGGCTGAACACCAGAACGGCTGGCCCACGGACCATATACCGCAGCCGTTTTGATTGAAGGACGTGAGGGGGCTATAGTCGGTCGTCCCTGACGCTGGAGTTGGACAGAAGGAACTAATTACTAACCTGACCTCTATGACCGGCCCTGACGTTTGGTTTGGACAGAGCGGACGGCATCAACACTCTCTGACGTTTGGGTATGCCGTCCCCGACGTTTGAGCTGGACAGCGGGGCGGCAGGTGACCGCCGAACGAGCTCTGACACGCCACACCGGCCCGGAGACCACCCGGTCTCGGCCGGCTGGCCCGCACACCGCCCTGATGATGACCCATTGATAAAGTGGGCCCGCACACGCCAAATGGCGCCAACGCGACGCTCCGTTGTTTGCATATGCAAGGGACCTATGCTGTGCTCATTTTCATACCGAATGGAAGTGGGACTTGTGTTGCACGATAATACCAAAATAGAAGATAGTGAAGGTCAGGGTGCATTGTACCAATTTATACTTGTTAACCCATTATAGTACTTTTACTCAATAGAATAACATCACCATTTAAATAGGTACCGTCTACTTGCAGTGTTATTCGTTTTTCATCAAGGTATCATGCCCTTTATTAGTTTGTACTCTAGCGCCTGCAGAGCCACCACCAGCCATGGCACCTACCTATATGAACCGACACTGGCTGAGCAGGGACACTCGAAAGCCGAGCACACGATCACCAGTCAAAAGCTGTTCCGAAATAAGCTCCGATAATTATGCAGATATTTGTTTTCGTAAGCATATGATCCCGTTCAACGGAATCTCAAAATGGCAGTGACCATTTACGCTGCCGTCTTGGAAAACAGATTTGTGGTTTGCTTTGCAAAGAACATGCACCGTTATTACCTACATTGTTTTATGACGGGATTTCCAACCTTTGCCCCGAGTGTTCATATATGTAGCTACCTGCCAGCGCCCATCGTATGGTTGTTCACAGTGCTCAGATCTAAAATGGACAGCGTATTTACTAGAATATTTAGCAGTACTAGTACCTTTAATTACATCGTTTTCATGTAGGTACTGCTGTTGATACTTTACGGCAAGGAAGAGTACAATGCACATTGCTGATTGTAATTGTGCAGATGAGTGGGAGTTGTGCTCAGGTTCTCAGAATATCACCGTATGTATTACAGTACACCGCAAAAATCACACTTCTAATCGCATATGCCTCAAACATTAGGTCGTTAAAAATGTGACGCAAGCGTTGCTGATGACGTCCAGTTGATCGCATATGGCTAAACCATGACGAAATGCTTAGTGCAGGGTCCAATCGGGCGTCTGAGTGTTTTCATCCTAATCTCGAGCTCCAAAAGTGCGCACCTTCAGCTACGCCCCAGCCGTGACACATGCAAATTTTCCTTCTTTACCCCGGTGGATGGCTATTTACAACAATATGCTAAGTCCTAGCAGTATCGGAACATCCTGTCATAAGCTGATTAGTTTTAAGTGTTACGTGATACGTTTTATAAGTCATAACGGTTATCCCAATGCATCAATAGTGCTCGAAATCTGGGATGTAGTGAAAGAGACAGCCTAACATAGAAAGTCGTTTATAAGCACATAATTGGTCGCATAGGTAAGGGTCCCCTCAAGCCGTTTACGAAGAGATGGGTCGGCTCGCTTATATCACTAATATGCTTCATTTTAAATGCCTATACGTAAGACCTGTTTCGCGTAGGTATGTACGCTCGTAATCACTAAAAGACCATTTTTTCCTTCGCTGTAGGACTGCAGTGATTGCACTCATGACCAGCAAGTGATTAAGTAAAGACCAACAGTACAGATAGGTATTGGTCAAGGTTATAGGCTTATATAAGTCAGCAAATGTGCACATGGTTCTGATTGTAATCCGCACAAGACTGTAAATACATAATTGCACGCACGCACGCACATAGTTATTCACAACCTCCGCGAAATTACCAATGCGTCTCGCGTAAAACCGAAAAAGAGCGTGACGAAAAATAGACGGAAATCGGTTGATCCGTCCATTGCATATCTCACAATAGAACAAACAATTTTCAAGAGAAATGACCCGTTATTTCGATGCACGTAAATCATCACCACTAAATGTGAGACCACAGTTGTTCACCAGCTGCTCTGGGAGAATATGGGTAAGCTAGATCACCTGTGACGACCTCATGTGACGTCACAAATTAACCCGCGCCGGGCCGGGGGGGGGGGGGTGTTTGAACACCCCTCCCCTGCGGTTTTTCGCAGATATCTCAAAAACGACACCTGTTCGTGCATCTTTTCCGCACATGTTGTAAAAACTTCAGACCCAGGTCACCTTAGGTCAGGTCACCAAGTCACGCCAAGTGACCTCACCTCAGAAAAAAATAAGAATGCTCGTCATAGCTACACCGACTGAACGATTGCCTTGAAACTTTCAGCGATTGATAAGAGCAACACTATCTATAAAATGTATATCTCGGAATTTTGATATCGGTGACCTAAGGTCAGGTCAATTTTGCGGCCTCTCCATTATAAGTCAATGGGAGAAAATTGAAAAGCGTCTGTTTTGCACGAACGCTACTCTAGACACTGTCAAACATCGAGATGTAGGTAAAATTGACACACTGAACCAGAAAATGGCAACTGTGACCCCTCGTTATGTCCCCGGGGTCATCTCAGGTCACGAACAGAATCTAACAGTTTTCGCTAATAACTTCTGATAGAGGCGTGCTAGAGCGCTGAACACGCCTTAGCTGTGTTCGTCTCGACGTTGCGGATCGACTGATATACAACATGACCTTTTCCGGTCAGGCCATGACCTTGACCTGAGGTCAAATTTTCAAGTTGACCTTTCAAGGTCAAATTATAGTTCATTCGACGCGTCTCGACGAGAGGAACACGATGCTGGCAAAAGTAATGCCATGGCTCTTTTGAGTCAAAAGATATTGCCGAAAAAACGCTTTTCGTAAAAACGGCTATTTTTGGAGTTTTTGACCTCTAGAGGCTAAACCGTTGACCTGAGGTCAAATCTGAGAACATTACTCAGAAAGGTCTGTAAAAGGGCTATCGAGTGCGCTTTTCTGCTGCGCTGTAGCTCTATCGGTTCCTGAGATAGCCGTTGGCAGTTTGCAAAATGTTAAAATAGTCAACATTTTACCTTTGGTGACCTCTGGTGACCTGACCTTTGACCTTTCCCAAAAAATGACCGCAGTGTTTTCGTCCTTATTTTGGACGTTCTTTCGATTGCCGCTTACCGCGTGTCGCTACGTGGCCCAGGAGCCGAGTTAGAAGGGGGGGGGGTGTTCAGACACCCCCCCGGCCCGGCGCGGAATCTCAGAGCACCGGCCCGGCGCGGGTTAACAGTTAACACCACGGTCACGGGCCAGCCGATGGTGACCTATGTCCGGGGACTGGCGACCACCGCGGCCGGCTGCTGGGGCGCTCCGCCCAGCCTCAGTTTGGCGTGACTAGCAGCCACTTGGCCACGATTACGGTATGAGCTATTTGTTTATGCGTTATGCCGGCCGTAAGTAGCCGCCCCAGTGCCAATTGGCGGTTGCAGGCAGGCGGTCGCGGATGTGGCGGTCGCCGGCGGTTTTTGACCGAACACCGACCGGCTCTCAGGACGAGGAGGGAGGGGTAAGGGAGGCTCAACCACGCAGGGCGCCGACTAAACTGCCTCCTCATCCTGCTCTGTTGTTTGGCCCGCCTGCAGGCACCCAGCCTTTTTGGGAATTCTTTCTCGTTTGATTTAAAGACAGAAAGAACCTCATTTTTATTTTGCCTTGATAATGTCGTCTTTTATTGTTTTTGTATAATATGCTTTCAATGATTTTACCTTTTTTAAATTTGTAGGTCATCGGAAAATATTCACCAGACACTTGAATAGCATTTTACCCAAGGCCATTATTTAAAAATTATCTTGAAGAGGAAGTGCGTCCAGCGCCCTCCCGTCAGTCTATGGGACTCGGCTCTCAACTCAGTCAAATCCTACTAGCCGTTAGGACAGACCTCCCACCCGGACTGCCGGACACACGGGCCACCTCTGGCGGCCGGACTGCAGCTGCGCGGTGTATTGGTATTCGGCGGCCACCACCACCGCCAGATTTACGACATATCAGGGCGCTCCGGCTAAACCTAATGCTCTGCGGAGGTGTGCTTCAGTCGTAACTTTTTACAGCCGAATTAGAGCACGCTTTATTGATGGTCACGTGCTTATGTTAACAAATGAACTGCCTCCGCCGAACAGACCGGTGGTAGACATTACTCACTCAGTGTATTTGATCCACAAAGAGTGAGGCCCGCAAGGATAATTTCCAGGCATGCAGGCATTTCAGTTTTGGTAGGTATGATATCGTGACTCACCTGACATGCTCAGACGTTGTGAGCGTCGATCAATGATCATTCCTTGCGGCAGGTATGCTGGTCAAACAAGGTACCTAGACATATGTTGATTGTCGACTGAGTCAGTGACTGGTGAAGCACATTTTAAGCACATATTCATCAGAATAACTAGTTTGGTCACCAGCTAAAGGTCATTATGTTACGCTACGAACATGTAAATATGCTGCTAAAAGTACCTACCAGGCATTAACCCACTACACGTTTATGACCACGACCGATTCACCGGTGTTGGTTATGTCGAACGTTCGATGCACTCAGGTAGATGGCAGTAAGTCTTCTCGGGTGCATCGCATCACCATTATCATAAGCTATTTGGCATACCTACCTATCCGTTGAGTTTTGACCAGATGGGCATCATCGGGATTCTGAGACAATGGGTTACGCAATCGGCAGTACCGTTAACAATATATAATATGTTCATGAAAAATGTGTGTAGCCTATAAGTAAAGAGGTAGCAACGATAGATCCAGTGGCGAAGCTATTAAAACTTCAACTTTGTTACGCTGCAGGTAGGGGTCCTTTTCGAGCAACTTAATTTGTGCATTTTTCTGTATTTCGTATTTTATGGCAAATTTCTTAAAGAACTTTTCGAAATTTTCAAAAAGGTTATTCAGAGCATTCACTGTTCAATTCCACGTCAGCCTAAGCAAAAATGACGAAAAAAACATCAAACGATCTTCATTTTACAGCGATTTTACTAAACCACTATCTTACTGTCTCAAATAGCCCCACTTTACGGTACATGTAATCAGGGTTACTTTTACGGGAAAAGTCGAGAGGGGGAATAAAGTTCAGGGCAAGGGCGGATCCAGGGGCATCTGAAAGGGAGGCCCAATGCCATTAGGTTTTTGTTAGGATGGCGCCTGCAGAACCTTACCTACCCCCAAATCCTACTCTCTCCCCGGATTCTGGCCACTTTATATTGTTAGGTTGCCAAAAAATAAATTAGCTAAAAAATATAGGTAGATACCTTGGCGGTAAGGGGCGGAGGAGATCCCAACTTGACTGCGCCCATGCAAATGTCAATCAGTACCTAGTATGAAGTATCAACCTATTACCCTGGCCAAACATCAAGTACACACAGAAAAATATTGACACCGTTAGCGGTGTAATTGCACAGTACATATCTGAGCACTTGAGGAAAGTTAATTTAGTCCCTTCCCCGCTTAAATTACTCGCGCTTCTAAATGAACACCAGGAAGAAGGTAATAGAACACTGTTAGGAGGGTTGGGTGTTTTACTACATGTAGCAAAACACCCAACCCTCCTAACAGTGTTCTATTACCTTCTTCCTGGTGTTCATTTAGAAGCGCGAGTAATTTAAGCGGGGAAGGGACTAAATTAACTTTCCTCAAGTGCTCAGATATGTACTGTGCAATTACACCGCTAACGGTGTCAATATTTTTCTGTGTGTAGCGCCTTTCTAAATAGAGAGAGGTTAACACGTGACTATTTTTGCTAGGCCAAGACCGATTGAAGGACCCTGGTTCGAAGGAAGACCCTTGGTTCGGAGAGGTCATGACCCCCGTCCCCCGCCGGTTTCTACGCCGACGCCTGGAGGGATATGTCAGTGATTGCGAAGAGACGGAAGAGACAAGAGACGGTCCCACCGACACCGACCATCCAATCGGCATCGGGTCAAATCTGGAGTTCCCGCTGCACTGAACGTAAAATGGTTGGATGGAACCTGAAATTGAAAATAATCTAAGCGCCAGCAACGTTGATTGATGACTAGAGTCTGATCAACGATGATTATAGAATCTGAGTAGCGAATTGATTGAAAATGGGCTCAAAAATATATTTGAAAGGGGGAAATTCCCCCCTCCCTCCCTAGCCGTTCACGCACAATTTGAAAGGGGGAACGGAATTTTCGAAGGGGGGAAATTCCCCCTTTCCCCCCTTTAAAAGTTACCCTGCATGTAATGACAGTACTGCATCAAACAATAAGCTGCCCCCCTCCCGTTGCACGATTTTGAGATAAAACCCTGCAACGGCTCCCGCAATCCGTAATAGCTCCCAACGACGTTGTCGTAAAAGCGCTCTGCCAGGAGTGGGGTTCGAACCCACGCACTCAGACGAGTACCAGAACTTAAGTCTGGCGCCTTAACCACTCGGCCACCCTGGCGCCGGCCTTGGCCGGCTTAGAGTCAATATAGCTGAAGCTAGAGAAGTGATAAGTTCACAACACATTTTGACCAATCATATTTTTGGTATTCCAGTATAAACATGGCTGTTCCCCAACTTTGATGCGCGTGTTCAGTGTTGGTATCCCGTGTTACAAGTTCTCCATATATACCGTGCGCGTGTTGATCAGTTAGCTGTCTTGTGGTGGCAGAAAAAGGAATCTGTAAATGCAAGGCTATATAAAGGTAAATGCACTGAACTCTAGGTAAATGTCAAGATAAAGCGTCACAATTGTAGTTAGGACCTAAACTTGACATATACCAAGGAATCAAGGTTCTCACTTCTTTTTTGTTGATGTTTTTTGGTAGTTTGAGTTGTGGTTCAGGTTGTGGCTGATGATGATTCAGAGCGCACAACTGCGATGCCCGCCCCAGACGTCCAACTTCAACTTCGGTGCTGTCTTAGGAAGTGCCACCAGTCTTTTAAATTAAACATTTGTGTAAGGTCATATATAGTCATTTGTGTAGTTCTGATTCTGCTAACTTTAATTCTGATGACCACGTCAACTTGCTTTTTACTGTTTTCATGCTCTTTTTGGTCCAGCTCAAGTTACCAGTTGGTTCAGATTCAGATGTCCCTAATGACTGATAAAGCAATTAAAGGTATATTTTGTTTGCCTTAGGTACCTTTGTCCTTGCCCACTTCAACTTGCATCAGAGGACCAAGCCTTGCATGCCAATCTTTCATAATCAGAGGGACATCCTTGTCTGAGCTTAACAGAAAACTCCTTTTTCAGGCTGACAGCTGTGATTTAATTTTATTATGACCAAATTTCAAAATTTGAATTCATAACAACCTTCTTTGTTATGCCTTTGTTTGTGATGACAATGCACTATCATGGGCAATCAGATCATCTGTCACCATTGCCGCAAGAGAAGGACTGTGAGTCCACAGGAAACCAGGTAAATATATGTGTAAAATACCTCCTATTATGCCTTATTGCCAAAAATATACTTCACTAATCACTGATACCATCTTCATTCATAGCATTTTTCACACTGTCACTTGCATGTGCCTATCAATTCATCCTATGAACTGTGCTTCTAGTTGTACCATTGTTAGATTGATGGCTTGAAGTTTTTCCTTTTGAGCTTGGAGCTAAATGTTCTCTACTAATATGAACTAATGATTACTCCAAGGAAGGACTTATGGTCACATACCTGTTTTCTTTCCAGGTTAATTCATATTCTGCTGGTGGGATTGGACAATGCTGGAAAAACCACTGCAGCAAAATGCCTTGTTGGAGGTATGCCTTTTCAATATACATGCTTCCTACTTATTTGTGTATATTTTTATATATTTTTGTGTCTGAATCATTACTTATTGCCATTGCTTTTCATGCAAGTGTTGAATTGTTCAAAGGGTTGAAATTGAGGGCTGAATCATTAACCTATACAATATCTCATACCTACATTTTGTACCATCTGATTTTGATATGATCATTGTTTTTCCAAGTTTCTTTCCCTGTTGGATGCCACAACTCAACACATTCAAGGTGAAGTGTCTCAGGGACCAGAATCTGACCTCTCTCCATCTCTCTCCTCCCCCTCCCCCCTACAGAGCCGGTCTCGGCGCCGGCGCCGACGCTGGGCTTCTCCCGACTGGAGGTGCGCCGGCGCGGCTGGACCGTCGAGCTGTACGACGTTGGCGGCGGGCGCGGCATCCGCGGCATCTGGCGCAACTACCTGGCCGAGAGTCACGGCCTGGCGTTCGTCGTGGACGCCGCCGACACCGGCCGGACGGACGAGTGTCGCGACACGCTGCACGCGCTGCTCGGCGACCCGCGCGTCGCCGGCAAACCGGTGCTGATGTGAGTACGGCAGACACGTGGGAGTTGTGTGTTGCCCCACCTGAGGGGAGGGATGTGAACCACCCTGGCCTGTCTCTCTCCCCTGCAGGCTGCACTCCATTCAGGTTCAGCAGAGCTGGTAGACCTCACCTACTCGAAGTCGGGTCCCGACTTCAGCGACATCTATCGACCCAAGCTAGTTTACCTTTGTCAGCGTGCAGCTAGGAAGCTTAGACAAAGGGAGGGAGCTTATGGATGAGATTGAGTTGGTAAGCGAAAGGTAGGCTTTTTTGGCCTAGTCTGCCAAGTGAATTGATACTAACCGCTGCTATATTGCATATAAATTTGATTGAATGATACACCAATTAATCGTTTCTTTTACGATTCGCTCATTTTGACGGCAAACAGCTCAGTTTTGCCGCTCGATCTTTCAGCTCCTTTCAGCACAGTATTGCCGGTGTCTGTAGTGATGTCCAGGTATCGGTTCTCTTCTCGTGGTAGTCTCCATCTGCCGGAACTGCTCCGCGTCACTCCGCTCGTGCGTGGCTCGGCGCTCCGCCCTTCTATCGAGCCTTTGTGGCGGAACGAGAGCGCTACTTAGCTGCTCTCACTCGCCAGGCTTGTGTCATACACGGGTAATATTTGCCGATATTTTCAAATCGGTATCCATATTTATCATGAACCAGTCGTCGAGATCCAGCCTAACTTCGAAGTTCGACACGCGTTGGGTGGAGGTAGCGTAAACTCAGTCAATTTTCTTACGACAGCCATCGATCCGGTTTGTTTGAACGGGTGTTTGCACGCAGGCTATCGTGTCCGATTTTTGTCTCTGCGTGTGCTGGGTTGTCGGTAGTAAGTCGATCTGGACGTCTGATAGCCATTCTGAGCTGTGAGCGGAGTTTACCAGGCGTGGAGGGCGTGACGTGAAAGTGACGCAAGGGATGGTGCTGGGAACTATTATACGGCCTCTCATAGCTCTAGTAGTTTGTTCCTTCTTCGAATGAGGTAGTTTTGGCCTCTCGTATCTCAGCGCTGAAATGCATTACTGATACCTATGTTCCCCCTTTCTTCTTCTGCTTCGTCCAAGCTCTAAAGTCAACTCCAGTATGATGATATGGCTATCAATACGTTTGTCGAGCAGCACTTTTGTTGTCTTTCGCTCGATCCTATTCGTTGGTATGAGGAGCAATTCCAGTTTTGACACGTTTTGGTTCCTTTTTACTGACTTCTCAATTTTAGGTCTTTGTTTTCGATCAAAACAGTTTAATGAAGACCGCAACGCTGTATCACGAAAGGTCTCTGGCTCTAGATTCTCGAGAAGGTCTATGTTTTAAGACTGGCTTTACGTTAAAGCCAATACTACTCCAGTTCGGTTTGACCTAAGTTAATTACCGGTTTTATATTTTATTTGTCATTCCTCACGTAACCGGTTCATCGAATTTTGCGCCTAAAACGTAGTTGTGGACCTTTTATTTCTCCATGCGGCATCTTTTTCTTTACCTCTGCGATTGTACCAAACGACACGGGTGCATTTCGATAAGCTGATCATCGTTCTGCACCTGGATCGAATAGCGCAAAAGCTTAAAAACGGCTGTAATCGCTTTACGAAGGCTCGGGTGATCGTCGGCTTTGTGCTTTGGTTAACGTCCAATAAGAGCGCCTGGATACCATGCAAGTCCGCCGCTGCCACCGTCTGTCGTCCCTGTGGAGCCTGGTGCGCTCTGTGGTGTGCCTGCTGCTCTGGCTGGCCGGTGCCACCCTCGACTTTCTGTACCAGCTGGCAGTGTGCTCCGTCTGGCTGGTGGTGAGCGCCGCGCGCGCTCTGCTGGCGCTGACACTAGAGGCGGCGCGGGTGACCGGCTGGCTGGCCTACTACGCCGTGCGCACGCCGCTGTCGGCCGTCGTGCAGTGCGCCGCCGCGCTCCTCTGGCTGGTCAGACTCGTCGTTTCTGGTGTGCGCTTGTCCATCGTCTATGTTGGCCTTCTTTTTGTCACTGGCTGCCGCTGTGTAGGCGTCTTCCTGCTGAGAAACGCAGTGCGCCTGTACCGTGCTGTTGCGACTCTGCGATCCGCCTGGGCTGCCATCGTCCGCTATGAGGGCCATTGGCTCGGCAAAAAACGCTTCACCGGACTGATTATGAGTTATTTTCGTAAAAAGTGTCCGCAGCATGTACCACCATCTGTTTGTGAATTGGTTGAGGATAAACTGAAAGATGTGTAAATCTGTTTTGTTTTCTTTGCATGCTGTTCGTTCCCATTCCATGCAATATTCCATTTATGTGCTCAAAATCAATCGTTAAACATCTGGATAAAGAACTGCTACTTATAATAAAAAGTGTGCCTAGAGTTACATAATACATCGATCAAATAAGACATACAATGGGTCGACTTGGTCTCTCCTTGGAACTAATCGGATGTTTCGGCATGAAAGCCATTAAAAGAGCGTTAGTAACAGTGCCACGCGAGCCCATTTACAAAAATCAAGAAAGTGATAATCTAAATTCGGAGTTCGCGTCGTCAACAACTTTCTATGCGTGTTTTCATGTTATTTACATTTACTTAGAATATTTTTTTTTGCTATGTACACTTTCTACTCTAGTAATTTTCCCCCCTACGCTCATATTAAATCAGCCTCAGCGTAAGAAAACATGGACGAAGAAGATGAAGCAAAAGATTCTGTTTGCCTCCCACTCGCCGTAAACGCTCATATACCGTCTTCATAATGAAGGAAGCCCCTGAAGAGGGCATTTTATCGTCCCTGTGGAGCCTGGTGCGCTCTGTGGTGTGCCCGCTGCTCTGGCTGGCCGGTGCCACCCTCGACTTTCTGTACCAGCTGGCAGTGTGCTCCGTCTGGCTGGTGGTGAGCGCCGCGCGCGCTCTGCTAGCGCTGACACTAGAGGCGGCGCGGGTGACCGGCTGGCTGGCCTACTACGCCGTGCGCACGCCGCTGTCGGCCGTCGTCCAGTGCGCCGCCGCGCTCCTCTGGCTGGTCAGACTCGTCGTTGGTGGAGTCCATTTTTTCTTCTTGGTGGCGATTCCGAACATCCTGTGGGACGTGTGGTCGATCGTGGGCGGTGCCGTCCACCTTGTGTGTGTGCTGGTCTGCATGGTTGGCCTGGCCGTGTGCATTCTACTTTCGGTGACCTGCCGCAGCACGGCGCTAGTGGTCGGGCTCGGATGCGGCCTCGTCAAGAACGTCATGGCGCTCGTGTCGCGGGTTTTCGGCGGCGCCGTCCTGCCGGGACTGGTGTGACCTGGCACATTATCGGCTCTCTTCTGTCGACATATATTTTGGAAGCATCTTACATATGTGCGTCATCATCGATCGCTATATCTACTGCACGTCTGCCTTTCGCGCCTGCTCTTTTGTGTATCCAAATAAACAGTGCATTGTTTTTGCGATGACTGGGGTTTGAATGTTGAACGCATGCTTCTACTTATCAAGCAGCGTTTCTAAAAGAGAATCCATGGGTAGAGATCTCAAATGTGCCTCGTAATTTCCACTGCCCTAGACGGTGCCCTAACCGGTGCCTGATCAATCGAATGCAGCCCAGGCTGTTGCAGTGCTCTGCTCTTCTCTCTCTACCAAGTGTTATGATGTATTTTCGGCGATCTTTTTTATGGAATGTTTTCCGCTCATCCCCTCAACACTTATCTAGCACCAACAAGGGTCCTTGCAATTTTAGCTAGGCCGAGAGCTAAAGGCCTTCATCGTATCGATCTATTCCATGTGGAGAGCTGTTTGTAAAAGCCGTCACGAGCTTTTCTTCGAAAGCCTGTCTCACCTTGCGATCTTCGACGAATACGAATAAGTGCGTCAGATTATGAGTTATTACCTTGCTTGTTACGACTCACCGCGCTGTGGGGTTGTTCAGTTTGTGTTTCTGCTGGTTTTCTATTGCAAGTCAGGAAAACATGATACATTCTTTACTCTATTATCTACCAAGGAACAAATCAGGATAAGCTGAGCCGAGAAATGGCGGTTATATTTCTCACGCTGGCAGGGGCTGTCACTTTTGCCATTCATTGTATATGGTGGTGCTTTTCAGCTGTATTGTATTGCCTTTTTATGTCAGTTTCCGCAGTTGCAACTGCATTGTATTTATGTATCAAAATTTGTGTGATTTGTTTGTTTGAAATTACGAAGAATATTTTGACTGCATTGTACAAGACTCTTAAATTCATTGTAATAGCCATCATTCGAACCAGCGAGTTTCTTATCATCGCTTCATACGTGATGGTGCGGTGTCTTTTATTTATTTACATCCCTCTCTTGATATCGGCCATCATCGCCATACTCAACTGGATCTGCGAGGTGATATGGATGCTAGTCTACAGCGTGTGCCTTGGGGTGTGCGTCGCCATCTCCATCGTATGTTTCTCCTTCAACGCCATCGTCGGCGCCGTCTGCTGCGTGGCCACCATGTCGATGACGCTGCTGTGCGAGCTGCTCTCGGGGACGGTGCAGCTGGTCAGCGGCGCCGTCTGCAGCCTGGTCGGCTGGGCGTGCTGCACACTCACACAGTGCGTGGACGGCACGTGCTCGTGCCTGAAGACGCTGGCCGCGCCGCCGCCGGACCCCCAGGACCCGATCCCGGCCGACCCGACGCCGGACCCGATGGCCGCCTTCTCACTGATCGGGCCGCTGCCGCGCCCCAGCCGCTCGCGGTCGGCTCGTCTGCGGCGGCCGTCCTCCACTGCCGCGCCGGCGCCGCCGGGACCGATCCCCTGCCCGCCGGTGCTGCCGGCGCCGGCGTGCACGGCGGCCGCGCCCTGCCCGCCGGCCGTGTGTGCCGTGCCGGCCCCGGCCCCCTGCCCGCCGCCGCCCCGGCGCCCCGTGTCCCGGGTGCGCGGCTGCCGCTCTCTGGAGGTGGTGGGCACGGCGGCGGGGGGCGCCGGTCAGCGACTGACGCGCAGTATGCCCGAGCAGCGGTGTCGCCAGACCGAGGAGCCGCGGCCGGTCACCCGGCACGTGCACATCCGGCCGGTGCCCAGTCCGTCGCGGCGGCGGCGCAAACTGCGCAGACTGAGACGGGACTGCGACTGGGAGGTGGCGCACGACTGCGGAGTCGACTGCAGAAAGTAGCCTTCCGACCGTCTGAACTCAAGTACCACCGCTCCTCAGCCCAACTGTGGTGGAGCTATGGGAGAACCGATGTCAGCAGGCCGATGATTCTGCATACGGGTTGAAAAACGATTTCCAAATGAATCCACATGGATGTGGATTGTGGATGGATGGTGACTGGGCAACAATATGAATGTGCTGCTTCTATGAATGCCCGTGCACGCGGCTTGTGCAAGTTTTGATGGATTCTGCTAGCATGTGGTGGATTCCAGTGATAATGTTGTGACTTGTGCTATTTATGTGACAATGAACCGTATTTCTGCAACGTCTCTTGTATTTTTTTTTTAATGAAAATACATAAATGTATCTGCACCACCATATGGCAGACCTAGCATGTGGCTGCTAGATAATCGAAATTGGACACACATGCATCCTCAGCTGGGTCTGCTCGAGCCTAACAAGCGAATTTCACACCTTCCATCCATACGAGGCATATTCGAACCACCCCCTGGCTTATAAGTGATGCAATCTTGGCCTGGCTCGCGGGATCCACGAATCTGGTATGAACGTCACACACTAGAAATTTACCGTCCCTCCGGGTCACTGACATGTTGAAATCTTTGCCTCCTTTCATTAATTAATTGAACGATTGATTAATTGATTCGTTCATTCGTTTATTCTGGCATGCATTCATTAGTTTATTCATTCATTCATTCATTCATTCATTCATTCATTCATTCATTCATTCATTCATTCATTCATCCATTCATTTCTTCGTTCATTGTGCTTGATTGATTGATTCATTCATATAACAAACAAGCACTTACCACCTGCATTTCCCAGCTAACCGATCCCCCCCCCCCCCCTCTATCGGCAGCCTGGCCAACAAGCAGGACGAGCCGTCGGCTCTGGACGAGGTGGAGCTGAACGAACGGCTACAGCTGGAGGCGGCCGCCAACCAGCACCGCTGTCCGATGAGGATCGAACTGTGCGCCGCGCGGCCCGGCGCCGCCGCCGCCGGGAAGAGGAAGCACCTCGGCATCCAGACCGGCTTCGAGTGAGTGGCTGGCGGGGAAGGATGGAGGGGGGGGGGAGGGGAGGTTTCTCGGGCTATGGCTATGTTGGTTTATACTGTCAAAATGGTATTTCAGATAAAGATTTTTGGCTGCTTTGCGCCCAAACCGTTCGTGGTTTACTCTCTTTGCATTTTGGTCGGTAGGTATGGTTTGAAAATTGGATGGTGTGCTTTGGCCGATAATTTCGATATGGGATACTCAGAAACCGTGTCTGTTGATAGCATTAGCGTCGCCACGGGGGGGGGGGGGGGGGGAGCTTGCCCCCCAACCTCGGACCGGGCACCCCCTGAGATCGATACAGATTCGATGAGATTTTGGAGTCGGGAAAAATGGGGGTACCTTTCTGAGAATGCCTGTGAGGTCAGACTCGGTTGGAGCGTGCAGTTCAAACCAGAGTCTGACTCGCAGTCGCCAAAATCTTCAAGACTCCGAGTCCAGCCTCGGAAATGTCAATGCTGTGATTCATTCCATGTTCCTAGTTCGTTCTTTATTACATTTTACAGCTGATTTTCATAAGTTTTGGAGTGCTGACACAATTTTCGTTCAAAGCGTGAAACGAAATCTTCGGGGCCTTTCTCAACTCTCGTCAAATGTCTGCGACAGGCTCAAGTAGGTACCGTACAAGTGTCGCAGGGCTCATGAGCTTGCTTTAAACAAAGGCTCCTAAGGAGCTCCACTGAGCCCTAAATAAGCTTTCAGAGGGCCCAAACCGGCCTCTGAAAGTCCCACTGGTGTCCATGTTCTCTGAGGGCCCATACAGGGATCTTTGAGCCTTCGAACATTTCTGAGAACCTTAACTGGCCTCTGATAGTTCAGCCAAACTTTTGAGGCGACAGACTTTGCTAACCCCAAGCCGGCATCTGAGGGGTCACAGCTCACGTGTCCCTCTGAGGTCCGCAACACATGTTTATTATGTCCCTACGTAGGGTCCTTAGGGATTCGACAGAGACCCCGAGGGTTCACACTGTTATCCGAGGGCTCCAAACTCACCCTGGGCCTAGTCTCTCAGCGCCCGCCGCCCACTCTGGCTTCTGAGGGCCCCACCTTGGGCTCGGAAAGCCCTAAAGCACCACGTACACGTAAATATTTGAGGTGGCCCACGCCGATCTCCGGGATCCTAAGCATGCTTCTGAGAGTCAGTACTGACCCTGAGTGGCCTGAAATGGCCTGGAAGTCCCAAACCTATCTCTAAGGGATCCCTTGCCGCTATGCCGTGCGTAACTTTTGGTTCCGTTTAACAGTTTTTGTTCGCGTTTGCAGCGCTTCCCTTCACACGAAAAAACGAGAAACTTTTGTTCACACTCGAGTGAACAAAACACTTCCTCTCACTGGAGCAAAGATGAATTACTTCCGATTCACACTTCCGACATTCACGCTCCGCCGAATGCCCAACTTAGCTACGATCGGCGGCTGGGATAAGTCCTATGCATTTCACGTAAAACCTCTGCATGCATGCGTGAATGGAGGTTTTAGCAGGGTGATCCGATTAAATGGAGCGTTTTTCACCTTTTTCTGGGTAATGATCATGAGCGTCGAGCGTCTGCACAGGGGCCCTCTGCAGTGCGTCGGCAATCGCAGCCACTATATACATACTATAATTATACCAGTCGTTTTTGTCATGAAATTTCAAAATTTCGTGTTTTTCTGTAAAAAAATTACATGTCATAGCTAGAAGGAAACCTAGTTTGTCACCATCGGATTCCTCGCACCATTGCGCGTCGAATGATTACGGAGCGAGCGAAGCGAGCGTAGTCTTTCCTTAGATTAACAGAAATTTCTGAGTATGAGCCAGGGGTGTCGATTTGTGAAAATGGTTGGGGGTGCCCGGAGCTTTAACCCTCGCCCGTATACATTGGGGGGGGGGGGGGAGGGGGTCGAACGGACCCCCTCGGTTTTTCGCGAATAACTCGCGTAAACAGCGGCCGATCACGACGAAACTTTCAGTATTGCCCTCGCGTTGATCAATTTTACACCTATCCTTGAAATTTCATGACCCTAACCCAAATGACCTTTGACCTGTGACCTACTTTTCGAGACCATGTTTGGCCGGAATAGCGATTTGGCGTATGTCGGCTCGCATTAGCCGCGCGTTTGCAGTCTTTTCGTGGTTTCAAGCGTTCAAACATGTGATATGATGTTGCTCCCATGCATTAGGGTGGGTGTCAAGGTCACCTGAAGGTCAGGTCAGGTCATTGACCTTTGATGACCATTGACCTTTGATGACCTCGGTTCACTTTTTCGAGTTTTACATGTTTCTAGGCTAGTTTTTGGAGCTGAATTCGAATTTAGCAACCATATGAACATTTACGAAGTAGTTTTGGTGCCTTCGTAACATGTTACGAAGCTGTCACATATGCTATTGTTTTCGATAAAACTGCATTGTGTTAGTATCAGGGCCTCGGATAACATGTTCACTGGGTGGTCAGTCGCCCACCCAGTAGCGATTTTTTCCCACCCAGTGGAGTGTGTTTGTCCACACAGTAAAGACGGAGACGGACAGCAGTTTTACCCGCGCTGGTCCGTTGCTCAGCGAATTCCGCGCCGGGCCGGGGGTGTGTGTCTAAACACCCCCGTCTAACTCGGCTCCTGGGCCACGTAGCGACAAGCGGTAGGCGGCATTGGAAAGACAGTTAAAATGAAGAGAATAGCTACTTGATCTTTATTAGGTCAGGTCAACGCTCAGGTGACAAGAGGTCATAAAAGGTCAAGTTTGGATTGTTTGAACAATTTTCGAAAACCTGGCGCATAATTTGGGAACTAATATAGCTGCAGCGCCGCGGAAAAGCGCATTCGATAGCTCTTTCAACCTCTTTCGGCAAAGTAGTCCTCAGATTTGACCTCAGGTCAACGGCTTCGCATAAACTCTCCAGAGGGCAAAAACTCCAATAATAGCCACTTATGAAAAAGTTTTTTTTCTGCCATAGCTTTTTACTCGAGAAAGTCATGACATTTATTTTGCCAGCCATCATGTTCTTCTTATCAAGACGCGTCGAATAAACTATAGTTTGACCCAGACATGTGCTTGGATCCGAGAGCTGGATCTATGATCTCAGTGGATCTCTCGACAAAATAGAGGGGTTGGATCTATGATCCGAGTGGATCTCTCGACAAAATTCAGGGGTTGGATCTATGATCTGAATGGATCTCTTGACAAAATTTAGGGGTCAGATCTATGATCTCTGAGGATCCAGCGGGCTAAAATTTGTGGAGGACCTATGATCTGTATCAGACATGTGCTTGGATCCGGAAAAATGGATCTGAGATCCGATCCCATGGATCCCGATCCGAGATCCATTCAGATCATAGATCCAACCCCTCAATTTTGTCGAGAGATCTACTGGGATCATAGATCTGACCCTTCAATTTTGTCGCTAGATCCACTCGGATCATAGATCTGGCTCCCCAATTTTGTCGTGAGATCCATTGGGATCATAGCTCATACATAGGTGCTCAAAATGTTAACAACTTTCTTTCATAAGAAGTTATGAATACCAAAGTATGGTTAGAAACAAACAATCTTATACAAACACCATATTAGTAAAGGCATCCAGTTACATTAAACAGAATACAAAATAAAGGAGGCTCATGACGGTCACAACTTGAGAGAATTGAGTGACATGAAGATTGTTCACAGTTCACATACCAACAGAAAAGTTTGCATTAACAATTAACATAGAGGTAAGTCAAAGTAATGACTAATGAACAATACATAACTAGGTACCTACCACATCACAATTCATGTTAGAATCTACATAATGATATTGATAAGACAATCTCATTGATCTTGCATTAGACAACCATGAGGCTTTCCAGTTTCCAGCTACCACAATTGATTGATAAACAATAAAAGATGATACTGACACACGTGGCTTGGTTAGGTAAAGGTATTTCAATCTATTGAAAGAAATACCTTACCTTACCTTACCTTACGGTGTTCGGGCATAATAAAGGCCAACTCGGCCTGGAGGTCCCGTTCTAACCGAGCTCCTGTCCCTTTTGCCATTTGTTAATCCGTGTTTGGTATATGATACCAGTGATGGCCCCAGTGGGCATCGAGTCTCGCCTTGAACGAGTCCACGGTGGGGGCACTGACCACTTGAGCAGGTAGGCCGTTCCAGTCGTTCACGGCCCTGACTGCGAATGCAGCTCTCCTCAGTCTGCTGACCGCCTCTGGCTTGCGGAGCTTGTGTGGGTGACCTCGTGTAACGGCACCCGTGGCGGGGCAGAAGAGATCCGTGACTTCAACATCAACCCCTCCATGGAACATCTGGTAGGTGAATATCATGTCGCCCCGTTTGCGTCGGTAGTACAGCGATGGAAGTTTCAGAGCCCTGAGCCTCTCTTGGTAGGGCAGGTGGCGAAGGTTGGCCACCATGCGCGTAGCTCTGCGCTGTACCCTCTCCACCAGCTTCTGGTCCGCCCTGTTGAAAGGGCCCCACACGAGGTTGCCGTACTCGAGGTGCGGGCGCACCAGGGACTTGTAAAGCAGCGGCAGCGTGCACTCGTTTATCAGCAAGAATGAGCGACGGATCACAGCGAGAATCTGGTTGGCCTTGGCTACGGCTGCTGAAGCATGTTGTCTGAACTTCAGCTCGTCATCGACTTGCACGCCCAGATCCTTCTCCACCCGCACGACGCTCATCTCAGAGTCTCTCATCACATACTGCTTTGCTGGGTTGTTTCGTCCGAGGTGCATGACCTTACACTTCGCCTCATTGAAGGGGAGTTGCCAGGCGTCCGCCCAGTTGACCAGAGCCTCGAGGTCAGACTGGAGGCTAGACGCAGCGAGAGTAGAGGCTACCGTGGAGTACAGCTTCGTGTCGTCCGCGAACATCGTCAGCGAGGAACCAACAACCTCAGGCATGTCATTAATGAAAATCAAGAACAGTAGTGGACCCAGGACCGAGCCTTGGGGTACCCCGCTGACCACCTCCGACCAGTCAGATGACTGACCATTAATCACTACCTGCTGTCTCCTGGCTCTCAGGAAAGCCCCGATCCATGTGATCAGCTTACCGCTCACCCCATGACTCCTGAGTTTATAGAGGAGTCGCTGGTGAGGAACGGAGTCGAAAGCCTTCTGGAAGTCCAGGTACATTACATCGACAGGCTTATGATTCTCTAGGGCCCTGCTCCAGTCATCAAGCACTTTGACCAGCTGGGTGCTGCAGGAACGCTTTGGCCGGAAGCCATGCTGGCAGTCTGCCCACAGGTGGTTCTCTGAGAAGTGCTGATAGATTGTGTCTCTGATGAGGGATTCCAGTATTTTACAGACAACAGAGGTAAGGCTGACCGGCCGATAGTTGCCAGGGTCCTGTCTGTTCCCTTTCTTAAATATAGGTACTATCCTCCCCAGTGTCCAGTCCCGAGGAACCATGCCCAAGTCCAGAGATCTCCGGAAAAGTAGCGAAAGAGGTCGGCTCAGAGCGCGGCGTGCCTCCCGTAACACCTTTGGGTGTATGTTATCTGGTCCAGGAGCACTGGACGGGTTGAGGGCCTGTAACTTTTGTTCAATGGCCTCCGGTGTGATTCGGATATCGGTTACCTCTGGAGTAGTGCTGGCGCTGGCAAGGGTTGGAATGTCTGTGAGCCGTTCTTGAGTAAAAACACTGCCAAACTGCGCATTTAGAATGTCAGCCTTCGCCTTATCATCACTCATCAGATCTCCTGAGCAATTCCGAAGATCCCCTATACCTGTCTTTGTTTTAAGTCTCGAGTTAGTATACCTCCAGAAGGCCTTCGGATTCTCTTTCAAATCGGTAGCCAATTGAGTTTCGAAGTCTCTACGGAGTTTGCGTGTGAGGACTCGAAGCTTATTTCTGCAGACTCTAAATCTAGCCAAGTCCAATGGATCCTTAGTGGACGTGTATGTGCGCCAAAGACTGTGTTTTTCTTTCCTCAACCTAAGGGCATGGCTCGTCATGTAGATATTTTTCCTCGATTTGGAACTTCTAGCAGTGGGTACAGTGGCAGTAACAAAAGAGGTCAGAGAATTCCTAAAATACTGGTACCCTGCCTCAATGTCCAGTGAAGCCAGACGTTCCCAGTTTGCCTCAGCTATCATCTCCTGGAGTTGTCCAAAGTTGGCTCTGTGAAAGTTTAACCTTTCCTGTACATTCTCGGAACGGGTACTGTAGCACTTGAGATTGAATCTCATTACTATGTGGTCACTCTTAATATTTGATAAAATAAACTGAGATATAAACAAAAGTATAAAAATATTCAACAGCCTGCGGAAGCGATGGGAAGCGAAATATCAATTTTAATGGCCTTGGATATTTACCGTAAAATGATTATTCAGTATCTAAATTGAACTCGTGACGTCATTTCAAATAACAAATGAGCTAGGCGTTTTACCTTCGAGTATAATGAAGATAAATAAAAAATCAAACTGGAAATTCAAAAGTCTGGAGCTTTTTTTAAAGAATGTTCATTTTTTCTGCCTCACATGATTTTACGATACAATCGTTTGTTAATATCATCTTTGTAGCGTTGAATTTAATGACGTAAACGTAAGCTGAAACGGTATTATATGGCCCTGAGCGGTGTGCGCCTTGCATCTTAATTTTATTCACTTTTCAAAAGAATAACAATATCTTACGTCAATAGTTTAGAGGGCCTATTACGGGGAATCTTTTGGAATCATTACTGTCTTGGTCAAATTAAGATTTTTCATTGGTCAAACGATAATGACGTAATAAAACCATATTACCAAAACGTGAGCTGTGAATTTCGTTTGTCTTTTTTTGGGAGGCTCTCTCATAACAAAAGCACAGCATGGCACCACACCAACACGTGGCAGCTGGCAGGATGCCAAAAGTGGCCAAAAGTAGGTAATCTGAAGAAGTTGATGCCATTTTTGAACTTGTAATTTTATTAGGAAAGTATTAGAGGTTGGTTGCTATTCTTACTAAATCGAAATTGTGTTGCACATACTAATAGCTCATATCAATATGAACATTCTGGATTCAGGATTGGGATTTCATACCTGGCAGAAGTGGATTGCTGGATTATTTTTAACAAAACTGACCTATTTGGCTTCCAGGTTTGATTTCCTAACATCTGTCCATAGGCGGCAGAACAGGGAGGGGGTGTGGCACCAGTGTACAGTGCCCCCCATAGAGTTTGGCATTTTAGCATTAGCCCTACTGGCGTTGCAGAAAGAATGGGACCAAAATGAAAATCTGCAGTGCCCTGCTGCCACTGCATCTGTCTGTACTGTTTGTTCTTTGAATTAAAGTGGCTGTAGCTTGTTGATAAGATTGTCATCAGTGCTGTCATGAAAAAGTTACAATTGGTCACAAAAAGTAGCAATATGCATGTTCTTGGTTTATTTTAAATGTAGTACAAATGTTGTTTATTTAAATTCAAATTTAATGATGATACCTAATGATCACAAGTGGTCTTAACCAATAACCATGTCCACAAGTGATAATTCTCAATTGTATTGCACTGTAAGGTGTACAATTATGTAGGATAAGGGTTTCATTGGCTACATGTTGTCGTGAGATCCATACAGATCATAGGTCCTCCACAAATTTTAGCCCGCTGGATCCACAGAGATCATAGATCTGACCCCTAAATTTTGTCAAGAGATCCATTCAGATCATAGATCCAACCCCTGAATTTTGTCGAGAGATCCACTCGGATCATAGATCCAACCCCTCTATTTTGTCGAGAGATCCACTGAGATCATAGATCCAGCTCTCGGATCCAAGCACATGTCTGATCTGTATGGATCTCACGACAACATGTAGCCAATGAAACCCTTATCCTACATAATTGTACACCTTACAGTGCAATACAATTGAGAATTATCACTTGTGGACATGGTTATTGGTTAAGACCACTTGTGATCATTAGGTATCATCATTAAATTTGAATTTAAATAAACAACATTTGTACTACATTTAAAATAAACCAAGAACATGCATATTGCTACTTTTTGTGACCAATTGTAACTTTTTCATGACAGCACTGATGACAATCTTATCAACAAGCTACAGCCACTTTAATTCAAAGAACAAACAGTACAGACAGATGCAGTGGCAGCAGGGCACTGCAGATTTTCATTTTGGTCCCATTCTTTCTGCAACGCCAGTAGGGCTAATGCTAAAATGCCAAACTCTATGGGGGGCACTGTACACTGGTGCCACACCCCCTCCCTGTTCTGCCGCCTATGGACAGATGTTAGGAAATCAAACCTGGAAGCCAAATAGGTCAGTTTTGTTAAAAATAATCCAGCAATCCACTTCTGCCAGGTATGAAATCCCAATCCTGAATCCAGAATGTTCATATTGATATGAGCTATTAGTATGTGCAACACAATTTCGATTTAGTAAGAATAGCAACCAACCTCTAATACTTTCCTAATAAAATTACAAGTTCAAAAATGGCATCAACTTCTTCAGATTACCTACTTTTGGCCACTTTTGGCATCCTGCCAGCTGCCACGTGTTGGTGTGGTGCCATGCTGTGCTTTTGTTATGAGAGAGCCTCCCAAAAAAAGACAAACGAAATTCACAGCTCACGTTTTGGTAATATGGTTTTATTACGTCATTATCGTTTGACCAATGAAAAATCTTAATTTGACCAAGACAGTAATGATTCCAAAAGATTCCCCGTAATAGGCCCTCTAAACTATTGACGTAAGATATTGTTATTCTTTTGAAAAGTGAATAAAATTAAGATGCAAGGCGCACACCGCTCAGGGCCATATAATACCGTTTCAGCTTACGTTTACGTCATTAAATTCAACGCTACAAAGATGATATTAAAGGTAGTGTGCCACCTTTGAAAGATTTCCCATTTTATTTTTCCTAGGATAAGAAGCTTCTGTTTTTACCTAATATCGCAAAAAAAATCAAAAATGGGCCTGGAATAGTGCCTTTTTCGCCTAAAAGTTTATCGGTTTTTAGATATGTATAACAACTGTAGTGGGCTCACCTGCAAACAGGCGTCGGGCAACAATCGCGAATGCGGCGCACTTGTGACAATAAGCAAAGGTCATTATAGTGTTACGACCATACGACGTACGGGAATGAGTTATCAGCTGTCTAATAGTAGACAACACAATGTCGAGCCTTAAACTGTAAGCCCGTATTGGTATTGTTTCTTTTATTTGGCTGTCGAACATTATTTATGGTTTGAAATATGATTTTATGTAAAATAATTGATATGAAAAAGCCGTCTTATAAGTTATGACCCCATTTCACCACACGCAAGTGGCAGAAATGACAATGATCAGCTGACGCATTTTTCTTGGCCGAAGTCAGAGCGCGCAGCCCGACGCACCACCACCGCACCACAAAGTATGAGCAGAAGCCGCGCCCAAAGCCAGGGCCCCGGTAACGTGAGGTAGCCGAGTCGGGGCAGCGTGCGCTGACCCAAGCCGGGGCCGCAGCTTTGGGCGCGGTCTACCGCATCCCCGCGGGCAGCCCCGGGCTATCACATGACACCGGGAGGACGCGCGGCTCCGGCTTGGGTCAGCGCACGCTGCCCTGACTCGGCTACCTCACGTTACCGGGGCCCTGGCTTTGGGCGTGGTCTACCGCACCACCTAACAGGCGTGTTCGAAACCGCAGGAGCTGATGATGAACGGGTTTATCGAAACTTGATTGGATGAGCATATCGGTAATAGCGATTTCAGTGTGTGCATTTATTGTTCATAGTGGTGTGAAATGTGGTTGGGGTACGACCGACAACCCGTCGGGGCGAATTTCGCACTGGGGTACTCAAAATTTGAAGAATTTAAGACGTTTCCATGAGTTTTGAAGGTATGGATAAGTTCTAAAAATCCGGTTCTCCTTATCTGGGCCATTAACTCCATACGGTCCAAGAAAGCTGGCACACTACCTTTAACAAACGATTGTATCGTAAAATCATGTGAGGCAGAAAAAATGAACATTCTTTAAAAAAAAGCTCCAGACTTTTGAATTTCCAGTTTGATTTTTTATTTATCTTCATTATACTCGAAGGTAAAACGCCTAGCTCATTTGTTATTTGAAATGACGTCACGAGTTCAATTTAGATACTGAATAATCATTTTACGGTAAATATCCAAGGCCATTAAAATTGATATTTCGCTTCCCATCGCTTCCGCAGGCTGTTGAATATTTTTATACTTTTGTTTATATCTCAGTTTATTTTATCAAATATTTCTTTCAATAGATTGAAATACCTTTACCTAACCAAGCCACGTGTGTCAGTATCATCTTTTATTGTTTATCAATCAATTGTGGTAGCTGGAAACTGGAAAGCCTCATGGTTGTCTAATGCAAGATCAATGAGATTGTCTTATCAATATCATTATGTAGATTCTAACATGAATTGTGATGTGGTAGGTACCTAGTTATGTATTGTTCATTAGTCATTACTTTGACTTACCTCTATGTTAATTGTTAATGCAAACTTTTCTGTTGGTATGTGAACTGTGAACAATCTTCATGTCACTCAATTCTCTCAAGTTGTGACCGTCATGAGCCTCCTTTATTTTGTATTCTGTTTAATGTAACTGGATGCCTTTACTAATATGGTGTTTGTATAAGATTGTTTGTTTCTAACCATACTTTGGTATTCATAACTTCTTATGAAAGAAAGTTGTTAACATTTTGAGCACCTATGTATGAGCTATGATCCCAATGGATCTCACGACAAAATTGGGGAGCCAGATCTATGATCCGAGTGGATCTAGCGACAAAATTGAAGGGTCAGATCTATGATCCCAGTAGATCTCTCGACAAAATTGAGGGGTTGGATCTATGATCTGAATGGATCTCGGATCGGGATCCATGGGATCGGATCTCAGATCCATTTTTCCGGATCCAAGCACATGTCTGGTTTGACCTTTGAAATTTGACCCCGGGTCAAGGTCAAGACCTGACCGGAAAAGGTTATGTTGCATGTCAGTCGATCCGTTCAGTCGATCATCGCTCTAGCATGCGCCTACCAGAAGTTATTAACGAAAAACTGTTAGGCTCCCTTTTGTGACCTGAGATGACCTCAGGGATATAACCCGCGAGTTGCTGGGGGGGGGGGGGCGTTAAACGCCCCCACTTTTTTCGCCGGGCCATAGCATAAAAACGGCGCGCCAAATTTTGGGTATCTGTAGGGAATTAATAGAAGTTTATTGTGACAAAGTTTTAAAAAAATCGGTCGGAAAATTTTTGAGATATCGAGGTTTTAGTGACGTCATGATTTCTGAGTTTTCGACCAAAAACGGCATATGTTAAAAAAATCATATAAAATCCCAGAATAGACATACAGACATGCCGTAAACGCCATTAGACTGCCAATACCATGAACAATCAAATGGCTATCTTCGATTATTGATTATTGTTCCGCATTTTCCAAAATCTTGAACTGAATCTTGGCAATTTCTCGTGACTACTTCACGACCATGATACATGCATTTCTTAAATTGAGCTTTTTTAGGCAAACACGTACACATATGATAAAATGAATGTCAATATCGTGTTCTACGCCCCAAATTACCCATAAAACATGTGTCACAGGCTGCGAATATCAGTTTTTATTTTCGGGGATATGTGCCTGCCCGGTTGACCTGACCTTGACCCTGACCTGTGCTTGACTGACCCCTGCATGGAGCTGACACTCTTGTAGGCCTTATATGGTGGATTTTGCACCGTTTTGACAGAGTTTATGACAAGAGGCGCTCATTGCGAAGTCCTGAAGTCCATGCTACTGAAAGCCCGATTTCAGGTGTTTGACCTGACCTTGACCTGACCTGTGACCTCAAAATTCAACTTTAAAGTACCTACTCATCTGAAGCGTCTCGTTGCGTTCTTTCGTTTGCCGCCTCGTGCGTTTCGCTGCGCCTATTAGTTCTCGAGTTATCGGCTGGGGGCGTTTAACGCCCCCCCCCCCCCCCCAGCAAACGGTGGGTGGCGAAATACCCCAGTAACTGCCGGGATAAGGAAGCGTCACGTCATTTTCACGTCGGGTGTGATTTTCCAGTTCAGTGTGTCATGTTGAATTGTTAACCCGCGCCCTGCTGGGGGGGTGTTTGAACACCCCCCCTTGTGGTTTTTCGCTAATATCATACATCAATTCTACACATGTTGTGAAAATTTCAGACCAAGGTCATTCAAGGTCAGGTCACCAGGTCACTTGAAGTGACCTCACCTCATAAAAAGTTTCAATGTCTGTCATAGCTACACCGAGTGACTGATCGCTTTGAAACTTTCAGCGATTGCTAAGAGCAATAGCATGTACAAAATGTTTATCTCAGAATTTTGATATCGATGACCTAAGGTCAGGTCAATTTTGCGACCTCCCCATTATAAGTCAATGGGAGAAAATTGAAATGCGCCTCTTTTGGACGAAAGACATTATAAACACTCCCAAACACCGAATTACAAGTGGTTTAGACACACTGAACATGAAAATGGTGTCCGTGACCCTTGTTTGTGCCCTGAGGTCATCTTAGGTCACGAATGGTATCTAACAGTTTTTCGCAAATAACTTTTGATAGAGGCATGCTAGAGCGATGAAAACGCCTTATAGGTGTTCAGCTCGACGATACGGATCGACTGATATGCAACATGACCCTTTCCGGTCAGGTCATGACCTTGACCTGAGGTCAAATTTTCAAGTTGACCTTTCAAGGTCAAGTTATAGTTCATTCGATGCGTCTTGACGAGAGAAACACGATGCCGGTAAAAGTAAGCTCTTACAAGGCTTGGGTCAAAAGTTATTGCAGAAAAACTGTTTCCGAAAAAATCGGCTATTTTTGCAGTTTTTGCCCCCTGCAGGCAAAACCGTTGACGTTAGGTCAAATCTGAGAGAATTACTCAGAAAGCGCGTTAATAGGGCTATCGAATGCACTTTTCCGCGGCGCTGTAGCTCTATTGGTTCCCGAGTTATGCGTTGGCTTCTTGGAAATTTTCGACATTCGACCTGGAAATCGGCGAAATTTTGCCTTCAATGACCTCTGGTGACCTCACCTTTGACCTGACAAAAATTGACCGAAGTGATTTCGTCATTATTTTTTACGCTCTTTCGAACGCCGCCTTCCGCGTATCGCTACGTGGCCCAGGAGCCGAGTTACAAGGGGGGGGGGGGTGTTCAAACACCCCCCCCCCAGCAGGGCGTGGAAATCCAGGACCCCCAGCCGGGCGCGGGTTAATAGGTGTTTGGAAGTGTTCAGAATGGTGTCCGTCCAGAAAAAAACGCATTTTAATTCCCTTCCATTGACACTGGCGATAGATGTCGGACTTTCGTCCCCGTCTTGAGGTGAGATGTTCGTTTGTCTGGCCGCTATGTCTGCCTCGAGCGGTGGAGTATTAGTAACAACTGTCGCCTATCACCGGGGCAACCCGAGATCATTTCCCGCTGACCACAGGAGCTTTCGATAAGGTATGACGCGTACGGCGCAACGCCATGCCAACACCCAAGATCTTTCTATGGACCAAAGAACAACTGGCGACGGCCGGAGAAGTAACTGGCCGAAATGTTATGAAACTAACATCTCAACTCAAGACGGGAACGAAAGTCCGACAACTAACATCCGTGATACTAATGCCTCGTCTCAAGCATTCCGAAGAATTATCCCATGGACTTATAGGTAATGGGAGGTGGCAAAATTGACCTGACCTTAGGTCACCGGTATCGAAGTTTCGAGATATACATTTTGTACAACTGTCTACCTTACGCGCCGCTATTTTGACTTGTTTACCCCTGTGACGTCATTTTTACCTGACCTGAAAATGACCTCAGTAAAATTGTAGACTTTGTCCGTCTGTATCCCATGCCATTTACCGCTTGTTTCTATCTTGCTTTGTTCTCGAGATATCACGGGGAGGAGGTATCCGCCCCCCGTCGGTGTGAAGTTGGCGCGGAATGCGGATCCCCGACCATGATATTTAGGACCAAAAGACTATCTCGCCACTCAAAGCAAAACTTCAGGACGTCCGGAACCGAAAACCCATTGACGCGGCACGAATGCGTCGATGGCTACCAAATGCTGTTGTCTGGTATAAATAAAGCGAAAAATTGTGTCTATTTTTTACAACGCATTCTGACGTACGGTAATTAGAGCAGGGGCGTGGGAACTACTTTCAGACTGCGGGGGGAGGGGGGCACACCATAATTGAAATCAACCTAGGGTACCCCCAAACCTAGTTTTCTCGCCGATTTTAGGCCACTTATTTTTCATCCCTTGGCGTTTTCATCAAAAAAGAAAACATTTGCAAAAAAGTGAGATATTCCGTCTTAATGCTGTAGGGGCACCGCCCCCACGGCCCCAGAGTTGGGGGGGGGGGGGGTAAACTGTCCCCACTGCCCCCCCCCATTCCCGCGCCTATGAATTATAGAGAAAACAATGCGTTCAAAGAATCGTAACAGTGATGCCAGTACCAACTTTGGTTGTGGGTGCCCAGAGCCCCTTGGGGGGTGCCCAACTCAGCATTGGGGGGTGCCCGGGCACACCCAAAAGTATACAAATCGACACCTATGGTATGAGCGGCCGGCCGGCCGGCCGTGGTCACGATTCTGCGACGCTTATATCTCAGCAACCACTTGGCCGATTTACACGCGGTAATTTTTGTAGGGCAGCTTCATTCCTTCTACCAAGTATTGGACTATTCCCGATGCATGTGGGTGACCCCTTATGCACGTGCCACGTGCAAAACGAAGAGGTGTCACTTTTGTAATTGTTGCAATATCTCGGTAACTATTTGGCCGATTGCGCTGAAAGTTGGCATGTAGGTAGGCATCCACTAGGCAATGCATATCCATGTGCCAGAGTTGGGGTGCTGCTGCACGTGCGCACGTGCAGGGGTCGATTCCTGATCTCGAGAACGGCTGGACCGATGGCGCTCAAATTTGGTACATGGCTAGCCGCTAGGGACCGGTTAGTAGGGTGCCGTGCAAAAGTCAGTTTGGACCCATTTTGCACGTGCGCACGTGCAGGGTGCCGCTTCCAGATCTCGAGAACGGCCGGGCCGATTGTGCTCAAATTTGGCACATCGCTAGAGACCGGTTAGTAGGGTGCCGTGCACAAGTCAGCTGGAGGTACCCCCTCGAAATTTTGCACGTGCAAGGCTCACCCTCTCGCTCGCTCCGTTAGTCGCCCCAAAAGGCGTTATACTGGTATGTAAAACGAGTGGATTGGGGAAAGACAAGTTTTAACACAAAAGTTGATTTTGCCCCCCCCCCCCAACCGAAAATCTCTGGCGACGCCTATGGTTGATAGTCAAGGCACTTTCAGTTTACCGCATCTAATGCATAAATCGTGTTTGACGCAACTTCACAACCCACACTAGCTCGACAGTATCCACCCCCTGTCTGGACCCCAGTTGACCTCTGAAGCCCCTCCCCTCTCTGACCTCCCGTCTCCCGCTCCGCAGCTGGCTGGCCGACTACGTGATCGACAATAACTCCTCCCTGGAGGAGCGGGTGACGGCCGACCTGGCCATGCGAGCCGTGGAGCTGGAGCAGCAGCGCCGCGCCAGGGATGAGCGGATCAGGCGCAACAGGGAGGCGGCGGCGGCTGCAGCGGCGGCAGCGGCGGCAGCAGCAGTGGGGGATGGCGGCGGGGACGGCGGAGGAGAGCGGGAGGACCGGGAACCGGACGGCGATCCTGTGGAGACGGTAAGCGGTGGGAGCGGAGGGGTGTTGTGGCTGTGGGGTGTGGGACGAGTGGGCTGCTGGAACTTTGGTTGCAAGTACGTGGTACTTGGTGACATCTAGCTGCTAAAGCAGTATCAGCTACTCGGTGACGTCGGTAGCTTTGTTTGTGGTAGTCACTACTCACTAGTCTTGTTTTGCCACGCAAGGCTGGGATTATGTCCTTGAAATTGTGACATGTTTTGATCACGCTGACATTCACCTTTGTTTTGTCAGGTACCCCGCCCCTTCAGTTCCCTCGCCTTGGTTCAATGCTAACTAAATCACCAGCCCTCACCACCCACAGTAACCACTCACCCCACCCGGTGTCCGGCAGGTGACCGTCTCTCAGGCCGCCGAGTCGGAGCCGCCGGCCCGGCCCGCCACCTCCCCTACTGCCGCCCCGGCGGCCGCCCCGGCGAGCCCACTGAACTCCGACCTCCCAGCGGCAGCCGCCGAGGGGGCCCGGTCTCCGCCACCTCCGCAGACCAAAACTCCCTCCCCGGACACTCCGCTACACCCCGAGCTGGAGGCACAGATCCAGGAGGTGTTCACTCGTACGGAGATGGGCCGCCTGGTGCGTGACCAGACGAGCCGGCGGGACACGAGTGACTTGGCCGGCGCCCCGGAGGAGGGGCGGTCGGCGAGCGGTGGCGGTGCTGGTCAGAAGGAGGACAGAGCAAGGGAGGAGGGCGGCGGGACTGACCCAGAGGCCGGAGCAGGAGGGGAGGGCGGCGGGCAGGCCGAGTCGGAGCCGGTGGTGCTCCACCCGGCGGGATCCATGGAGCCGTCCTCCGGCAGAGAGGTACGTGGGTGTTTTCACTGAGGCGAACCCCAGGCAGTCTTCGCGACGGGTGGCCTTGTTGGGTTGGGGTTTGTTACACCGGGCTAGTTGTAGCCTCAAAGTACTAGCTGATTGCTTGTTTGTTTCTTTTCTGTGGTTCTGGTTGGCGCATTGGCGCGGAAATGACACACATCAGGTATTTACGGAAATATGGATAACAATTTTGCAAGCGAACAAGTTCAAACAGTATTGTGAATTGCTGGTCGTTGTTTCCATGCTGGCCACTGTTTCATTTTTCTCCCCCTGATTCAGTCATGGTCTCCACACTAGTTCTCCCCGTGTCTGCCGTCCGTCCGTCCGCCTCGTCCACTGACGCCGCGTCTCCTCCCTGCAGTCTCCGGACTCTCCGGTGCTGGAGAAGGACTCTGGTCAGGGCAGTATCAAGGGGAGCGACTCGGAGACGCTGCTCTCATCCAGCGCCTCCCAGCTGTCCGCACAGGCCAACGGTGAGTGGCGCACGGACGGACGGACGGATGTACGGGTGGGTTTGGACGGACGGACGGACGGACGGACGGGCAAGCAGTGTCTTGATAAAATGAGCCACTCACACGTGATGAAATACGACTGCCGGTACGCAATACATCCATAGGCTGCACTCCGCTCGTTCACATAACTATGTCTGTACAACAACCCTCCCGGCCTGCCCTAGGCGCCTCGGGCTGATGCCTAATTTCGCCCCTTCCACAGGCGTCCCCGGCGGCAAGCGCCGGAACCGTTTCTTCAAGCGCTACACAAAGACGTCGCCGATGCCCAACGATGTGCTGCTCGCCTCGATGTCGTCAATGCCGCCGTCAGGGAACGATTGACAGCGCAGCACTGTGGTCCCCAGCGCTACCGGCTCGGAGAAAGGCCTCAGAGCTGAGGAACGTCGGTCTGTATACCGGGGGCCGATGTTGGGAGAGCGGAGATCGGTCTGTATACCGAGGGCTGATGTTGGGAGAGCGGAGGTCTGAGGCTCGGATGGGGAAGGGTCGTCATACTCCTGCCGTTGTCGGGTGCACTAATCAGGCTAAGGATATACTTTTGACCAGTTTCTGACCAATTGCTGTGATGAGACGGCTGGCGAATACCAATGGTCGTGCTAGTCAGATGCAAGTGACAGGACGTCCTTGAAGGGACGGATGAGGCTGGATGTAACCACAATGTCTGAGTGCCTGTTGAATTCGTTCTAGTCATGTGTGACGTTAGGAAGTCCACGATGCTAGTCACCACCAACTGTGCTGGATGGGTTTGGGTTGCGTTCTCTGTCAGATAACGAAAACATTTTGGGGGGGGGGGCGGGAGGAGGCGGCTGTAATATCGGAAATTACATGAGATATGGGCGTGTCGATGATACAATTGTTGCCATATATGGTACCTATTCTGGTGATTTGTTTTATGCTTTGTTTTTCTAGTTTTTAAGTCGAAAAGAAATAGCTTTATTTTAGGTCATTATTGCTTTTAGGTGTGTAATGTGCATGACCCCGTGGATACATTGCGCCGCCTATAACTGTTATTTATTGCATACTGTCGTAAATTATATGTTGCGTATTTTTCTTTGTTGGCAATGATCCAGGTTGCCTACAAAATCAGCTGAAGCGTGTATATTTTGCATATCGCGGAGAAACATTGCCAGCGGGATATGATCACGCAGTACTTGTGAAATGCTACGAAAGACGTGCCGCGATAGGGCCTTTCGAACTTTGAAGCCGCTGTCCCAGTCGTGCTTGCAGCATGTTCTCACCGAGTGTTTGATTTCATTCGACTGTCAGACTATGTCGACCGAAACCCTGCGCCCCTGTATGTACCGAAGGACTGGTGTCGGGTCGATCGATAAGCGTGCCTGCACATTGCAGCTACCCTCTTTGCTCGAGTTTGTATTCCGTCCACGAGTCGAGTATTTGGTCCATGCCGACCGTCTGAATTGGTGATCTCGGCGCCACTTATTGTGGCTATACTCTACATAGATCTGTTTCGATGTCAACGTCACATGTCAGCACCGTAGATCAATGATAGTCGGCACGCCGTGTTTCGCACAATACTCTGCGTCTAGTCAGCTAGCTGTTTGTACTGGTGCCCGCTCGTGTCAACGCCGTGTGATGACGGTGTTTTCGTGTTGTGCACCGTCGACGTCGGGTTCACCCGCCGCACCGCCGAGCCATCGATTCGTCGCATCAGTGCCTGAGACAGAGCGGGTGTATTTTTCATGAGCCGCGGCCGCGTGGCCGCTAATCGTCATCGCACAGTCCCTCTGTCGTGTCAACTCCGTCCGACTGGTACGAAAGGAGAGGTCGTGTCTTTTGGATAGTGACACTTAGCGGGAATCCAGTATATTCGGTCAGTCATCCCAGCGGACACAAAATACCCTTTTCCATATTACCTATAACTTATTTCACACTTCGCAATTGTGAATAGATAATATGGTTGTACCGCCGGTAACCGGCCATAGGCAGACCTCACTATCCGGTAGGCTGTTCGCCGATGTCATACATCCGCTGGGTCTAGGCCCTCCAGCTGTCGATTCACGCCTGTTTCGTCATCTCTGCGCCACCGACCGGCGAGGCGAGGAGTCTCCCTTCGTCCACTCGCATTGTGCGGTCTGATCCAGAGCAGTACAACACGACACCGGACCAGCCTATACGTGACTGATAGATGTGATAACTTCCGTCCATTGCGTGGTTCGAAAATACATTGTGCCAGTCATTAGCTGTATTGTGTTACACAACTGCTGGTTAAAGCAGGTCGATGATGGGATGGAGTGATTCTGAGGAACTGCGGAATTATGGGATGAAAAGTGGAAATCGTTCGCGCAGCAATCGATTATGTTCCGATAAGACGAAGGCTCTTTTCGAGAGCGTGACGGAAAGGGTGCACGTCGCTAAATGCTGACCAACAACGAGGCGAAGAGCGACACACGAGTCACTTATCACTGAAAACTGTACATGGCGTCGTATCCAAACAACCGTTCACAAGGATACTGATGCCAGCACAAACCGCACACCAGACGTACTGATAAATAACTATGTACGAGCAAACACGCACAAATACTCCCAACACAGCGCGAAGAAGGCTCGCCCTAGACTCAAGAGACCACGCCGTTCATCACTTATTTTCCATTCCAAGTCACTCCACCATCCAAGGTAGTGATGTCAATTACGGAAAATCGGAATACCGATACCAAACCAAATACCAACCAAAACCGTGGAGAAATACCGAAACCAAACCAACTTGGGAACATGAGGAAAATACCAACCTTTTACCAATTTCTTAGCCTCTTAAACATTAGCGATGGTTCATGATACCAACAAAATACCAAACACATTAGGATTGAAATACCAAATACCGAGTTGGTATCGGTTTGGTATCGGTATACCAAAAAGTTGGTATCCGATTGACATCTCTAATCCAAGGCACCACTCATTCCACCATCCAAGTCACCCATTCCACCGTCCAGCATCACCCATCCATCCGCCGGCAGCCATACCGCGCCACCGCCGGTGGTCACCGCCGAAACTGTTTTTTGAACTTGTTGAAGAGCAGGTCGTCGCTGGCTTGGCCGTGTTTGCGCTTTCTCTCTGTCTCTTCGTCGTCCTCGCGGACTCCGCCGACCACCAGCACGGGCTTCTTGGGCTCGGGGCGCTGCTCGGCACGCTTCGGCCGCAGCGGCTCCTTGATGCTGACTGCGCGGGACGGGGAAAGACACGTGTGAACGAAATATGTAGCAGGCCGGAAGTGGAGAGAATGCAACAGGTAGGTACTTCCAATATAGGTGCCTTACGTTAGCTATCTAATCCTACGTCGTCATATAATGCATATAATGCGCTTGGTTCAAGGACGTAGTGAATATGTTGGGAAATAAAAACGTTAATGTAATTGACGTTTCGAGGGACACAAGACAAATTATGCGTCGTATTGGACTCACATCTGTTGTGTTGTACGAAGTTGACAGCCATGTTGGTCGGTACGAACTGGGAGGGACCCGACTTTTTGTTCATCTGGTCCTGCAGCAGCTTCATCTTTGCCGCCTCCGTCGCCTCAATGTTCTTCAGCTTGGCGCTGAGGGTGGAGGAGTGGCGTGGTTACAGCGTGAATAATGTGATCGGCTTGATTGCCGAATACAACGATAAGAATGAAACGCAGGCAAGCCGGTTGTATGGCTACTGTCGTTACGTTTCCGTCAATACGTGAAAAGACCGACAAAATGCCAACACGAAACAGCGTAACATCGTATAAATACCCAACCGAGAACCCCAGGCTAGTTCCGTTTAACGAATCGATTCCCACATTGTTCCGACAGTTTGTACCAGACTAGCTCACGACACAGCGAGCGCAGTAGCGGAGGCTCGTCGACTCACTCTATGCCGAGGTCGATCTCCGGGATACCGCTGAGCATCTGATTGGAGAGCATCTCCTCCGACTTTTTGTTGGAGCTCTTCCTCAGATGTTCCGGCACAGCCTGCAAACACAAACAAAGAAACTCATGTACTAGAAACGGCAGCATGTCGGGGCTTACCAGAGATACAAAACGTACGGGGTTCGGCAACCGATAATCGAACTCGCTCTGACTCAAGACACTAAACAATCTACATTGCTCAGTTTTACACAGGCATCGACAAATCCGACACGATACGACAACCAGCTGGATATTGTACGGGGTCGATTTGGGCAGACAACAACCTCTGGGCTCTGTTTCCGGGATACGACCGAGAAACCCAAACAAATCACGTTAGTCACTCTGTTTTCAGGTAAGCTTGCGACGTAATATGTGTAAATGTTGGCAATATGTATAACAAGGTTTAGACCAAGCGTATCCCTATCATATCGAACTGTATTCATTTATGTTTCATGCAACCATTCATTTTCCTGCCAAGTAAATCTAGATCGACACCTATTTTGGAAGCGCATGCTAAATATCTGTGAGTGATTTTATTCAAAATAATGTATTTAGTCTCATGTGTGTCACATACGTCTCTCTTGTTCCATTGTAACACTGTACCACTGAGGAAGGGCCACGCCCGAATATATATTGGTCTTTAATTTTTTAATTCCTTCAGATATGAGCAAGAGGTTATTTTTCATACTCCTGATAGTCACTCTGTCTTTATCATACCCTCCCCCCCCCTCTCCACGGTCATGTGGGGGGGGGGGGCACCCTGCCATGATCCCGCCGTGTCACAGCCCGCCTGTTCATGGCCCACGGACCGCCCGCCTACCATGAGCGCCGCCTGTTCGGGCGTCAGGTACGAGTTCTGCTGGTCGTCCTCGTTCTCCTGAACACCGCGCCGCTTCTGCAGCTCCGTCTCGATGTACTTCTGCCTGAGAGAGGTCAGAAAGACAGACAGCGGTTATAGCAGACACGATCTGTCTGAGGGGTCAGAAAGACATACAGCGGTTATAGCAGGCACAATCTGTCTGAGGGATCAGACAGACACAGCGGTTTTAGCGGACACAATCTGTCTGAGAGAGGTCAGACATATAGCGTCATAACAAACACGATCTACCTGAGAGAGGTGAGACAGACAGCGGTTATAGCAGAAACGGTATAAATGAGCAAACAACGGTAACGATAAACATAATCTGCCTGAAAGAGGTCAGAAAGACAACGGTCATAACAAACACGATCTAAATGAAGAGTCACCACGATAAACAATATATCTAACCGATCAGACTTCGGTTACACTACATCACTCAGTCATAGCGCACGGAATAGGTACACAAAACATATTTGCAGTGTGCCTTCATTTCTACTATTTTTCTACGCCATTACTTTGCTGTCGTCACCATCCGAGCCCCATATGCCTCCCCGTTCTCACATTTCGGCATCCTCGTCTCGTTTGTTGGTCTCGGCCGAGAAGGAGGTGCCGATACCTGTGTCGTACGCGTCGTCCGTGTCATCGGCGGCCCCCTTTTTGACGGCAGCCAGGTCCACCATTCCACCAGTTGTCTTCTTGAATGGGTCGTTCTGCCATAGGAATACAGAGACACGAACAGGTCAGTGTGGGCCAAGATACCTTACTAATGAATGTGGGTAGGGGAGGAGATGGAAAGGAGGAGTGGATTAAGTACTGCTATTATGATTGCATGGCAACATTTAATTACTTAGCCAATGCAGATTAAAGCTAGCAAAAAGTGTGATGATTAGGTACAGGTCTCGCGGGTTTTAGCGGTAGGTCGCTCGGCGGGCGGGAGGGCAACTAGTTCCGCCCCTGTATCGGCGACCCTTTGCTCCGCCCAGTTTCGCACGAGCGTGTACTACATCACGTAGTAGCGTGGGGGAGGGGAGGGTTAGGGTGGCAGTGTGTGTAGAGGCTAGAACCGGTTTCTACCGCCTGGGCCGGCGACCCGTCATGCGGTCAGGAGACAGGGAAAGGTCAGAGGTCGCATACAATGTGCGGTGCTGTGCCCCGTCCTCTCCACGTGCTGACCAGCGCACGACCCCGTCCGTTGGCCAATCGGTGTTGAGCGGTCAAGGTCGCCCGTAGCCAGCGGGCTGAGTGAGCCGGCGGCCCGGCAGCGTGCCGATCCAAGGTCGTGAATAGTATTAGCCGGTTACCAATGGGGCCGGCAGACGACTGTTTAGCGCTGTTATTTCTTGGGGACGTTTCTCCTAATTATCCGTGACCTGATAAGGCCGGATATCGTGTCACACTACAGTTTATTTTCTGCCGCACTATAGTTCCAAAACTACCAGACACAAAGCTTACCGCAGAAAATGTTGTATGTTACAAATGTTGTATGTTAGAAAATGTAAATGTAAATGTTAAATCACTTTTTCAATCCATGTATCCCTAAGTATTGTAGATATCGTCAGTCGTCACCAAACTTTTTGGATTTTTGACATCATTTTTAAAAGATAGGCATTTGGGTTTTAGTTACACCAATGTTAGGGGAGAGTGGGGTAAGATGCCCAGGGTGGGAAAGACGCCCCACCCCCTCTAGCGGCGAAACAAAGAATCGAACCTGGAAATTAATGTTCTTAGCGTAAAGCGGAAGCCTGCCTTGTTAACTGCACAAAAATTTGCGAAGCTCAGTTGAGCAACGGCTGGCTGATGATTGCATGTTTTTTATTTGCTGCTTTCAAAAAATATTTTGGTGTCAAAACATTGTAAATATCAAAGAAGGTAGATAATTTTTTGCGTCCCTTGCTATAGTCGTGATACATTATCATGCGTGTACTGTGTCCCAAACAGTTTGTTTCAGGGTGTAGTTTTATGGCTAACAAATTGTACTGATATAATGTTACTTCGGTACCTTGGGGTAAGATGCCCCCTGTCCTGATGGGGAAAGACGCCCCCCTAAATCCGTAGGCTGTCCTTCAAACAGCCCTTCAAATCATTTATTACATACTTGTGATGTAGACAAAAGCCGATCTGGGACTATTGAGAGTCCAGTACGGTTGGGTGCTCCCCATGCCGGTCTCTCGGCCCACACAGCGACTTTTTGGGCGGCATCTGACTCTGAGAGTCCTCACGACGGCCTCTGTGGGCCCCATTATTGGCTCCAGGGCCCCTCACGACATCCTTTGAGGGCTCCCACGTTGGCTCCACGGGCCGCGCTGGCATCTGAGGTCCCCACGATGGGCTCGAGGGCCCTCAAGCATCATGAAGACCTATGAGCAGTAATCGCCACGCACTTTCAGAATGTGGATCGCTCATGATTGTTCAATACAATACAATACAATACAATACAAGAGCCCCACAGTGGTCTCCGAACGCCACCATGGAGGCTTGTTTGGCCGCGCTGGACTATGATGGCCCTAACGATGACCTCTGAAGCCCCTTAGACTACTTTGAGGGCCCTTTTGATGACGTTTGGTGTCTACTGCCGGCTCGAAGGGACTACTGATTCGTTCAGGCGATTCACGTGCCCATTTATGTCACTTCTAGTGCGGGGGGCATCTTCCCCAACGCCAGGGGGCGTCTTTCCCACCCTCTGGGGTAAAATGCCCCCTTTCACTTCTTCAGGAAAATGCTTAATAGCAAAAAAAGTTATCATATTTCAGGCACGAAAGTGTGATATTTTTGGAGAAAAATGATGTCGGCTTCCGTTGAAACTCCAAGTTTTTGCTTTCCCATCGTCATTCTCGAATAATATACCGGGCTTCTCAAAAAAGCTAGACGGATTTCTTTTGCGAATAGAGGATCCCTAACAACATTAAAGCAAAATTAATGCACGTGGAAAAACGGAGAATGTTAAGTAGATTTATATGATACATTGGAATTTAAGCTTAAAAAATGAAGCCGTGGTCTTAGGAAGTAAAAGCAAAACTCGTGAAATTATGCTTTCGGAGACTAAGTCGGTCGGTTCGACACAACGGAAGATCCGCAAACACTTTAGGGCAAAGAAAGCACCATATTGAAACAAAATTTTCCACATTATTGACAAGTTTCTGGCTCGAGGAAGTGTTAACAATAGGTTCACGCAATGCAGGGAACACAGCGGCGGCCATAAACCCAATCAAAGGCTCACGGCGAACACCACTCGTGTGAGAGGTGCGCTACTCAGACTGTCAATGGTCAGCGATATCGGGTGGCTCCGGCAACGTTTTGGAGGGTTCTGCAGTATCGGGATGAGCAGAGATCCGGAAACGTTTAAGACCCAATGGTTCCAGCAAGACGGTGCCACGCCAATACCGCCAAAGAAAACTGGGAGGGGCTGTGGGAGCGCTTTGAGCAGCGCGTGATCTCGAGGTTCGAGACACGCCCGTGGTCGGCGAATTCCCCGAACGTAACCCCACCGGACTTTTTCCTATAGGACCACCTCAAGTCCCAGGTGTACCGAAACCACCCAAAAAGTTCCTAAGATCATAAGGATGCAGTGAAGTCAGCGGTGCGCCGTCTGCAGCTTTCCGTGTGTCGTGCTTCAGCAGAGGTCGCGCTGCGCCGGGCTAAACTGTGCATTTAACAAAAAGGGAGTCATCTTGAACATGACCTCGGCGCGGCTCAAAAAGGTGACAGCCGAGGGTCGAAATCCCCTCAAACGAAATGTTTTTGATGAGGCTTTCTGGTGACTCCCAATTATTTTTTGTTACACTGATGCACCCTTAAATATATTGGTTATAAAATCGTCTAACTTTTTTGAGAAGCCCAGTATGACATAGCAAAACCCTGGGCATCTTTCCCACTCTCCCCTGTTTGTTGTTATCTTTGTTATTTTTTAAGCCAAATCCATATGAGTCGCCTGAAGAAGCGTAAATCCATATGATAGGAGATAAATATGCCTTAGCCTTCGAGTCTTCGACTTTTAGGGGGAGAGGGGTCCGAAACGACCTTTCTCCCTTTTTCAATCCATGTCTCCCAAGTAGGTATTGTAGATATCGTCAGTCGTCACCAAACTTTCAGGGACCCTCTGGGCATCAATTTTAAACCATGCGGGGCCGTCTTTTTCCAGAGAGTATGATAGGTTGGCCAAAAATGACATCAGAATAACGTCATGGGTCTGCAATTTTCGACATTAAAAAAAACTTTTGCGGGAATAGCTGCCACGCCTACAGTTTTGAACATAGATAAAAATGTGTAACACAATAAGATGTGTATCATTAAAGCATATTATTTCAGCAATCATCATATTATTTTCCCAAAAACAACCGAAAGTTTTTTTTAACTTCGAGAAAATCTTGATGTTATAGAACCTAGCCCGCGCCCCGTAGGGGGAACGCCCCTTGTCCTTTTCCGTATATATCTCCTAAACGACTGTAGATATCGTCACCAAACTTTCAGGGCCCCTCCGGTTATCAATTTTACACATTGTGACCAAAAATGTATCTAGAGGCTATGATAAGTTGGCCGCAAATCTGACGTCATGTACTGCCATTTTCAACAAAAAAGGTTTCGCGGGAAGCGCTGTCAGGCCTACAGTTTTGAAGATAGAGAAAAATATTCCGAAAATACTCCGGCTTCAAAAATCGACTCCGACTCCGACTCCGGGCATTTCCCTATAAGTGCATATCATGATAGAAAAGTTCATGTCGGAGGTCTTTTTATCTTGCCTGAGACAATCATTCGCGCGTTCAATGGCCTTCCATCGCAGTTATAGATACTTTAAAAAATAGCATTCAGTACCATAAGCAGTTTCTAGCACAGCCGGTCTTCTGGTTTTTCGCTAAAAATGATCGTCCAAAACAGAAACCTTGCCTTAGCTTCGACAAAGTCTGGTTTGGAAACATCAACGAGCATCATATTTCCAAGCAAACATGTGTAGGGCTGAGGGCATGACTTTGAGCTATGCCAAATTAACTCCGACCCCGGAGTCGGAGTCGGTAAGATTTTGGCGACTCCGACTCCGACTCCGACTCCGGTCAAAACTATCGACTCCGACCTACTCCGAATCCGACTCCGACTCCGACTCTGCAGCCCTGGCCGGCTATCCAACGCCGTTTAAATTTTGAAAATCGGCCGGTAACTTTCCGAGATCTTGGGGGCGGGGCGAAACGCCCCCCCCCCCCCCACGGGTGGTAGGGTCCGCCGATAGCCCTACGGGGCGCGGGCTAACGCGGTCCATCGATATGCAAATTATCAGATCAATAGTTCGACTTTTTGGAAAACTTATGGTGAAAAAATTCACAATCGGCATCAATTTGTCAAACTCCCATTTTCGGCCGATCTATGCCGATCTATGGCAGCTACGATTTTTTGTATAGATATACGTGGCGATCCGCCACTTAAGAAGAGTTGTTCGAGAAAAAATGAGGGGAGGGGTTCATTCGACCGTCCTTTCAAGTGCAAATAATAATTGTTATAAAAACGGTAACATCGGAAAAATATAATTCATTGTATCTTTCTCAATAAATTATTGTGGATCATTTCGTAATGATGGATGCATTTTAATAAGCAAAAGATATTTTTAGTTGATCTGAGGCCAGTTTCACCAACAGCAAAATCGCCGGCTGCCGGAATATTTTGCCCATAGCTGTTACTTTTTCCTATCATTATTTATGATATATTAGGTAAGGGGTTATTAGTTGACCTTGAGGGAGACTTCTAAAAAAAAATACTGGCAGCCGGCTATTTTTTTTTTTTTTTTTGGTAACACTGGCCTCAGCACACTTTCATTCTATTCTATGCCTAAACCTATCACCCCGTTCCAGCTCCTCCCAACCCCTGTTTTCATAGACATGCCACACCGGCCGAGCTACAAGGCTGGCGGCGAGCGCCTCACCCCTCCCTACACGCTAAACAGCGCCGGGCTCTCGTGACCTCTAGCTTCACCGCCCGAGGGCTCGGCCGTTGTCCAAGGACGCCCTGCGCGCGGGCCGCAGTGATAGCCTCTGCTGAGTCCCGCGCTTCCATTCACCGTTTACTACGCGCTGGGTTCATTCATGCCTCTGTGTTTCAGCGTCCTACCCGTTGGGTGGCGCCACTGTAGTCATAGGCGACTGCAGGGAAGCCGCGGTCAGAATGCCCCAAACGGCGGATTTTGAGGTTTTCTTTCAATTTCTCCGAAACTATCCGGCATACGGTTAAACCTTTTTCCATGATCATGGTAGGGAGCTATAAGAATAAATTGGTCACATCTTCAAGCCTACGAAGCTGAAGACGAAAAAGATATAGCCGGAAAGGCAAAACCTACCCTTAAAGGGACCCTCCCACCTTCAAAAAAGTTAATGAATTGGCACGAAAGTGATGTCGCTCGGTTCAGAAAGAGCGAAAACGAATATCTACCAAATTTTATCGAAAAATATTCACCGGTTTTCAAGATATTAGACTTTTACTTTTGTTTACTTTTTGGGATCTCCGCTGTTCCTAGCGACTTTATTTGAAAGTGCGGCATTTGTTGCGCGCAAAGCAGCATATGCCACCGCGTGCTACCAAACGTTTTAGTAAAAGATTTAAAAATCGTTAGATCTCCGCTGACGTCACAAATTCTAAGGGGGCATACCAATGCACTAGCCCCTTAGAATCCGAAAACTGCAAGTTTGAAATTCCATATCTCCGAATTAAAGCATTTGTCGATGTTGTGAGTGCCCAAACCGGTATTTGCAGGCCATGGCCACCAATTTGGCTATCTCAACTCAAAACTAATGTTAAGGTGGGAGTGTCCCTTTAACCCTCGCCCTGGCAGGGGGGGGTCGATGCGACCCCCCCCCCTAAGGTTTTTCGAAAATAGCGTAAAAACGGCGGCGCGCAGCGCCGCCAAATTTGGCACAGCCTATGGGGCAACCTTTTTACATATGACCTGAAAATTTCAGGTCCAAGTGACCTTGGGTCAGGTCACCAGGTCAGAAAAACCGGTACAAGGTCATGGTCAAATTTCCATTTTCTTTATGCACCTGTCCAACTCACAGTTTTGGACCGATTTCCTTCAAACTTTCAGGATGTGCTAAGTTCACCAAGTTGTATAACATATATTCCGGTTTTTTGGATGTCAGTGACCTGAGGTCAGTTAGAGGTCATTACGTCATAATGTTAAGCCTATGGGGAAATACTAAATTCGGAAAATACTGGAGATATCCGCTTCGTTCTATCACTTTTGTGCTTTGAAACCACAGTACTTAACAGCAGGTCACTTGGTGCTTCTTTGTTTGGTGTACTTATCCATGGGTCAGGTCAAATGAGGTCAACTGAGGTCAAATGACGTTTTTGCCAATAACTTGGCACATAATGACGCTAGAGCTTAAAAAATGTTATCATTGTGTTCCTGGTGATCAGCCGAATCGAATGATATGCAATATGATGCAATTTGGTTAACTTGAACTTAATTAATTAATTAAAGTTTACTTAAAATTTAAGAAAAACTTTAAGTACACTTAAGCAAGCTAAAAAGTATATCATTCGACGCGCATTGACGTGCTAAGTTCACTGGTGCTTTTCTTTTTGCTTTATCTCAAATAGATCAAAAGTTATACGCAAAAAACTTTTGACCTGTTTTTAGCGAAATTTTTACATTTATACCCCCCAAAACCCCCCTAAATATCGACCTAGAGCAACCAAATTTGCACAGGGGCGAGAACTTCAGGGGGCCCACCTACCTACCAAATTTGGTGTTTCTAGGTGCCATAGGAGCCAATCGCGAGGGGGGGGGGTCGCATCGACCCCCCCCCCCCTGCCAGGCCGTGTTATGAAAAATGCCCTGCCAGGGCGAGGGTTAAAACCCGCGAGACCTGTACATCACAGAATTCATACCTGCCCACATGTCTTCAGCTTTTGAATCATGCATGAAAAATCAAGCACTGATTCCCATTCATATACTTATCAGATACCTAGTAAATATCAGTAGGTGGAACTATGGTCATGAGTACCCAAATATAGGAACGTTCCCATTTTTGGGAACGGAGTTCCCAAATATGGGAACGGGCGTTCCCATTTATGAGAACGGAAGGTAATTTTTCGGCCGTTCGCCCACTAAAACTCATTAGTGCATCACGTCTCAAAAAAGTGCACGCTAATTTAAGTATCTACTAAGTCTCTATAAAATTATCTTTAATCTGACCGTTGAACAAGGAAATTGACCGTCGAATGATATTTTTAATGATTTTTTGAAATGACGGAATGGTGAAAACATGGGTTATACTACATTTAATTTGCAATTTTAAGGAAAATGAAGCGTTTTTTACATTTTGAGGTCAAGTATAATAATTTTCGCCTGGTTATGAAGTTTCATACTAGCGACACCAGATGCTGACATATGCAAGCGAACACGCGGACAGTCCCGGGGTAATATTGTTGACATTTGGTGTCGGGGCGCACGACTGCATGGAACGTCAGTGATTTTACCGAACTGCTGTTGTAAACTCAGTTTCAGTGGTTTAAAATTATTCAGCTGTATTTTATCATCCCGGAAAGACATATTTTATTTGGATGCTAGCTGTTTAGAGTTGTTTTATAAGGAGCGTCATGAGCGTGGTTTTTGTCTTCCGTGTTTCTAAGCGTAATCGTTTTGGGGGAATTTCTCTTATATAGGTCGCTCTGTGTGGCTTATTTATAATTTTTATGCTGATTTCGATCATTCCTCGTGCCCATCCTACCAGGCCTTTTGCCACTTACACTCATCAAGAAAGGAACAAACTAGATTTTCATTGGGACTAGGTGTTTTGAGGGTGTAACATATTCAGCGTTCCCATTTTTGGATACTTCCTTGTGCTCGTCAACTATCGGTGATAAACAGACAGGTGCTTGACATGTCTCCACCCTCGGGGCGGCTGGTGGATATAGGTATGGAAGACCTTGTTGAACATTGCTGAGCGTTGTGAATTACGTAATCCTGCAGAGGGGGGCGTGCCCGCTGCGAGATCGACGGGAATAAAAGCGCAGAAGACCGGGCGAAACATGCGACGGTCTTGCCGGAAAGGTCATCTGATGATTGTTGCGTTAACAATAATTTGCGGCGTTGGACGTGATGCTTGTTAATGAAAAGAGCCCCTGAAAGGCGTCGGTGAAATCGTTCCCAATTTTGGGTACGCCGTTCCCATAATAAGGAACGCTTGCAGCGCCAGTGTACGAGAGCGTTCCCAAATTTGGGCTCGCGGCCCGGATGATGGACTGCTTTAGAAATAGGGGAACGATTTGAAACTACGATGGGCCTTACAATATCAAACTCTTTCCCAACAATATTGAGACAAATATCAGGCGGTTCACGATCGTTTGATATTTTTTGGACGTCATTTAACGGTTCTTTTTCTTGTTTTAAATAATGCCTACATGGCGTTCCCATATTTGGGTTTATCGTTCCCAAACATGGGAACGAAAATGCGTTCCCGAAAATGGGTACGCTTGACCATAGTTCCGCCTACTGATATGGGGCTGACAAAATGACACAGCTCCTACCTTCTTTTTCGCATCCTTCTTAACATCTCCTTTAGCAAGTGTTTCAATGTCAATGCCACTAGCCTTCTTACGTAGCTTCTGGAGCTCCCGAGCTTCCTCCAGCTTCTCACTGGAATGAAAAAGTTACTGTGACAGAGACGTGAATTACACCACTCTGAGTCTGGTGTCCAGTGTCAACAGAAAACAAAACAACAGTATTTACTGCAGCCAAATCAGCAGTGCTAAGTCAGATGATTCAGTCGGAATGTCAAGTTCAAGGGCCAAAAAGATAACACCATTGATAGGCACCTAACAACATTATAGCAACCAGTGATATACCTAGCGGCTTGCGACCAAACCTTATTCCCAACCCCTTCTGGACTGGAAGTTCTTAATTATTCAATTTCAATTCTTCACAATAACATGGAGTGGTTCTGTTTGATAAGAAAACATCAAAATAGCAATCAAATTATCAACATGCACAACATACGCTAAGGATAGCTCCTCATCATCTGATTGGGGTGCTTCGTCACTCTCTGATGAGGCCTTCCGCTCCCTTAGCGGTTTCTTTTTCACTTTCTTAAACATTCTTTATATTTTTCAATATCTCAGTAGTTACCTATCATCTATGCCCGAAACTGCAGTTACATTTATTTTAATCCCTCAAGAACCAAGGCCGTAAACGTTCTTTTGGATTTATTATTTTTAGGGATTTATCCACAGCGTTCATGCAAAGAAATATAATGCTTAGGAGCGCTAGCAATGTGATAAATGAGCAAATCAAAGTGGGCCTTTTGCATGCATCAGCCATTCTTCTCATTTAACAGAAAATTTTGAACATGTTTTGACTGTCATTAGAGCGTCATATATACAACAAATGAATAGTAGAGATAGAATTACTTTTGGATTCTAGTTAAGTCTGAATTTTGCATTGCTTTCATTGTTTGCATTTTCTTTACAGGCTTAAAACGACACTCTTGAGAGAAAATCTAACTCATTTTATGGCTGTTAAAATTCATTTAACAGGTAAAAGCCCGCATGTATTTCCTGCTCATTATTTTTCAAATAATTTTCAGCTCTAAGAAAGCGACAATCAAAAGAGCGCCTGTATTGTTTGGTGGATTTGGATTGGAGCGATAAAATTTGCAACAAAAGAGCGTTTCTGTATATTTATTTTGATTTTATTCAATGCTTTTGTATGATTTTCGCCTGCTCTTCTTAAGTATGGTTAACCTAATGTAAAAAAATATAACTGTCTCAACTCCGCCGTCCCTTTCGCCGCACGGCGGCGGCGCTGAAGTCGCTGATATCTCAAGCTGGAACGAATGGTTTATGGAAGGGTAATATTTTTCATTGTTTTCTCATAATTTTGTGGTTGTCACAACTGTGATGTCTCCTTTTGATGGCTGTTTTTTCAGTAGATGATGCTAATCGCTGCACTTATGGCGCGATTTGGACACAATTGTCACATGTGTGGATGCTATCAAAATTTAGGGAATATTCTGTTATTTTTCATTCAGTGAAACTAATTTGTGTTTTTAGTTAATAAACATTGTTTACTTATGGTTGTGAAATCAAAGTACTTTCCTTCACTGCCAGAAATAAAAATGACCCATTGATATTACATGCTCTCCGATTTCACTTTTTTCCACTTCATTTTAATGCATTCACTCTCCTGCTAATTTTTTTGGTTACATTATTGTTTGCTGCAAATGAATCATAAAGTGTTCGTAATTTGGTTATAAAATGTAGTGATTTTATAAAATAAATTTAAGTCATACTTTGAATGGAAGGATTGCCAAGCACAAAGCCCCTGCTTGGCAGAGCTTGTTGCGTTTGCCCTGCCCTATACACTCCTATCACATTGTCATTATGGCGTTGCATAATTTGCAGTCTTTTTATTAATACCATTTGTGAATTTGTGAAATGTTGAATTGATTTTGCTCTCAGTTTTTAGTTTAGTTGCCCTTTAGATGAGTTGCTCTGCTGGAAAATTCATGGCTAGAAGTACTCATATGTTAAGACCATAGCTACACATGATATTTTTATGTGTGCTGTTGCTACCATGATATATGGATATTTGGTTTATGCAGGGAGGTGTTGCAGTCATCATTAACAAAGGCAAAAGTCCCTCTGCATAGCAAACATTAGTCATGTAATTAGGAATGCATCACACCCTGCAACTTGTGATATTTATTGCCCTACAAGCAATGCTTTTTTTAATCAAACCACACCTTGAGTGTAATCTGGTGCCAGTAATAAAATATTTTTCCCCAATCCAACATAGTATCTCAAACACCAGCTCTATTCTGCTGCCACCATTCCTAATTTTGCCTGATTTTGGTTGTTTTTCTTAAATTGTAAATATTTGAATTAATTTTGCCATTCAACTGTTGTAACTGTTTGTTCATCATCTGCTGTTTTCCAGGCTACAGCTCAAGGGACGACCGGCCAGTTTCGATGAAACCTGGATACCTTTTCTCTGAATAGTGGATTCACTATGTCATCAATGAGCATAAGCAGAAAAGTAAGTTCAAGAGTGGCAGTTATTTGTCATTTTTGTATAGGTTGGCTCAAACACTGCAGTGATGCCAGTGTTACCTGCACACTAAAGCTGTGAATGGTGTGACCTGTGATGACACTGTAGGGGAGAGAGGTCATATTGCGCCACGTTAAGGATATCGGCCTATTGCGGCTAAAGTTGACCAGCTGTCATGCTTGATGATATCTCAAATTGTACCTCAGTTATTTTGGCATCAAATTACAACTCCTAATTTGTATCACACCCATAAAAATTAACAAGAGAAAAGTTTTCCGACACACCTGCAAAGGGCGCATTTACGGACTACCCCATCAAAAAGCGCCCATGCCTCTCATGTAAAAGCGCCCTATTAAAAACAACGGTTTGATACCTAACTAAGTAGCCTATTTGAACGTGTCAGCCCATTAACCATTTATGCTGTGAAGACTAAGGTAATGGTAAGGTGAGCGCTCTAATAATCAAAGTGTTCAATGAAATGTGTCCCAACCACCAGATGCTGTTTCTCTGGGTTGAAGAATAGGGCGCAAATAGGGTGGGCGCAATTACGAATGGAACACATTTTTCATGAGCTTCAAATATGGCGAGGACAGCGAAGCCACGGTGGTGATAAACTTTCAAAACTACCATTAAACGAGCAATTAACAATGATTATCAGTTGAATCACTATCTCTAAGATAAACCATGACACTAGCAAAGGTCGAAATAGACTGTTTCGCGTAAGAAAATAGAGGAAATCACAAAAATTGGTCTGCGAGAAAGCTGAGACACCTCACCTGCCCCCGTGGACCGGAATAAGAGCGAGTTATTGGTGGTGAAGTAAATGCACACATTCGAGCCTTCATTCGAATCGAATTTTGGACAGGAGGAAGGTGTGGCGCATTTAAGAACATGGCGCAATATGACCTCTCTCCCCTACACTGAACATGCCTTGTGGTGGCATACACTGGCTTAACAGTTCTGGTGATGTTATTTGCTGGTAAACAGGTCCAATTGCACTGTGTGCTAGTGTAACACACCTTGTGACACATTTTGTCTTTACAACCTGCCTTGTGATGCCTTGTGTAAGTGTGTCATTTTTTGTATGGCGGTGTATTGTGTCCGATTACATCGTGTGCAGGTGTAGGTATCGTTCTTGATGACGTCGTGCGTCGGTGTACCGTGTCTGGTGACGCTGTGCGCATCGTGCCCGAAAACACTGTGTGCCGGCAATGTTGGAAATAAGGCCAAGAAAAAAAATTGCTTGTCCCAGTCGAGTCCAAACGATTTTGTTTACAAATTTATGCTCTGGCACCTGAAATCTCTTAAATTTCCAGTTTGTGTTATGAAAAACTGCTATTATTACGCTTAAAACATGCAGTTATAGGTAGCATTGAGAGAAAACATTTTATCAACTGTCGCACCTAGTAGGCCAAACATATGATTTCCTGTTGAGTGTTCTAGAAGTTGGCCGGTTCTCCGGACAGATTTTATTCTCCGGGACCAGGACCAAAATTCACAATTCCAACACCGTGTGCCGGTGTACGTATCGCTCCTTGATGACGCCGTGCGTTGGTGTACCCTGTCTGGTGACGCTGTGTGCCGGTGCATCGTGCCCGACAACACCGTGTGCCGGTGTACGTATCGCTCCCTGATGACGCCGTGTGTCGGTGTACCGTGTCCGTGTCTGGTGACTCCGTATTCTGGTGTAGTGTTTCCGATGACGCCGTGTGTCGGTGACCCCGTCTGTTTCCGCCACTGAGCCGCCGCCCCGTCCGCCAGGCTCTGGAATCCACCCCCACGTCACCGGACAGCACCACGGTTCCATCCAAATTCGTCGACGGAGAAGAGGTGTTCTCACATGCCAAGGACGGTCGGTTCTACTTGGGAACGGTTGTTGAGGTGAGATCTGGAAGGGAATGCGGGAGCTACTGTAGATAGGTGTGAGATCGATGATCGGCGCCACGCGCTCTTTTGTGGTATCATCACTTATCGGTATTAGAGATGTCAATCGGATACCAACTTTTTGGTATACCGATACCAAACCGATACCAACTTGGTATTTGGTATTTCAATCGTAATGTGTTTGGTATTTTGTTGGTATCATAAACCCTCGCTAATGTATAAGAGGTTAAGAAATCGGTAAAAAGTTGGTATTTCCCTCATTTTCCCAAGTTGGTTTGGTTTCGGTATTTTCCCGTGGTTTTGGTTGGTATTTGGTTTGGTATCGGTATTCCGATTTTCCGTAATTGACATCACTAAATTCGGTACCGTTTCCGATCAACGACTTTCTGAATGGATAAAGCTATGTTGACCTTCAGGACTCGCCATCATTAATGTTTTCTCTGAGTTTTTCGTTTGTTTATGTCGGATACGCAAGACTCCTTTAGAAGAAGCCGTGCGTCGGCGGAAATTCTTGCTCTATTCGATGTAATTGAACGTTATTTTAAACTTTTCTAGGCACTACGTGAAGATCAATACACAATTGATTGGCCACTGGAAAACATAAATGTTTCGATGAAAGCTATCTTGATTTTTTTTCGTACGTAGGTTCTTACGTTTTTTTTCGACAGTACTATCCTGCTAACTATCAAACATTGTTGGAAATTATTGTCATGGTCAGAATCCTGTCGTTTCCACGGCCGGCTGACAACCTCCGTCGCTCCGACCGCCCCGCTCTGCCCCGCTCCCCTCTCTGCCTTTGGCCGCTCTGTCCCGCTCCCTCCACGGTTGCCGACGGTCGCTCTGTCCGTCGGCGGACTGCCCGCTGACACACCAGCTGTGCCGTCGGTGACCGCGGCCCGCCGTATGTTGGGGGCACCGCTGCCCCCCCCCCCCTCTACCGCACCCCGATCACCGTCCGCCGCACACGGCTCGTTTTCGCTCGCGACAATTTGTGCCGATCCTTCTTGTTACTTGTTCTGCTCGTGTGTTCTTTTCGATGCACTATTTTCGTTGCCATTCTTCTATATTTTGACGGGCTGCGGTCTTCGAAACGTTTCCTGATAATTCATCATACGTTAAAACTCTCACTGATGTGATCTTCAGACATCTCCTTCTCTCACCTTAATATCCTCCTCTGCAATGCATCTTCCCTGTTTCCCGTGCTGCAGCTCCGCGCCCATCTGACCGCCTCCCCCTGCCGGCCCTCTCACCCTCCCTGCCCTCCCCCGCCGTATCGCCTCTCACCCCTCCCCCCCCCCTCCCCCGCCCCCGTCCCGTCGTCAGTCGGACGAGGCCCGCGCGCGCTGCCTGGTGCGGTACGCGGACGGCACCCAGGCGTGGTCTCAGTACAGGAACGTGTCGCGTCCGCGGCCGCTGGACGAGCCGTGCTGCATGTGTCGGAGCGCCGCCACGGCCGCCGACAATGAGATAGTGCACTGCGTCGTCTGCCGCCTGCCGTTCCACCAGCGCTGCGTACAGGTGAGGCAGACGGGTGGGGAGGGGACGGACAGATGGGCCGGGGCGGGGCGACAGCGAGACGAACGGGGGTGGATAGGTTAGCGGACGGGCAGTCGGGCGGGTGGGTACCAGGTGCGGCACGGAAATAACAGACGAAGCAACGAAAGTGAGGCCGCTGGCTGAAATATTAAAAATGGACACGTAATAGTTTTTACTTGCAGCTTAGCAATTGTCCATTTCTGTAACGACTAACGGCCTGCTCGCCCTTCCTTATTAAACATTGCCTGAGCGCATGTTAAGGCGAGTGCAGTTTATGCAATGTACGTGTTTTTTCTCTTTGCTGTTTTTTTTCTTCAGATTATTCACGTGTTTTGCACATGGTTGCCTAATTGTTGCGGTCAGGCGCCCCATTTTCGTCCCTATCCTTTCGAGTTCTTCGAGCTGAGACACTTTTTTCACTATAAAAAGTTAATCCTGTAATGGTCCCAGCGATATAATAGCGCTACATACTGCACGAGAGACAAACCGAGCCTTCCGCACTGTTTCCTGCGATACCTTGTTTCGCTGTGTGTTCTGGCGTACCACGGTAACACTGGTCTCCTTCTATGGTGTCCGGCAGCCCAAGTTACAGCTGATAGCGCCCGGCTGGTCATGCGAAGAGTGCCGAGACAGTCGGCCCAAACACATTGCTAGTCACGACAACATGAAGCTTGTTACCAATGAGCACAAGAAAACACTGCCATATAGTGTGAGTATGCGCCGACACCGCCGTCGGTCAACGCTCGAGATGAACGCACGATTATTGCTGTCGTAGTTTTGCCTTCGTTCACCAATTGCAACTGCACACTGCAAGTCATTATTCAAGGAAGAATTTGGAATCAGTTTACTTGTGACGCTCACGCGACTTCTCTTTGATCCCAGTGACAGCCTTTGTTATGATCTTATTCAAACGAATAGTGACGCTGACGCCAATTTTTCTCAGTAATTCTCGGTATTTCGGGTATTTTTGCGGTACAGTTTTCTCGTTACCACCATGGGCTCCTTTCTGACGCTGGTCGTTTAGTATTCGGACGTCAATCTCTCCGTGTGCCTCTTACGCCCCTCCATCCGGCGTGTTCCTTTGACGTCACTGTTCTTTCATATCCCTTTTGGCGCTCATCCTTCTGTGTTCCGCTCGGATGTCAGTCCATTCGTGCCTTCCCTCTGTCTCTTCCTTCGTTCTCCACCCTACGCCGGTCTCTGAGCCCCATCCTTCTCACGCCGGTCCCTCTGCGCTCCCCAACGTCCAGTCTCCGTCCCTCCGTGCCCTCGTCTGACCCCCGGCCGACGACCCCTCGGGTCTCCGCAGCTCTCGTCTCTGACATGGATGTCGGACCACAAAGTGAACCGGGAGCAGACGTACTGTTACTGCGGCGGGCCCGGCGACTGGTTCAACAAGATGTTGCAGTGCTTCCAGTGCCGACAGTGGTTTCACGAGGTGTGCATCGAGTGTCTGCAGTACCCGCTGCTCAGCGGCGACCGGTGAGTCAGCGGGAGAGCCGAGGGCTGAGGTGGGGAGAGAAGAGGGAGTAAGGGCGGTGCGGGATGTAGACTGGAGGGGAGGAGAGGGAAGGAAAGGGGTGAGGCCGTGAAGGGCGGGCGATGATTGGAGGGGGAAGGGTAGGGACGGTCGACGGTCTTTAGTGAAAAAAGGGGTGGGTTGTGGAAGACCGCCGTGGACGTTTGCAGGCTTGATATATGTAGACTGTGAATGGTTCCAGCCTTGCTTACCTGTGAAGCTGGTATGGTAGAGGACTGGTCCCGAGGCATGAGTGCCGCTGCCTGCCGTGTGTGCCCCGCCCGACGCTCCGGGCGTCATAACCGCTCATTTAGACAGCGACTAGCAGCGCTGTTCATGCTAATACTTTCCAAACAGTTCTGGTCAGAGCTTTTGTTTCTCGATGTCTTCGGGCAGATGAACTCATTTGAAATGAAATTACTTCACCTGCGTAAAGCATGTGCAAATAAGTGCTGGAAATTTGCACCTGTTATTTCAGCTATTTATTATCTTTGAGATACACACCGCTGAGAAGTTAGCTGAAGCGGACTTGGCCGCTGTTCGCTGACGCCTGAGTTCGGTCGAATTCACGCGGCTCTATTGCGAAGTTGTATATGGAGCGCCACCTCGGGCGCTGCGCTGCGCGCCTATCGGTCGCTCGGTGCTCGTTCCGTGTCCTGGACGGGGCAGTGCTCCCAGGCCGGCGGCCGGACTCGCTCGCGGCAGAGCCGGCTACAGCGCCTCTGGCCCCGGCAGACCTGTGCTGTTGTCTGTGCCTCTGATACTGGCCGGCTATTCGCCGACGTTGGCGGGTCCGGTACCTACGTCTGGACGTGTTGGGCCAACGGCTGGACGGTTGTGGATTGTACGCAGTGCCGGACAGAGACTCTACTCCGTGCCTGACTGACCAGCCTCTGACATACCGACGGACCTCTAAGATTCGGGCTTGCTTATACTGACTCCCATCTGACCTCGAACAGACCAGTTCTACCTGATCTAGCCCCTGTCTTACACCTGACTGACTGACCTCCGGCCTGTGTGCCTCGGCAGGTACCACGTGTTCGTGTGCGCCGTCTGTAACGACGGCACCGAACTGGTCAAGCGGCTCGACATCCGCTGGCAGGAGGTGGTCCACCTGGCCCTCTTCAACCTGACGGTGGCCTCGCAGAAGCGCTACCACGACCTGGACCTGGCGCTGCTGCCCTGGATCGACGAGCACTGGGACGTCCTCCAGGCGCCCATTTACGTGAGTCGGCGCCGCCGCGGCAATCGCGCGGCGACACCATATCCAGGGGGAGCCGTTCGCACCACACTCGGCAGGGATGTGTTCTTTGCCACGGTAGGACGGCTGGAGTATCGAGTGTCTGTGGTTGCGCACCAGCGGACGTGGGGCCGTGGCTAGACGTTACCGGTGCCAGTAGCTGAGCATGTGTCGCTCGTGACAGCGTCTGCGTGCGGCTGGCCGTTACGCCCGGTCCTCAGAGTGCTTTACACCACAACTTCTCAAAGTTCATCAAAGTCAAACCGTTACTACGAGTCTGATGCTTTTTAAATTAAATTATCTATGTGAAGTGACCCAGAATTGCCAGGTTTTTATTGCCAGGGACAGCTCTGTCATGGAGCCCTTCACCCCTGGGGCGGAGGATCGATAATGCAGTTCTCGTCTCGTCGTCCACAGCTATTTATCGGTCCGCTCAGAGTCAGAACCCGTTTTATTATTTTTCTGGCAGGGTTGCCGTCGATTTATTAATTATTCATTGCTACGCTGGCGGTAGCCTGAGCTCCGCAGCCCACAATGATGTCGCAACTGCCGGTTCTATCGATGTTTGTTCATTGCGTCTGATTTTGTGCGCTGGATATTTAGCTGTGAATGCCGCGCCCTGACATATCGCTGCTCACGCCTTTCTCTCCGCTCGTCCTTCCGCAGTCGCGTACCGCCGTGATGTGCGTGCCTGATCGCCCCCTCCCTCCCCGCAGCTCCAGACAGTGCCAATCAAGCTGCGGCGCGGCGAGGTCCTACGCGTGCTGCAGGACTCCAAGAACAAGTCGGCCTTCCAGTCGGGCCGCGAGCACAAGAAGCGGCCCGGTCTGTGGAGTCTGCGCGTGAAGGCGCCGCCGCCGCCGCCCACAGTGGACCTGCGACTCAGCCGGCCCGTCACCGAACACTCGCTCAAGGCGGTGCGCGTCCACTACTCGAGCAGCAGGAAGAGCAAACAGATCACGTGAGTGCCGAGAGACCTGAGCTGCTGCTATCAGACTGTCTGCGTGGGGAGGAGCTGTGGATTGTAGTTACGTCGGCAGTGGTGGGCTGAATGCTCGTGTTCCTACAGCCCGCCCGCTGACATATCCACCAGCTGATGCCCCTGCTCCCTCCCCTCCCTGTGCCCTGACAGGCCTGTGAAGCTGAAGCGGAAAATGGCCGAGGAGCCGAAGTGCCGCTCGGAGCCAGTCGTCACGCCGGGGGGTGGCGTCTACCCGCCGTACGGCGCCGTCAAGAAGCGCGCCACCACCGAGTGCCCCGGCTCCCGGTACCCGTTCATGTGAGTAGCGGCGGTTCAGCCCGGCCACACGGCGTTGCGTTCTTTGGGTTTGTAACAACGCATTCAGTGCGCCGTGTCGTCCGCCGCTGCGGCTGAGTGTATGTGCGTTGCTGCAGCCGGTGACCTCCCGTCCGCGGTCCCCAGGAACGGCCGGTGCTCCCACTCGGATGCCGAGTCGCCGCCGCCGCCGCCGCGGATGTTGCGGACGCGCGCTCCACCGGCGCCTCCGCAGCAGCCGCCGCCGTCCGCGGCGCCCTCCCGGACTCCGAGCACCAGCGAGCGGACCAGTCCCGGGTCCTCAGAGACCGGCGCCGCCTCCGAGCCCGCCCCGCCCCCCTCCGTCAGCAAACGGGGACGGAAACTGCGGCCGGCGGTAAAGGTACGTCCGCACCGTCCGGCCGACCGGGCTCCTCCGGACAGTGTAAGGGGAACCGTGGAGCTGGTGGGCTTAATTAATAAAGACCAACTAGGGTTTACCGTTTAGTGCCAGTGGCGAATGTAAACAGAATATAGACCAAGAGACAGATCCTTCGTTCCTGTTCGTTCACATAGCTTTTACATTGTGTCATAACTTGACGCCTGTATTGAGCACTGGTGTGGTACACATGTATGCGGCTGTGTTCTGGTGGTATAGTTTGCAATTCGCACTGATTACGAGCGAGCGAGCGCAGCGAGCGAAGCGAGTCTTTTCAATATGTAACGGAAAAATCTCAGTATGAGCGGCCCGGCCCGGCCCCGCCTGTAACGCTTTTGAGAGGCTTATATCTCAGAAACCACTGGACCGATTGGCCTGCGGTCTTTTTTGCTGGGTAGCCCCATCCCTTCCACCCCGTAATTGACTACTTTTGATACATCTCAGCTCAGTGATCGTCGTGGCACGTGCCACGTGAAAAGTCAAGGGTGTTCAAGCTGTTTTGCAAAAGTAGTGATTTTGAGAGGCTCATATCTCAGCAGCCGCTTGGGCGATTGACTTGCGGTAATTTTTGTAGGGTAGCAGCATCCCTTCTACCAAAAATAGGATACTCTCGATGCATGTGGGTCATCCCCAGTGCACTTGCAAAATACAACAATAAGAGGTGTCAAATTTGTTCCCATTTTAATTACTCGGTAATTACTGGGGCGATTTCGCTGAAACTTGGCATACAGGTAGGCACCCACCAGGCAATATCACTATCTCGCTCGCTCGTTCTTCGCCCAAAAGGCGTTTTCCTGGTAGATATCCACCCACTTACTTGTGCATCGTCCGTCTGTACCCCGACACGCGGTTACTACCACCTTTGCCTCAGTAGCTCTCAGTGTGGCCCACACCACCGCCGCCGGCCGACACTCCTTATCTGACCTGCTGTGTCCGCAGACGGCGTCGGCCTCCGGCTCCGTGGAGACTTCTAGTGACGAGGCGTCTCGCGGCGGCACGCTGGACGCCCTCATACCGCCCTCGTTCAACTTCGACGGCCTCAACAACCCGTTCTCTGGCCTGATTGGCACCGTGGTCACCCGCCAGCTTAGCGAGAAGGACATCCGCATCAGCAAGACGGGCGAGGTGCGCCGCCGCCGGAAGCGCCGCCTGCGCCGTCTGCCGGTGCCGCCGACGTCGGCCGCCGCCGGCTGGGCGGACGTGGGCGCGCTGTTTGGCGCGGCGGCCGGCGGCGGGCGCGGCGCGCGTGCTCTGCTCGCCCGGCGCACCTCGCTCAGCGGAGAGGTCCAGTACCTAGTGGAGTGGGATTCGTGACCCTGTGGTGGGACAGAGAGGCTCAGAGTGATCACCGACCTGCTCCCGTACCGGGCGGTCGCCTACCTCTCTGACGGTGGCCGCCCGGTGGTCGGGGGCGGTCCGTTTGTGATGGGGAAGGTTACAGGAGGAGAGGTGAATTAATTCACCGGTACCAGTCAGTCCCACTGTCAGGGCAGGCTCAGCTCAGTGATAGCTGGCGTCGGAACAGCCTCTCACCGAGGTCCGCAATCTGTCCATGAGCGTGGATCTGGCTGTGTGGTATCTGCACAGCCCGAATCTGAATTCCCGCAACTGACCGGCGAGTTTTGTGGAACTCGGCCGCCGCCGGCCCGCGGCCTCTGGTCTCCGGCCGGGCGCGGGCCGGTTAACCGTAACACGCTTACAAACGCTGCACCGTCAGCCTCATCAGACATCCACTGCCGATATCAGGGTATTTTTCTATTAGCTGGTAGTAACAGCTGCTGTACTGTACAAATGGGGCGGGCGGTCGGCGAGCCGAGCCCGCCCCCGTGCCGGCCGGCGTTTTGATGCTAGATGACACTTTTACCGAAACGCGTGCTCGCGTGTGGTGCATTCCGTGGGGTCGAGACGCGCCACCTCGTGCTCGTATAGCTGTCCGAGTGGCGCCGTTGTTTGGGATGTGTGCATGGGTGCGTGTGCGTTGGTTGCCCGAGGCACTGCCCGGGAGCAATCGTCTGATGTATGGTGACTCATTGTTTTCTCGCCAAAGAAATACACGTGTTGAATGAATTTGAGTTGTTTGCAATAGGAGTGAATAATAGCCTTGTGCTTATAACTATAATAAGTCGAAAAAAGAAAGTGACATTTCAAACAATGATATACTCGTATAAACCATCCAAACTCATGTTGTGTCGGCTATAATTCATATGGCCCCATGCCGTGACGCATGCTGCTGAGCTCTTGCGGGGGAATGAGCCGCTGTTTTGCTGGACTTGACGGTGGCATCTAAATGCAAATTTCACTTTGCGGTATGAGATTTTGAACTGAAAATAAAGGTATTGCCGATGCAGTCATTCTTTCACGGCAGGTTAACATTGCCTTTTATGACTAGGTATTGTATTGAAGAAACTCGAAATAGGAACTCGATAGAGAATAGATAGAACTCGATTTCTATATCGAAATAGAAACTCGAAACTCCTACGTAGGTATATGAGGAGGGTAAGGTATCTTTGTTTTGTGGCAGTTCCCTTCCCATTTTCTGATTTTTACTTTGACTGAACTGCGATTAATTCATAACCATAACACCATAACCATAAAATAAGTGCGCTCTTAGCATAAAAGTAACTGGCACTTCCTGGCAGAGGCAAGCATAAACATTTTTATCGCAGCCAATTAGCAATAATGAATGCTGCATCAATTTAATAGCCGAGTGCGCATGCGCCCATCTCAAGGTCAAAATCCGCCATTTTGTTCCGCCATCTTTGTTGATTTCAAAAGCGCTTTCACAAGCAACCAACGCATCCTACGTGGTAAATATTATCTCTCGGACAACGTACGATTTGTTTTACATGATTACGGGCAGCAGCCGCGATGAAAAAGTGCGGAATTGCTGGATTTCGAGCCCTGCCATCCAACATGGCGCCCTACATATACACTTTAGACGAAGTATACGCAGTGGCCGATGGACAGACAAGTCCAAGAAAAATATTATGCTTTTTTGATGACGTATTCTGAACAAATTAGTTATTTATCCTTTGTAATTCATAAGGTGCTACTATAATAATAAAAAATTGATCGATTTATTAAAAAAAGTTATGTAAGATAATTTATAAGGCCTTTTGATGGCAAATAATGCCGTTTATCCTACTCATGCGTCATCAAATGTAGACTACAATTTATTTGATTTCATGCTAGTTGAACGGAAGCGTGAGCGGCGTTTCCGCATCGTGCTGCCATCTTTGTTGGAATATTGACACGTTTGAGTTTTGATTTTATGGTGTATATAGGGCCTTGGATTTTTATGGTGGACGCGGTGGACGCATGTGGATGTGTTGTTAGGTTGGTCTTCAATTTGCTGTTCTTGAATTTAAATGGCATAGATGTTGCTCTGTATTTCAATTTGAAATGGAACCACCAAAGGTTTTTGATAAAGACTTGGTGATGCTCTTATTGCTTGAGATGTAGGTAATAGATGGGTGTTGAATGCCTAATTTCTTTTCAATTTAATTTTGTTGGCAAGAAGACACCCTCACAGTTTGCCACCTGGAAAAATGTAGAATAAATGATTTTAATTTGCCACTCACAATTAATTTCCTGGCAGAATACGAGGAAAAAAGTGATACAATTATTCCATGTTACGAAGTTTAAACAAATTTGTTTTTGGATATTGAACATAGGAATTTTGAACATTATTGTATAACTTTTACCAGGGATTCATGCCAATTTGTGTATTAACAATCTCTGTATAGGAGAACCATGTGGATTGTTTTTGTAGGTAGATACCTGAATGATTGAATTGTGTCCATTTCTATGGCTAAATTACTTACATTTTACTATTTATTATGTTCAAATAACCATTGGTGGCTCTCTCAGTAGTCTGAGCGATTAACCTCTTCTAAATGAATAAGGCACCATTTCATGTAAAAGTTATGACATGTTGTTTTTTGACTGATAAATGCATTTTTGTAGTTTTGGTATTAAACTGGCTTAGGCTTAATGTGATTGGATACCAGCATTTTGCTGGTTTTATCATATTATTATTTTAATAAATTGAATCCCTAAGAAAATTAATCCCTTAGGTTATAGGCAAGCATCCATAATGTTAGCTTGGCACTCACACCAGCATCACTGTGATTGTGACACAGCATCATTGTCATATCAAATCTATTGATTTTCAAAACCAGATTCCCTATAGGTTGTACCCTGTGATATGATTTATGAAGTATATATTATTCCTTTCCTACCATTTCCTTTCCTACCATGCTCACAAAACATCATGCTTAATAATCAGCTATCTCTGTAGTGATGCCTTACTTGCCTTATTGTGGAGTGAAGTTAAGCTTTTCTGGAAATCAAAGTTAGTATCATTTTGAAATGATTATGATTGTCACAATTTTCTTAGTCTTGCTCATCATTCAGGGGTCCAAGTGCAGAGTTCATATTGAAGTATCACTGGGTCCAAACCTTGCTAATAGGTTAACAGCTGCAAATAACTAGGTGAAGACTATCTTTCCCATGCTTGTCCAAATTTACAGTCAAATACCTATTGTACCAGGCATCAGGAGCTAGCCCTCAAAACCATGAAGCCTAAACATAACTTTTTTTGCAGAAGCTGCTGACCATTTGTGTCTGGGACATTTCTTATTGACTAGCTTTGCACAAATGGAAGTGCAAAGACACACATGTCACACTAGTGCATAGCATTCTCCATTCTTAGACAGTGATGAGTGCAGAAGATACTGGCTCCGGCGCCGATTCGGTGACGGCCTCGCCACCGGAGCCGACCGAGGACAGTATGGGGTCGGTGGAGGGCGGCACTGCCGGCTCCGACCGCCGCGGCTCGGCCGGCTCCGACTCCGCCGCGGACGGGCCCTCCACCCCGGCCGGGGGGCGGACCCGCTCCAGTGACTCGGGCGACAGTGGCGCCTCGGAGAGCGCCGGCCCGACGGCAGGGGGCGGCGCCGGGGCGGGACAGGCCGCGGCAGGTGTCGCTACGGATGTCGAGTCGGTGTCCGACGGAGCAGAGTCTGACGACGCGACTGTCGGCGGTGAGAAGGCGAACTCGGGTGAGAGTGGAAAGGCGAACTCGGGTGGAAGTGAAAAGGCGAAGCCGGGCGGGGACGAGGTAGCGTCGGACTCTGCGGACGAGGTGATGGAAGTGCCGGTTGAAGAGGGCAGTGCGGCCGCGGCGGCCCCGGACAGGGAGGCCGAGGCGCTGACTGTCGAAAAGGAGGAGCCGCGGCTGGCCGACGACCCGCACGTGACCGTGATCGACATCGACGTGCCGGCTGACCAGCCGCCGAAGAGCTCGCCGCTGAAGCAGATCCGCGTCATCTCGGCGGCGACGGTGAGCACGCTGGACGAGTCGGAGGAGGACGGTGACGACCCTGAGCCTGTGGAGGCCACCAACGGCGGGTCGCCGCCACCGGCGGCCGGAGGCTCCCGCCCGGCCACCGCCGGCAGCACGAAGGTGAGTCCGACCAGCGACACTGAGTTGGGGGGGGGGGGATGGCTCGTATTCTGGGGCTGCGAGATGCAGCAGCTTGTATATGGGTTTCTTTTTTTATCCATGAGTATCTTTTTTCATATGTTTATTACATATCCGAGAACACGGGTTGTATATGGGTTTGAAGTGGCTTCTAATGCAATGTTTGGTCAAATCGGCGGGTTTGATGGTGGTTTGATTGGTAAAATGGATAAGGTAGGTGTGCAGGGTGTACGGATACTTTCAAAGTGTAAATGTGATTGTAGGACAACCGTTTCTACTCGTATCGCAGTATCGTTCCGGAGGAGCTCCTGTTCGTGTTGACACAAATATTTCGCGCTACATGTGGTCCACCGCGCTACATTCACCCTCGCGTTCCGCGCCGCTCAGACCGTCGGCTCGGTTGGCGGTGGTGTCCGGCTGAACGGACAGGCGGCGGCCGGCGCCGCGGCCGACTCGTCCAACGAAGGGGTGACAGTGGTGGTGGACCGGTCGCCGCACGCCGCTGTCGGCCTGCCCACCTCCTATGGCATCGTCACACCCATCTACAAGGAGTGAGTGAATGAAGCAGGGATGGTGCCGGCTGCACGGCCGGACGGTGGTGCTGGCGGTACTCACTGAGATGTGGGGGTCGTTCGTTGGATCAGATGATCAGATGGATCTGTGGTAATAAAACTCCGTGCAGTGGAACGGTTTCTAACCATCTCTGTCTTTTGGACCATTCTGTGTACGATCTTTTGCCCTGTGTGACTTGTGCCTGGCGTCTATGACACGTGTCTGACCTCGGACCGGTATTTGACCCGTTTTTTTTTTACCTTGTCTGACCTCTATAGCCCGTGTATGACTCTGACCGGTGTCTGAACTCTGACATCTGCTCGTGTCTGACTCAGACTGGTGTCTGACCTTTCTGATCTCTGACTGTGCTTACTGTGCTGACTGTGTCTGATCTCTATCCCGGTGCCCGACAGCGCGTCGGAGGCTGCCGGGGGCGGCAAGTCGCTGCGGCCGCTGGCGGTTCGGCCGGCCGTGGTGCCCGCCGGCACGGCGATGGGCGCCACGCTCCTCTCCTCCCGGCACAGCAAGTGCATCGGCTGCCACTGGGTCAGTGCCCCCCCCCCCCCCTGCGAGCGCGCCTGTCATGGCGGGAGACCGTGTAATGGAATGGAAGAGGGTAGTGCCGTGCATTTAGCTGTTGTGCCTTCATGGCTGCGGCCGCCAATGTTCCTGTTTGCGTGCCGGTGATGACTTCATGTCGGCTTTCCGTTAACGGCCGCTCTGCCCGCTCCACAGGTGAAGCCCATCAAGTACATGATGATGGCGAACGGAGCCAAGAGCGGCAACGTCATCTGCTCGGACGAGTGTCTGGAGCAGTGCGTCAAAAACGTGAAGGCGGTGAGACTCGGCCGGCCGGGTGGACAGCCGCAACTGTGGCGTGAGGGGAACCAGTCAGTAGTCGGTCCAGTTGGTAGCTTGGTAATGCCTTTTCCTGTCACTTGGTATACCTTGGCAATAATACGGGATGTCGCCGCAGGAATGCTGAGATGTGTGTTTGATAAATCGTTTTCGTGTTGCGATTATAAACTGTGAACGTGTTTCATATTTTGATATGAAAGACATCTACTGACTGTTTGCTCATCGCCATTCACATTTATTTACCTTAAGTAAAGGTCAATAGGTACCTTTCGAGTAATAAGACCCTTTACTCAAGAGGCGCCTCCTCCTCTTCTGATGAAGACGAGTCGGCTGCCATGCTCGTTGTGGCCATGACATGATGACCACTGTTGTTAGTGACAGTAGCTACTGTCGTTGATATGACGAGTAACCACTCTTAGCATTAGTAGAAAAAGTTGTAGTTAAACTTGTCAGGGTGGTCCTTCCATTCTTTACCAAGTCTGAACTTTAAAACATTGACGTTTGGTGCTTCAATGGTGTTCCTGGACAGCTTGTTCCATGCCTGAGTCACTCGTGCCGCGAAGAAGGCTTTCCTAGGTCTCAACTGATGCTGAACCTGCAGCTTTTGACCATGACTTCGGGTGGTACGACTAAGGGAGTTCTTAGACATGCTGTTGCGGCAACACGAGCAATCTCTTTGGTAGTTCACCATGTAGTTCACCTGAGATATTTATGCATAGTAATTTTGTTGTCCTTTTGATTCACATATCGACCATGCATGCATGCCATTTCTTTGTTCGTCTGTTTTTTTTTTACGAGTTCTTGTCGGCAATGCCACGTTAATGATCCCCGTGTCTGCGCAGGGCCGTATGAACATCGGCAGCGACGGCAGCACGCTGTCGATCCCGGCCGCGCCGCCGGCCGCCAGTCCGGCCACCAGTCTGACAGTGGCCAGCGTCACCTCTCTCTCCTCCCCCGCGGTGGCGGCCGCCGCCACGCCGGCCTCTGCGGCCGCCACCCCCTGCTCGCCGTCCGGCGGCGGCGGCCCGACCCCGGCCGGCGACGCGCCGACGGGCTCCAGCCGCAGCCGGACTGTCTGTCAGAACGCGGCGTGCGGCCTGCCGATCCTGCTGAACAACACCTCCCAGCGGCTGCAGCGCACCGTCTGGGAGACGATGGTGTTCTGCTCGCCTTCCTGCGCCGGTGAGACGGGAGGAAGCGAGGAACAGTGAGAGACGGAAAAGGGGGAGGGGATTGGGGCAAGCTGGAGGGCTGCTGGTGAGTTTCGAGCGGAAGGGCTGGTATTACTCGGGATGGTGGATTGATTTGGTCAAGTGGACACCAGAGGCATGTTTGTAAGGCCAGGTGATATTGCGACTAGTTCAGCGAAATGTACACGAAAAAGCGCACTTGACTGAGATATTTTACGGTGTGGGGTGTTTCCCACCTGTCGCACGGTGCTCGTGACGCGCTGTCGAGCCGTCAATTCCCCCTCCCTCTGACCATCTGCGCCCCAACCCGTCCGCCCTTACAGTCGAGCACCAGAAGAAGGACGGCTCGTCGTGTGTGTTCTGTAAGCTCGACCTGCCCGAGCTGGTCATGGGCAAGTACTGCGTGCGCTTCGGATCGGACGTGCGCCAGTTCTGCAGCAACCTGTGCCTGGACGGCTTCAAGAAGCGGCTCAAGGTGTGCAGCTACTGCCAGCGCGACATCACGCGCTTCCAGGGCAGCTTCCTGGCGCCGGTCGGTAGTGCCGGCTCCCATCAGTTCAAGGTCAGTATACGGCGGCGGTGGCGGCCTCGACGGGTCACTCACTCAGCGACCAGAAAGGTGTCTGTGTATTCAATAGACTTTGCTGGCCGCATTCGGTCACGGCTGCATATGGTTGGATTTGTAGCGTGTCGGAATCTGATCAGATAGTATCTGAATGTAGATAACGGTCCCGAGCTGATATTTTGGCCTCACTTTTAACCATATTTTATATCAGCTACATGACTAGGCTCCACTCTCGCCCACGTCCAGACTCCCACAGCCGTGCCCGTGACTAACGCTTCCCGTCCGACCGGCAGGAGTTCTGCAGCCAGTCGTGTCTGACCCAGTACAAGACCACGCACAGCGAGGGCGGCAAGAAGCCGCCCGTGCAGGCCAACTGTTCCGTCTGTCTGAAGAACACCATCATCGAGCACAAGGTGGCCGTGCGGCCCGACGAGCCCGTCAAACAGCTCTGCTCGCAGATCTGCCTCAAGGCGTACAAGTTCGCCATCAAGGATGAGGGCCCGCTCGGTATGTCAGAGGGGAGAGATCTAATTGTGGGTTTCGCTCACTTTGTGAAATGGGAGATATGAAGGACACGGTCGGCACGTGGGGGACTGGGATATACGGGTTGGATGAGGAGAGGGAGAGATCGAAGGTTGTGTGGGGTCCGGGGAGATATCAGCGGGTACACTCGATACATAAATGGGGATTGGGGACTATAAGGAAGCACGGCTATTGTGTGAGAAGTGGAGATACTATGGGCTCGATCGGTACATGGGTGGGAACATCTTTTGGAGTTCGCTCGGTATGCGCGTAGTAAGGTACGGAGTTTGCTCGCGGCTGCGTTGGTGGGTAGATCTCGTGTTTCTGTTTAACTCACTGGTGCTGTCTCCCTTCTCAGACACGTGCGCCGTGTGCAAGTCGCTGCTGGTGACCAAAAACATGACGCAGTTCCGCGTGTGGAACGGCTCGGTGGCGGCCAACCTGTGCTCGCAGAGCTGCTCTAACGTGTTCGTCCTCTGCAACCGGCGCATCGTCTCGTGTCGCTACTGCAAGGTACACACCGCCGCGGCCCGCGCACGGGAGCAATGAGGGGCGCGAGATGGGCGCCGTCCGGGTGCCGGGAGTCCGGCGCTGGTAATCGGGGAGCGCCGTGGGACTCTGGGTATGGCGTGGAAGACGGTTCTGCGGATCTCGGGGCATGAATTGCCGGAGCGGGTATTGTAGTGTTTAACTGCATGTTGTCGCGTTGATTACGTTTCCGGGTGCGTTTGTGTGTACCCTGTCATCGTTCATTGAATTATCATGAAAAGAGATAACGGTTCGCTATTAGTTCTGTGTTAATTGTTAGCGTTTGCAGATGTGGACTGAGTGACCAAAGGCGCTGTGGTGTTTTCTGTGAACCGGCAGGTGAAGAAATACAACTTCGACATGATGGAAATAACTGCGGAAAAGGACGGGCTCTACTGTTCGGTGCACTGTCTGAAAAACTGCGGCAAACGCATCGGACCTCGGACCACTGCCAGGGCAGTCAGGTCAGTGGACATGTATAGCAAACTGATCAACCGTAAAAAAAAACATACGGCAAACGCATTGGACCACAAAGGTGGCCAGGTTAGGGGGACAAAGCAAACTGGGTTGTCTTGGGGAGTTAGATGGCACGGTGTCAGTGTCACTCTGTTAGTAGTCACCGGCTGACTGACTGGCATTGACTGTTCCGGTTCCCTCGGTCTAGTTCCCCCGGCCGGCTGCAGTCATTGCCTGCTGGCTGGCTGACTGACTGCTGAGTGAGTGACTGTGCTACTGACTCGGCCGCAGTGACTGATTGACCGACTTCCTGTGCCGGCAGCTGCGCGCACTGTCACACCGCAATGGATTCGTCGGCTCTCGTCAACACCAGCAACTCTCAGAACATCTTCTGCGGCACCAAGTGCGCCATGGCCTTCAAGAAGGCGCCGCGAGCCACAGGTGAGACTCGCCGGCCACCCTCCCCTGCACAGGCTCGACCAACGTCGCAGCTAAGCCGTGTCGTTTTATCGGCGGGCTTGGTAGTCAGTAATCACCTTTCTATTTTGTGGTCTCTCGTTAGATATTTGGTTTCGATGAGGCTAGAAGACGTGGATGCCGTTGTTCCTGGTAGGTTTGGGTGGATTAAATCCCTGTCTGTGGTAGGTTTGGGCTGGATGGGGCTATCCAGATATGGAAAGTTTTATCCAGTTTCTACAGCCTGCCCGGTAACTCTGCCCGCTCCTCCCCGCCAGGTTCGGAGCGCACCGGAGACTCGCAGCCCGTCTCCAACGGCGTGGCGCCGGCGGCGGCGTCCGCGGCGCTGCCGCAGATTCAGTCAGTCATCAGCCTGGCGGACGGCGCCGCGGCGGCTCCTGCGGCGGCCGGCGGGGCGGCGCCGCTGGCCGGCACGCTGCCCGGCGTGCGCGAACACCCGTCCTTGGTGCTGATGCCGCCGCCGCCCGTCTTCAGGAGGAACGTCTGCGTCCAGGTGCAGCCGCGGAAGGGGGAGGACAAGCAGACGGCCACCGTCTCCACGCAGACCGGTGAGACAGGGGGTAGAGGGAGCGAGGCGGTGGAGGCGGCGATTGGGGCAGGTGGTCTTGGTCACTGGAAATTCGCCTCGGCCTGGGTTTAGTATCGGCTGACGCGGATAATAACTCGCTTCCATTGATTTTCTTAGAATGATTAGCATCATTAACTAACCAACTGACGAACTTATTTTGGTGTTGCTGCTCGATCGACATCCGATCACTGAGAGACCAATGCAATTGTGATTTGCTAATTATACATAGATTGCCAATGCATGTATTGACGTCCAGTCTTCTGCTATTGTGCCACCAGACGCCTCCGGTCCGATCGAGTCTGGGGCCGTGCTGCCCGTGCCGGTGCCCATGTACGTGCCGGTGCCGATGATGATGTACAGTCGGCCGGTGCCGGTACCCGTGCCGCTGATGCTGCCTGTGCCGGTGCCGCTGCTGTGTGGCGCCGAGGACGCGCTCCGACTGCTCTGTGGTCTGCCGGCGGTACACCGGACTGCCGAGTACCGGCAGGTGAGGAAACGGGCGGGCTCAGGCTCAGCGGGCGGGTGGGCTGTGGGTGGCCTTCAGGAGCGGGAGTGAGCAGCTGCGCAAGTCTTGGGGAACCTAGGTAGGTCATGGGCGATATCAGGCGACGGGATGGTCAGGGAGAGCGGTGTCAGGGGTGTTAGTGGGCTGTGGGGTGGCCTTAGGGGACCAAGGTGAGTTGTTCGAGTTTTCGAGGGACCTAAATGGGCTGTGGACGGCCTGTTATCCGGCCCCCCGGGCGGCTGTTCCCCGTCACTAACGTCTGCCTCCCTGCGTCCCGTTCCCCCATTGACCACCTGTCTGTCGGCGGCAGGAGGGCTCTCCGGGCCGGCAGGTGGCCGGGAAGCGGCGCCGCTCGGCCGGCTCCGTCTCTGACGACTCGGGCCCGGAGCCGGAGCTGGCCTACGGCTCGGACGGGCCCGCAACTCCGGACAGCGACGCGGACGGCTCCGACTCCGGCAGCGTGGACAGCGCCGGCCGGCCGCCGCCGCACAAACGCCGGAAAGGTGACCGCTCGCGGGGCGGGGAGGGGAGGCCGCCCGACCCGTCAGACCCGCCCCCCGGCGGCACTCCGAGGGCGGGGCTGTGACGGACCGCCCGGCGGGGAGGGGAGGCCGCCCGACCCGTCAGACCCGCCCACCGGCGGATTTCCGAGGGCGGGACTGTGACGGACCGCCCGGCTAGGAATGGGGACAGTTGGGTGCGGAGGGGCGCGTGGCGCATTCTTAGGGGCGCGGGGCGCGTGCATTCCAATTTCGGGAAGCATGACTGATGTTTCTCGGCCAGTAATTGTGGCAACTGCGATTTGACCATGACAGAACATTGTGGAAACGATATGACGGAAATGATCAGACGTGGAAATTGAACCACATTTTGGTAGATATGAGTCGTATTTAAATTGCATCCAGATTTGTTTGCATGACTTATTCCACGTGCAATGCCACGCTGTTGGCAGTTACGTTTTTATGTCGAAAGGGTGTTCTGATGAGAACGTCGCCCGATTTTCACTAACATTCTGCTTTCCTACTGCCAGGTGACCAAAATGTTCCATTTTGTGTACATTTCATTGTAAATATACATTTCGCGAATGTAATTGAAGATGTTTGCAAAGTGAAAAAGGTTACGATGTAGCCCAACGACCCGAATGAGGTCACAGCGCATGCCATAAGCCAGGGTGTCCCGCGTTAGTTCGATAGGGACAATCATGTTGTCCGATGATGTTAGAATCTAATATGAATAATTTTGAACGTCAGCTATGCAACATATTCCTTTTGTAGAGTTTGACTGGCCGAAGAAGTGATGCTTGACTGACTTCGCGTGGAAAATATCACTCGGTTTGAGTGACGGTGCTTTTAGTAGAGGCAGAACGTTTCGTTTTGACTAGTTGAGCCGCGTTTTCAAACTTCGTCCGTGTGTGAATTTTCACAGCGCCCAGCGTATAAGGTAGGGTCGGCTGCACATTCCTCAGCCGTTCCCCCTACCCCGCTAAACTAGAGCTACACAAAAAAGAGCGTGTTGCTCGTGACAAAACGAAGCCGATTGTAAGCAAGACGAGACGAAACGGCGCAGGGTCGAGGGCTGCGAGACTGGTGGGCTGGGTGAGATGTGAATCGTAGGGACTGATCAAACGAGGCAGTGTGGGCGCGGCGGGGTCGGGATGGAGTGTGGAAGGGACGGGAGAAGATGATAAAGTAGCGAGTTAGCGAATAACTATTGCGATTGGTGAATGCGTTAGTAGCGAATCGAGACTCGTCCCCTCGCGAGTCTGGCTCTGCCTTCCCTAACTCCCCCTGCCCGCCCGTCGCCAGTATCCACCCTCTGCCTAACTCCCCCCCCCCTCCCACCCTCCGCCAGTGGGCCCGCGCCGTCCGTCGCCACCGTCGCCGTCAGCCGTCGCCGTGGACGGGGCCGCTGCGCGGGTGGACCTGGCGGCGCTGCTGCGTGCGCCGCCCACCGAGCCCCAGTCGCGGCTCGGCGGACCGCCGGAGGCAGGGGACGACGCCGCACCGCAGCGGACAGAGTTCGTGGGACCGGTGGACGAGTCGCTGCCCTGCCACCGGAGCGCTATAAAGGTAGGCCAGATCCGTCAAGGTATGAAAGGGAAGGTGGTGGTCGGGGTGGAGGGTCTGATATGGATTCTGTGAACGAAGCAGATAATTTTATCGAAGCAGAATATAACATGGTCAGGATGAGACGTTGTGTCATTGAACATAAATGATCAGGCTAGCTATTCGCACCATCGTATTTTCGCATTAATGATACACTGCTAACTAACTATATTCACTTACAGTGTGTACTTTGTCAGCTGATTTTCTGCACACGATAGCCTCACCCTGGACATCGTTCTCTGACGCTGCCCGACCTGCCCCTGCCCCGACTCTGCTCGGCAGTACACGTGGTGTGTGCGCGTGTTCGAGCAGTTTATCCGGGAGCGGAACCGCCGGCCGCCGCCGGTCTGTGACTCCGACTCGGCTCAGTCCGGCACCGACTCGGAGACGCACGAGCGTCTGGTGGCTGATCCGCTGCAGGCCACGCCCTCGGAACTGGCGGCCGGCCTGCGCGCGCTGGTCAGAGAGCTGAGGAGGCCCGGCGGTGAGCCGTACGCACCCGACCTGCTCCACTACCTGCTACTTGGTGAGGAGGGCGCGCAGAGGGCGGACCGGAGGGATCCTACGGGGAGGGGGATTCGTGGAAAAAAGTAAAGTGTTTTGGATTTGTACTTACGCAGCACATTATGGAAATATATGCGAGAAAGGAGGGTGAGAATGCATATTATGAGGGAACTGTAAGGAGAATATGCGATTCGGTGAGCTATTCCCTCCTTCTGTGAACAGTGAACACCTCCAGCCTTCTTCCCAGACAGTCGATGGCGATGTGTCTGCTCGGCCGTCTGTTTCCCCTGCTGATAACCCGTGCCGTGTCTGTCCGGCAGGGATCCAGGTGTACCTACTGTTCCGCACTGGGACAGCCTGTAACCCACTGTGTGTCTGTCCGTCAGGGATCCAGGTGTACCTACTGTTCCGCACTGGGACAGCCTGTAACCCACTGTGTCTGTCCGGCAGGGATCCAGGTGTACCTACTGTTCCGCACTGGGACGGCCTGTAACCCACTGTGTCTGTCCAGCAGGGATCCAGGTGCACCTGTTGGGACAGCCTGTAACCCACCGTGTCTGTCCGTCAGGGATCCAGGTGTACCTGTTGGGACAGCCCGTAACCCACTGTGTCTGTCCGTCAGGGATCCAGGTGCTCCTGTTGGGACAGCCTGTAACCCACCGTGTCTGTCCGGCAGGGATCCAGGTGTACCTGCTGGAACAGCCCGTAACCCACTGTGTCTGTCCGGCAGGGATTCAGGTGTACCTGCTGGGACAGCCTGTAACCCACTGTGTGTCTGTCCGTCAGGGATCCAGGTGTACCTACTGTTCCGCACTGGGACAGCCTGTAACCCACTGTGTCTGTCCGGCAGGGATCCAGGTGTACCTGCTGGAACACCGGCGCTGGGACAGCCTGTTCTGGGGCGAGTCGTACGCAGAGGTGGGCGCCGCACTGCAGGAGCGACTCGAGCCGGTCGTTGAGGACATCAGCAGGGCCGGTGAGTGGGTGCCGGGGGGAGCGGGAGGGATGCTCGGCATGGTCTCGGAGTCTGTCTGGACTCGAGAAATGTCCACCTTTTAGTTTGTCGCATCATAAATTGGGCGCTCACAGGTCTCGGATGCTATAGGTAATGTCGAATTCATATAGCCTGCCGTATAGCATTGGATAAATAATCCCGGGTCGGGTTGATTTTGTAGTTACATATGAGTGCGTCTGCCCGTGTATTGTTGACAGCGGCAATGGTAGCAGGGCCAGTGCAAACTGAGCCCCAGGGAAGAACTAATCCTGCTGTTGGACCTACAGAGGCGGGCCCACTGACCAGGCTGATGGTACTCGGTCTCCCTGGAGACCCGTTAACCCATCTGCTCCCTCCCCCCTCCCACAGAGGCGGACCCGCGGCGGCACGTGCTGACCACCCACGTGGAGGAGCGGCAGCTGTGGGAGGCGCGTGTGCTGGGCGCCCACTCGCCACAGTCGCTGGTCACCACCGTCATCTACTTTGTCACCAAGTACTTCCTCATCGGCGTGAGTTCACCTGTGGATCGTCATCGGCAGTGATGAGAGATGTTATGGCCTTCAGCTATGCCGTAAAGCTATTACAGTGGGCTTACCGCTGCCTCTAACTGGTGGATAATGGGTGTACGACTGCTATTGGTGTACGACTGCTATAAAATGTCCTTGCCAGAAGTCGGAACATTTTATTTAACGCAGCCACCTCTGAGTAAGCCGAAGTTTATGTTGTCGCCAAATACTCAGCGAGCTTTGTCCCATGGTGAACGCTGATGCTGGAATACCTTACGTCTACTCGATGGATTCTTATCCGCGCCACACCAGCCTAGACTGTGACTGTGTGTACCAGACTGCCGCTGCAGTCATTGACGGCCCCGTCCCCGGCCTGTCCCCTCAGTCGCTACAATGGCACCAGAAGCTCAGCTTCGCCATGATCCAGGAGAGCATCAACCTCAAGAGCCGGCTGAAGCAGAGCTCACTGCGGCTGCTGGACTCGCGTAACGTCTGTAAGTGATCGCACGACGTGAGCCGGTGTAAGGTCTGAAAGACAGGTCCGATAGGCGGGCAGAGTCGCGCGGGTCATGCTTCACTAAGTCGCTGGTGCTTGCTCGTTTGGGGAGGGGCTCGCATGGAGCGGTGTGCTTTTGGCTTTGAAAATGAAATGAAATGGAGGACGTTTCGCTACAATAGCGTTTATGGTGCCAGAATCTGTTCTGGGCATTTCTCGTCTTGTTCGTAGTTCTCCTATCTTGTATTTGTAATTTGATGTGATCGCTGCGACTGATCGCTATCAAACGTGAAAGATTAGCTTTGCAATCTTTCAGGTGTTGCTTTGTTTCTTTACCTAGACGAAGTCACGTCTGACCGGTGCTTTCTACTACTCTGATTATTATTTCATTTCATTATCCATGTAGCCGCTGATCGCCGCCGTTTCTCTTCCGTCTTAATTAACAATGTTCTGTGTTTCTGCAGACAAGCGAAGTAAGACGTTCGAGATGCCGGCGAACCAGGAGGACCCGTTCCAGTGTCCGGTGCGCTTCATTGAGTTCTACCTGAGTCGGTGGTGAGTCGCCGGGTCGGGTGCTCGGGAGGGGCCGGACCACGACGCCTGCAGGGTACCCTGCTTGTCATCGAGGTGGTGTGATGCGATACCCGGCGTCACTCCGTAGCTCTGCCCAATATTTAGCAGCCCCTTCCCTGACGCCTCGCTCTCCGGTTCACGACAGTCTGCGGAAAGTTCTCCCGCTCGTCCCTAACCAGTGCCGTCTCTGACTTCCCCCTCCCCCCTCCCTCCCGGCAGCCCTGCGGCGGAGCGCAGCTCCCGCTCTGCGCCGCTGTACCTGACTCCCCCCCCCCTCCCTCCCTTCCCGGTCCGGCGGCTCCCGCTCTGCGCCGCTGCACCTGACTCCCCCTCCCCCCTGGCAGCCCTCCCCGGTCCGGCGGCTCCCGCTCTGCGCCGCTGTACCTGACTCCCCCTCCCCCTCCCTCCCGGCAACCCTGCGGCGGATCGCAGCTCCCGCTCTGCGCCGCTGTACCTGACTCCCCCCCCCCCCCTCCCCCCAGTCCGGCGGCGGAGCGCAGCTCCCGCTCTGCGCCGCTGTACCTGACGCCAGCCGCGGACGGGCGGCCCGACGGCGACGCGTGGTTCTCGTCAGAGCCGCTGGCGGCCGAGGCGCTGCGCCAGGTGATCGCCCGACTGCTGACGGTCCGCGAGCTGCAGGCGGCGCTACTGGGCGCTACCGGCGGCGACGGCTCGTGACGGTCAGTCTGAGACGCGGCGCGGTGCGCCGTGCCGTCTGGGAGGACCCGACTGCCAGGCCAGTCAGCCGGCCCTCGGCCGAGCTGACCAATCAAACCGCTCAGAGGGGACGGCAGGGGTCACCCGGAGACTGCCTGGTGCCTGTAGAGTGCTCCCTTCCGGTTAATCACTCCGGGAGGGGAGGGGGAGGGGGATGGAGCGATAAGCTGTCTGTTGGTTGTTGCAACGAGTATGAAGAACAGCATCGAACTAGATTAGTTGGAACAAGTTGCTGAGTTGGTGAAGTACAAGTCTGTCCTGTTCGGCGGTCTGGATGACGCCGCCGCCCCGCCAGTGACTGGTACGGACTCGCGTGGGGACGGAGGCGTCCGTCAGGCCGACGTTGGCGATCCCCGAGCCACTTTCAGATATCGTTTTGTAGCGTGTGCACCGCTGTGTGGATCCCGCCCACCACTCTGCGAACTCATTCATCCGGTGTTTTACATGTTGGTGCGTACCATTCCGTTTCACGACGCACCGATGCCGTCTCATCCCGTGTTGCTCCTTACCTGTATGATATTTGCCGAGAGATGGCGCGATGTGTCACGGGTTGGGGTGTTTCTGGCGGGTGTTCTTCAGCATTGCGCTCACAATTGTTGGATGAGTGTTTTGTTGAACATCAAACGACCAGCACAATAAATTGTCGATAATCTGTGCAGAGTTTGATACAGGCCTGTTGATCCATACAGGCAAGACAATGGAGACGCAACTTTGGGCACGCTGTGTTGTTTCTTATGCAATATACTATACATGTTTCTCAGCATTTGTGTATGTCGCCAGTGATCGCCATGGGCCGGGCCAGCCCAATGGGCTATGGCCTCAACTATGAAGGATGATGGGCTGTGGACGGGCTGGGCCATGAGAACTTTTAAAATGGGCTGGGTTTCGCGACTGAGACAGAAACCATAACTAGGTAGACTATTACTGTGCAGTGTGTAGGACTCAAAAACACGTTAATGATTATAAAACATACATGTATGATATGTATTGTGCATGCTGCTCTCAAAAGATTGTTTCTTTCCCATTCATTTTTGACTGGCTGGGCCGGGCTGGTTTTTGACACTTTTACTATGAACGGGTTCGGGCTGGGCCGGGCTGTGAACCCATGGGCCTGGGCCGGGCTGGACTGTGATTTTTCGGCCCGTTGCGAACCCTGTATGTCGTAGGCGGCGGAACGGGGAAGGCACCGGGGCACCGTGCCCCCCTTTGATTTTGGCATTTTAACATTAGCCCTATGGGCGTTGCATGGAAAGAATGGCACCAAAAGTCGGCAGTGCCCCCCCCCCCTTAATTGAAGGTGTTCCACCGCTACTGCTGTATGTTGCACTCTGTTGGGACATGCTGCCTCACCGAAAGCGCGGCTACAGGCGGAGCGAATATCCACTGCAATGGTAGACTGTGCCGCGCGACTCCCGAGCGCTGCGGCACAGCCTACCCTCCCAGGTCTGCGCTCAGCCGGCCGAGGACGGCGAGCCCCGGTTATTTGTAGCGCGCCGGGTGAAGGCTCGTTCGACCGTGTTGATCGTTTGAAAGAGATGTGATTCTGGTGGAACACTAGGAACAGTCACGAAGAAGGAAAGAGAACAAGTGTGATTGATCTTGTCGAGGGAAAAAAACTTACCTTATCACGCGATTCTTTGTTGTTGTTTTTTTTCTCTCATCACTGTCAGATCCACTAACGTCCCGGAAGGATTAAGGAAACTGCTTACGTTAATCGGAGGATAGCTAACACGAAAAGGGAAGGATATTAATAAAAAATATACCATTTACCATACGATTTGAACATTTCAATGTCTCGCACTTCGCAGTCACATCTGCGCCAAGCAGAGAACGAATAGTGAATTTCGTTGAAGTTTCAGTTGTAGGTATAGTTGAGCTCCCTGCTTCAAAAGTGTGATATCTTCTATCCGGCGGCAGATAGCAATATCGTGCATTCTGGGCCCGCTTGAGCGGCGCTGCCCGTCGAAGCCAGGTGCCGCTGCCAGCCCGTGGTCGGCGCTCGGTCAGAGTCAGATCCCGATGTCCGACTGCGGTCGGAGCTCGGTCAGAGTCTGACGCCGCTGCCAGCCCGCGCGGCGCGCGGTTAGAGCTTGGTCAGAGTCTGAGGCCGACGTCGCGCTGCGGTGGGACAGCCGGCCGGCCGCGGCGGACCGCAGCAGGTCTGCGGTCACTCCGAGACGGCTGCCGGTGCCGCTCCTGTCCGCCGTGACGGCTTAGAGTGACTCGCGGCATGGAGGAGGGGTGCGCGACTGCCGGAGCCGGCTGACCGCAGCCGACCTCAGCGTCACACTGTGAGGACCGCCAGCTGTGGGTGGCTCCAGAGGACCCATATAAGCAGCGGGCGGCCGGCACCGAGACAGCAGCGGCGGCAGAGACGAACCGGCGACCCCTTCTCCGCACCGACTCCGGACCTCAGAGCCAGCGAACATGAGGCTCTGGCTGGCGGCAGCCTGTCTGCTGGCCACTGCTGTGGCCGTGGTAAGTTGCACTAAACTTCTACACATTATGCTCGATAGCGGCCACCGTGCCAAGAAAATTATAAGATGTGGAGTGATGCTTACAGTAAATGGTGTGCTTGACGTTGTGGCACCTGTCACCTACATTGGGAAAACGCTGGCACGGGCACCTGACGTTGGCTCACAGAAATACCGAACACGTGTGCTTTAATAGGTGGCTGGCCGTCACGTTTACTAATGTCTCCATACCCTTACCCAGGTATACTCCAAAGAAATGTTGCATACCTACATATTGAATCAGTTCTCTAAAAGCTTATGACTTGAACATGTTTTTTTTTAATAATATGACTTTAATTCGTTTTCCCCTTGTTCAGCCTCGCGGTTTACTGACTACCGCGTCGCTTTTCAGCGCATGGACAGCTGGGACGTTCGTAAGGAATACGGAACACGGTCCAAGTTCCCGTCTCGTAGCGTGTACGATGGGAGCCGAAGAGTCCCCGCTGATCGCTCTTCGTCTTCCGACTACGACCGCCACGAGCTCCAGGATAGGAAGGAGTTGGACCGTAAACTGAGCGGGCCGCGGGCGGTGGACGAAGACAGGTCAGAGGGCCGTGCCCAGGACTGGCAGAGGAGGGCGGCTCACCACTGGGACCGCGCCCAGTACGAGGACCGCCGGGAGGAGGCGGACCGCTGGGACCAGGACAGATGGTCTGAGGACGACCGGGAGGTCGGCCCCAGCCGCCGCGTGCCGCCGAGCCCGCGCCACCAGTGGCACACGCAGCGCGCCGTGCCGGGGGAGCCTCCGTCCCGCGCCGTGCCCGGCTCGCCGCCGTTCCGCGGCTACGACCTCCAAAGCCGCGGCATCAACTGGGAGACCTCGCATCGCGGCGAGTTTCAGTTCATCGCGCGCCTGTCGGCCTACTACACCAAGAGCGGCGCCTGGTACTACGAGCCGTGCGGCGCCTCCATCATCAGTCCCGTCTTCCTGCTGACGGCCGCGCACTGCTTTGACCACCAGCGGGCGGCCGTGGGACACGTGGATCCGGCGCGCGTCTACGCCTACCTCAACGACTTTGACACCACGCAGCCGGACGAGTCGGCCATCGTGACCGCCTCGGAGGTCATCCTGCACGATAATTACACCCCGCGGGGCGGCGGCCGACCGCTCAACGACGTGGCAGTGGTGCGGCTCTCCAGTCCGCTCGACTTCGCCGCGCTCGGTGTCGGTAGCATTTGCCTCGACTCGGCCCCCATTGGCGACAACGTCGACATGACCATCGCCGGCTGGGGCAAGACAGCCGAGAACGCCGCCCACATGAACACCCAGCTCTTCAAGTCGACCAACGAGAAAACGCTCAGCCTCGACCGGTGCAAGTACGACACGTCCTACTCGCCGGACGAGATCGATTCAGACGCCATCTGCGCCAGCGGCGCGAACCAACTCGGGGTGCAGGATGCGTGCCAGGGCGACTCGGGCGGACCCATGTTCCACCAGAAGAACGGCCAGTTCGCGCAGACGGGCGTGGTGTCGTGGGGTCGCGGCTGCGGCCGCGCCTCCTACCCGGGCGTTTACGCCAGGGTGTCCAAGTTCGCCAACTGGGTGGTCGCTAAGACCAACGGAGCCGCTGCCACGTGCTAGGTGGCGGCGCCGTTAAGTCAGCGCTGGCCGGCGGTCGGGCCGGGTGCGGATGGAGGCGGGGACGGTCGGGCCGGGTGCGGACGGAGGCGGGGACGGTCGGGTCGGTGCCGGGAGGTGAGGGGAGTCGCCGCGTCCCGCCACTCGGGCTCGGCGGCTCCCCCGACCAAGTGTCAGCGGGACGATCGGCTGACCTGAGGTCAGTGGCTTACTTAGGCCCAGTGAACTCAGCCAACCGACCCGCCGGCAACATCACCATCCCCGCTTTCTGACTCTCTGTATATAGACAACTTTACTGTGTGCTTAGCATGGAAAATCTTCATAAAAATGTGGTAGAAGGCAAGTAACTGGTCGTTGCCCTCCGTGCCTTATGGCCCTTTCACACGTAGCAACTTTTCCGGTCGCCGGCGACGGCAACTGTCGCCGGCGATCGCCAGCGACCGGGGTCAGTCGCCGGCAACTCCGCAGTTGTCGATATCAGCTGACCAGTCGCCGGGGTGTGACGTAGCAGTCGTGTCAGCCAATCATTGAAGAGTTGTCGGCGTTGCCGAGAAAGTTCAATTTTTCCAACATTTTGGAGTCGCCGGCGACTGTTCTAGTCAGCCGCCGCTCAACTGTCACGTGACCCGCTTGACCTTGAGTTGGCACCAGATATTGCGCTGCTGATACATGCAGCGGCGCAGCTTATTTTACCGCAATATTCAAGGTACTAAATATTTGGACATGTTTTGCAGGATGATAACTACCGTCTAGATAATATTGGAATAATATTTATTGGATCTATTATTGAAACAATACATAATATAAATGAAAATACAATCAAACTGCGATTCTTCTACAGTGGAATTCAATGCACTCAAGCATAAAACTGAAAAGTGGTGTGTACTTGCACTTCCTCCATTTTTCTTAACGCATCAGCCAAGACTACGAGTGCTGCAGATTTTGCTCACCTGTCTTGTTTATTCAACTACTACCCTGTTCTCAATAAATGCATAACTTTGCTGTAACGACATAAGCATTGTAGGAATGGTTGGTGGTAAGCATGGGACAATCACAGTGATTTGTGGTCACACATTTGAACCGTGCTTTGTATGTGAAAAAAAAACAGAAAAAGGCATTCTAGAAATGTAGCAGAAATTTAAATGCCAGAAACGGACCTGAGGCACGGCGAAGCCTACCACCCACATAAAACACAGGCTTTCATTATGTCAAAAACAGATGCTGTATTATCTAAAGCGCTGGATTGGGGAACACAAGTGTAGGCCCCCCAAAAAAAAGAAACAAACAAAATACATTTTTTCACACAGTGGATAACACTAAACATGGCGAGGTGGCAGTATATGACACCATACGCGCGACCACATAAAAATGCAGCACGCGCGGGCACGGGGCAAGGACGGAGGCACAATATGCCGATACCCAAGAAGACACAAGCCTAGGTCAAATGTGACAATACTGTGACAGAAATCTTAAAATCAGCCTGGACACAGCTCACTCTTCATGACCGTTTTTATCGAAAATAGACCAACAAAACACCAAGGCTCCTTCGTCCAAAACTCAAAACTCGACATGCCGCTCCAAAGGCCTTGCAAAACAGCGCACACCAACAACGCATAATAGCCAGCAACGCACACGACAGGATTTTCGAGGCCCGAGTCGTCAGCCGCCGCCGCCGCCACCTCCCGGCAGCCGATTGCTGAGTGCCTTGCTCCTTGCCGCACCGGCGCCGATCGTGGCGACCTCTTTACTCTGGCAGAATCGACCCTACCGAGCGGCGACAGCATTCAGAAGCAAAATGACAAATGAATTCACTGCACTTATGTCAGAAAATCGAATGCACATGCCATGGTCACACGCGGTGCCGTCCACGGGGCCGGCAGAAGCTGCACACTGTCACCGAACACCACCTGCACCTTGGACGCAGTATGTGAGGGCTTGGCGGACGCGCGCCGCCTCGCGTGCGGTATTGGCATCAAGGCCCGGACACGCGGGAGCACACTCGGCGCAATCAGAGCACACCGTCCGGGGCCGTCAGTGTCGATCTCCTGACCTCACAGAAAGTTGTGCAGCACACAGGTGACCGCCGTCAGTGTGGTGACTGGTGCGCAGCACACCGTCCCACGGAAGATCGTCTTTGGGCCGTGGTGCAGATGCTGTCTCTAGGCAGAGTCAACAGTGCAGTGGCAGAAGTTGAACATTCAGCTGCTAGACTCCTTTTCGGGTCAGCAATGCCGTCGAGTTGGCCATCAGGTGGTGTTGCAGAATCATCAGGTACTCTTGATCAGGTACATCAGGTACAGAACCTCTTGACTCATCAGGTAACGCTGTGACTTGTCTGCCAGGCACAGAGGGCGGACATGTCAGAACGTACTTCAAATACATTTTTACAAATCATTTTTTAACCAAAAGTTCTGCAAATTAGGAAGCCTGGAATAGGCTATTGCTTAGCATCATAAAAACTACCCAAATACCCAAATCAGGTTAGGTTTGGTTGTTGATTTATTTAATGGTAGGTTTTTACACTTCAGGCTAAAATGAGAATTATCTTGTCATCATTATCCTTGATGTAGCATTGTTGACGCTTTTTGTCTTGCACAATTGGCAATCAGTATTCAATGACACAGAATTGGAATTTGTGGTTCAGAAACCTAGCATTATTTCACACCTAGCATTTTAAGGCAGTGCTCATTCTTTTTGAAAGCAAGTGTATTTTTTAATATAATTTTCTAGGTAACTCATTTCCTACTGAATATGGTTATGAGACCATTGTTACTAATTTTGGTATTGTTAAGGCAGCTGTAGCATGAGTGGGCATATGCTGTGGAGACTGGAGTGATTAAAGTCACTAGAGGCTTGAGGGTTTTTTTTTTAGACATTATGCAGCAGCCTGGGGAGATATGCAGAGGCAAGTCTAGGCACCGCCAGAAGGGGGACAATCAGTCAGCACAACACACAGTGGGCACAAGGGGAGAAGATTGTAAAAACTATTGCCTGGATCCACCTCTGTGGACATCCTCAGGCATGCCTCTGTGGACATCTCCAGGCTGCTGCATGTAAAAAAAGTATCAAGCCTCTAGTGACTTTTTCCACACTGCAGCAAATGCCCGCTTATTCTTGGTCTGCTATACCTTCCTCCAATTACGAGTTTTGTGTGAAAATGGCATTTTTACATTGGTGGAGCTTGTGTGCGCATGGTACACATAAGCCATGCCGGCAGCATTGCTGCAATGAATAGGAAACAGCTCCAGAGCCAAAATACATACCACCTTGCCACCTTGCCAAAATACATGACATACCACCTACTGTGCATACTGCATTTATTTATGTACTAATAAGCCATGGATTATCAATTGCCATGTGAGCACGCACACACATGCGAACCCAATGCGGATTAAGTTTGGCCTGGGTTGTTTATCCATGGTACCAAGGAAGGAAAACTCCAGCAGAAACAATAACAAAATTGCAAAGCTACCTGCTTGATTTTGATCATGCTTATTAATAAGCAGCAATATAATATTTTGTTGCTATCAAATATTTCCTTGTGTCGCACGACATAGGTAGGCAAATAGCTGACTGATGGGTACTTTGTCCTCAAGGGCACTGATACTGAATGTAAACAATGTTCTTGTGACACAACAAGCAAGTTTTCATTACCTTATGAAACTAGTGTCAATTTCAATGTCATTAAAATATTCAATTTTGATGAAAAAATACATATTTATCACAAATAAAAATCATGGGTGATCATGGGCAAGTGCGCCACAAATGACATAAACCCTCCAATATTGTCGAATCAAGCTTAAATTCAAGTCACAACAGCTTCACGACAGGCAAACTACAAGATAATGATCCCCATGCTACTGTGCTACAAATTTAAGGTAGCCACACCAACCAATTTAAGAAAAAAATGCATCACAAATCACCCAAACCACTCACCAAGGACAAAACTGTCATGGCGGCGTCCGCTGCTCGAGAAGAGTCGCCGGCGACTGGCCTGTGACGCGGATCTGACGTAAGCAGTTGCTGGCGACTGCCCGGCCGTGGCCCGGCGATCGCCAGCGACTTGCTTACGTCATACCTACGTCACACACGATCGTTGGCTGGCGGTCGCTGGCGGTCGCCGGCGACTGCTGCTGTCGCCGGCGACTGAAAAGTTGCTACGTGTGAAAGGGCCATTAGGTTCAATAGAACATCCTTGAACTGAACAGAGCTACTTCTAAAATAATAAATATATTACTGACAAAGAGACGACTAGTTGAGTTTGTAATCGGAGTCTGACATAAAGCACAGTGACTGGGTAATGAATTATGAAGTCAGCAAAGCTTCTGCATATCACACTGCAATGCATCAGGGAAATGCAATATGTCAATGCTGATAAACTATTTCAAAAGAGGATTAGGCTGTAAACATAAATATGCACATTTTTAACTTTGATGCCGTTATGTGATTCCAATCAAAACACGACCCTTATGGACACTATCCTTGTAACCTTAAAACCTTGCATATTGCATATTATATTCCAACATTAACTTTCATGGACAACGGACGCACTTCTACGATCGTCCATACGCAGTTGCACAGACAGACAGACAGACGCCGAGTCTCGGGCCGGGTGCCAGTATATTCATAAGCAGCATAGTGGAGTGAAAAATATGTCGGCGCACTTTGCCATCACAGTGTCGGTCGGCCTCAGGTTTCGGTGCACTCCCGGAGACCGAGCAGACGGGTTAGAGGCCGCCGACCTAGCGCGCGGCCCACACAGGCGACTACATGAGATTGACACAGGCGGGCGCTGTCCGTTCCGTTCAGCACCCCTCCTCACACCAGCGCGTCCGGATAGGCCGCTCCTCCGGTAACCCATGGGCTACACACGCATACACACACACCGTAACAGGCTCAGGTTCAGACGCCGTTCACGAAGACAACATCTCGTGTGCTTTTGTTCGCCGGTCTGCGGGGCTGACACGTGGTTTGTTGAAAGTTGTTTGGGAATATACGCGCACGACAGTATGTAAGCGTATGACGGAAAGTCGAAGAGTTTCACCTATCTCATAAACACAACTCAAAAATGTCGGGTGCTGAGTGTATGTAGTTTCAGCTAAAACGTTTAAAGCACATATAAAAAATGCATGACAATTCGGTGTCGACCTTGGGAGACCGAAGTATATTCTTATAATACTAATTCTTGATGAGTCATCGACGGGAACAGGAAGATAAATACTAATTATGACCGGATCCGGCCGTAACCCAGCGGATACCACGGGCTGAGTTGGCGTGAATTGGCTCTCCCCAGCACCTCCTTTGTACCGAAAAACACCAGATATGACGCTGCAAAGAATGCAACATGTGCAACGTGACGCAGTGCTGCCGTCAGGTTGTGATAATAAAAACTGTTTTATGTTATGTCTGAACAAAAGCCATTATGGTCGAATGGCCAATCGCATATTACGCATTAATTAGTGACAATATCGGACTAGCTTTTTACTTCCTGTACAGCTACTGCATTCGTATCAGTCATTGGGCCGATTGATATTTCAATGCACAGTGTTCCTGTGCAAAGTCACATCTTGTGTGGGGTGTCGGTGCATTGAACATTGTCTCACCCTGCCTTATAGCCTCGGTAAAGGATCACCGATTCACAGCAGCGATCTCTCAAATACGCAGAATCAGACCCGACTATGACGATTATCCCGCACGGAGGGACCACCGGAGACGCGCAGCGGAGGGCAGCCGGTCCTTCCAGGGAGGGTCGGGCGACGCTGACTGCAGGTTCATCACTCTCCGATCACACACACGCGCACAAACAGACGCTGTGCCGGAGACGGCTGTCCGCCGCACGGACAGGGAACTCTCGGCCTACTATCACTGTGAGGGAGCCGACCTGACGCCGACCGCCGAGATCACAAACCTGTCACACAGCACCGCAGAGCCGCGCCCACAGCACTCGGAAAATATTCCACAATAGAGTCAGCAGACAGGTCAACGGGCGGGTCAGAGGTCGCGGGTCAACGACTGATATTTGTCAGCACAGCTGCTCGGGGCTCATCGCGGGCCATTTAGAGGATCATCTCCAGCGGCCGAGCTTCCACCATCTCCAGTGTCAGAGGTTGGTCCACGGAGTCCACCGCCGTGCCGCGGCCGTGCCCCCGTTGGCCGGCGTTATGGGCCGGCCGGCGCGCCGGGCGCCGGAGCGGGCCGCGGGCCGGCCACCGGCCGCCACTCGGGGTCGGCCTCCTCATCACTGGATGTCGACGGCACTGAATCGGTGCTGGAGTCCCCGTGTCATACGATGGTGCCCTGCCGCCAGACAGTCCGTCACACCGGAGGACAGTGACGGAGGAGTCCCGGGGATGGGCAAAGACTGCAACTACTACTAAATACCTGAATTGCTTGCATAGGCGCGGGAGCCGGGGGGGCAGTGGGGGCAGCTTGCCCCCCCAACTCTGGGGCCGTGGGGGCGGTGCCCCCACAGCTTTGAGACGGAATACCACACTTTTTTTGCAAATGTTTTCTTTTTTTGTTGAAAAAGCTGAGGGGTGAAAAATAAGTGGCCTAAAACCGGTGAGAAAACTAGATTTGGGGGTACCCTAGGTTAATCTCTATTATGGTGTGCCCCCCAGTCGGAAAGTAGTTCCCGCGCCCCTGATTGCTTGAATCATCATCAATTCAAGAATATCAATTACTTGAACCGTTCCATGGTCTCATTGGGTTGGCTACAAGAACCGATGTTCAAAGCAAGGTGTTCATTATCTAGAAAGGCAATATTGATTATTGATCATTGATTTATTTCATCCACTGGCACGTGGGTGGGTATTTTGGGAAATGCTATGAATCGGAGCTTGCGGACAGCACTTAATTGGGCTGGCATTTAAGAACTACTGTTTAATTTAGGTGCTTGTAATTATCAAGTTTGATGAAAATCGAACCCACTAAAAAACTGCTGCCACTATAATCTAATAATATACTAATGCTAATATACATAATATACAAATATATAATATACTAATATACAAATAATAAATACTAATGCAGTAATTGTATTGGGGTCATGACATTTTAGCACTAAACCGTTCACTATGGTGGGCGTTCTTAACTAATGATAATTTACCTAATCGTCATAAAAACAAATGTTAAAGGGTGCACGGCTATAAAAGGCAAGCTAAGTATAGGAAGCATTCTGTCTTGACCCAATCATAACTGAGAGCTAGCAAACAAGCAATAGGTTTAAGTAGGTACTTTTGGTACCAAAGGCATGAACGTCACTGGAGAGAACCTTCATATCATACAATTTCGCCTCCTTGAAATGAAAATATACAATTTTCGAAAAGCCTGGTACAATAGCTACCTTTTTTTTCGAAGCCTCAAGACACGCTACGACACAGCTATCTAAGTTAACAAGAGGTGATGCTCATAGCAAAATGAGAAACGGTTCTCAGTTTTAAAAGTCTCTGAAGGAGTATTGACATAGCTGTGTCGGACCCACCTCGAGGTGAATGCTGGGGATGGAGGACTCGGAGCCGGAGCCGAGCGTCACGGCCACCTGGTGCTCCTCGGGCGGCGTCACCTTCAGGCCGATGCTGTCCGTGGCCGGCATGTGCACGGTGCGCTCGCGCAGGCTGGGGTTCAGCGGTGGCAGCGTGTCGCCCAGGCCGCCCAGCTCCTCCAGACTGGAGATCTTGCGCGTGTTCTCGTACAGACTGAGTCGCAGCGAGTTGGAGCGCTGCGCGGGCAGAGCGCGGCCAGCTGAGTGCACGGTGGGGGGCGCCAGGCGGCCGGAGGAGCGCGCGCGCCAACCGACCAGGCAGGGAGGCGGGGCACTATGTGGCATCGGCAAGGGTGCGGGACCGTGAACTGTGGATGGGTGAATTTGAGAGGGGGATCTTATGCAAAGCGTTGTCAGTTGCAGCAAACCAATCAGCGTCCTAGTGGGAGAGGACATGACGTAACTCGGTGCCAGCCAACTGATCGCTGGTGCGTAGTAGTATCACTGAATGCGCGCAAATACCAAGCTTGTAAGTGTGATTCTTAAAAACGTCGTAATGTGCAGGCAGGTGAAAGTTATTGCCTTCATTATTGCTATGACATAGGACGGCTCAGGTTAGACAAATCCAGGCTGAAGGGTGATATGGGCCTATCTGTTAGTAGTTCGTGCTTGTCTATTGACAGCAGCCTTGTCCGGGCCTGCTCTACAATGGAAGTCCGTCTAATTACGCGGCGCTTGGGCAGGGAAACACGCATGGTCATCCCTACGGGTGCGCATGTACACGCCAAAGCATAGCCTTCATCACAGCCCAGCAATCAAAGAGAGAGACAGTTAGGAGTCGTGCTCGGTTACTTCAAACGTGATCATCTTCCCTGAAGGCTGAAACAGGACAGTCGTGAGTGTTAGAGGTAGATATGAAAGATTTCAGCCACGTAAGCCGAACGCCAGACCGCTCTGCTGAGAAGGCAGAAAGAGTTTTAGAGGAATGTGCTGCATCGCAGCTTTGGAACTAAACAGTACAACAACTCAAGTGGCATTTTCAGGGTTTCTTCATCTCACTACTGCCCTTTTGCATACTGATTTAAGGGAGAAAACTCAGATATTGATAAGATACTAAAAAATGGCATCAACAGGTCTGATGCATCTAGTGAAAATGTATCGGGATCCCAGCATGTCAGTCAGGTGTTTCATCTGTTCATTTGCTCGCGCCTGAGCCCGCCCTAGGACCGCATCACCGTGTCGCCCTCAGGTTCCGCCGCTACCAGCCTTATCAGTCCTCCACTACCAATCTTATCAGCCCGCCGCTACCAGCCTGATCAGCCCACCGCTACCAACCTGATCAGTCCTCCATTACCAACCTTATCAGCCCGCCGCTACCAACCTTATCATTCCTCCGTCACCATTCTTTTCAGTCCTCCTCTCGTCATTCTGCCTCTACTGACCTTCATCATCCCGCCGCCATCATCCCGCCGTCATCAGCCCACCGTCACTGACCTTCATGAGGATGTCGTCGACGCGCAGTGAGCTGGAGCGCGCCCGCTGGTGCGGCGGATTCTGGTGCGGGCTGTCCGGCAGGCTCAGCGAGTTGCTCTTGGCTACCGTGTTGCGCGAGCACGCGCTGCCGCGCCGCCGCGGGTCGCACATGGATATGTTGGACTTTCGCCGGCTGTTGTGCCGCTCGAACGTCTTCTGCGCCGAGAACGGGCTTGGCCGAATCAGGTATCTGAGGGAGGGAAGGCGCGGCGTGAGCGAGAGAACTGGGAGAGCCGCAAGAGTATTCTGGTACAAAAGTACATGAATTATAGGAGGTGAACCAGTAAGCATAAAACCTTTGAACAATAAATATTTTGACGATTTTGATGACGAACTGCAAAGTCTTAGACAGCAAAACAACAAATATTAAAGATCGCACTGTTCACAAAGATATGAGAGTTGAGACCCCGGCTCCAGATTAGAGGTCCGGCTCGGGATTACATCGTCAGAGGCACGAACAGCGTCGGCTACTGAGCATCGAGTGATATTACAGGCGATGTCGCCAGTTGGCCCGAGACGATGGAACTGGATCAGCTTTTTACTATCGGTTATGCAATCAGCAGCTTGAAGTGTCACACCGTTGATTTCATCTGTCTAGATAGGAGAATTTGGACATCAGCTGAGACATTATGCTATCTTTGACCCGCCTACCTTTTGACTTCATATCCTCCTTTAACCACTGACGCCCGTTTCCAGGCTATTCTTGGAACTGTCATTCCGTAAAAGACGGCTCACTCTAATCGGCTTAGTGGTTCGAGCTTTCATGGGTCTTTTAACGTTTTGACTGTCGTCTGCCGTTTATAAAGAATAAAGCATAGTACTTTTTGGATACGTTTTTTTGGATACGTTTTTCATTTTAAAGCGAAACGTGAAATGCTAAAATGTTTTTGCTTTATTTTGCACGAGGATTGCAGTTTTATGTGTTCTATTTGGCCGAGGTTTTGCACTTACGTTTATCCATATACCCTATGTCACGTTTCCATTTCAAATGAAATAAATCAATTAAAACTACACAATGTCCCTAAACCCGGTCGCGCCCGACTACCACACACACAGCTGGCGACTCGGTAACGTACACGATGTCTCCCTCCTCCAGCTTCAGGTCACAGCTCGGGTTGATGATGACGTAACTGATGCTGCCGCGCTTCTCCGAGACGTCATCGTAGTCCTCCACCGGCAAACCTGCGAGAGGAAACATCGGCGTCACCAGACAGAATAGATGGAAATCATTGGATAAATGCCCGCCACCTGAGGCAGAATATCATTGTAATTTATTACTATCCATTATCCAACTGAAATGAGTAATGAAATATAGACTCACTGACTCACTCACTCACTCACTTACTCACTCACCCAGACTTTGCATCCTACTCCTGACCAGCTGGGCGATCTCGGCCCTCTCAATCAGCTGAGAGTGATTCGCCTTCGGGTCCTCCTGCTGACCACACTGTGGGAAAATGAACATCAATCACAGCTACACGGGACTCAGCTCGACTTATGTGTATTTAATGTGTATATACATACATCATACATCGTGTACATTTATGTGTATTATATGTATAGTTAAATGTTATAAATCTTTCTTGAATGAATATTTTTTATTTCAGTTTATTTGTTTCCTTGCCATTTTCCTATGCGAGTACAGTAAGCCACCATTCTCTTGTGTTTCGACGACAGAGCCGACACACGAGGTCGGAGGTCGGGTACCCACCAGGTCCGAGGCGCTCTCCGACGTGTCCATGGTGCGGTAAATGCCGATGGGAATCTCGCAGGTGGTCGAACACAGCTTCTGATACAGACGACCGTACGTTCGGATCCACATGTCGCCCGGCAAAATCCGCATCTGCAGCGAAAAACAAACAGCGCACATACGGCTTAAATTAATGGAACATTGTATTTACTCCAACAAACTACATAGTGTGATCTCTTAGGGATGCAGTTTGTCTTATCCAGCACCAAAACAAAAAGGACCAGCCGACCAGCATTCAGAACATATTTGGACAATAATTGCATGGGTTTGCCTTAGAGGGCGGAAACGGATAATAGGTACGGTACCATGGACCCAAATGAGCCCATCGGTCATGCTGTTACGGCTATTTGCGTCGATCAAGACTAAATAATCGTCTAGGGAGCTATCGCAATTTTCGGTAATAAGACTTAGTCATAAAGCATATGATATCAAGTCAAATAAAATAACTACCTTGTAATAACTGATCATCTAAGCAGTTAGACAGCACCAAATGTAAGCACCGCAGCATTGTGCTGTGCATGAACAAGTGCTCAGGGCTATCAAATTTGATAAATAAAATCAATAAAGTTAGGTGCATGATAATGGATGATTTTTTGCCATTACATTATTGAGCTTGTTATTTGTTATTTGATTACAAATAGCAAGGTCATTACGGACCTTTATTATTTCATCAAACAATATGAAATAACCACAGTGCTGTTACTGTCACAAAGGTCACTGTCACTGAGCGTGCTCAGTAACAGTAACATTTATACTGCCGAGCAGCTCCCTACATCTTCACCGGTTTCTCTCTGTACTGGTAGACTGTGCCGCAGGACTTCTGAGTCATCCGGCACAGCATACCACTGCAGGCTTCTAGCTCCCGAATGCCATCGGGCCGTTAGTCACAGGTATTCACTGATCCACAAAACGCAGCGATATTTGAATTTTGTGACTCAAATGCTGTATACTAGAGAAGACCTGGCACTTAGGAGGATTGGAATGCTTATTGCGGAACAGGGAATTGCACTTTATCTAAAATGAAACCGGATGAATAAATGCTCACACATTTCAGCAACAATGCGCATTCACATCTCACACCAATGCTGAGCTGCAAATAACTAAATATGTATGCATCAGAGCGCTTAATTATCGATTCCGCCGGCCCCGTTTCACCCTGGCTCCCGCCGTACGTGCGTCTCTTACCGAGGTCAGGAACCCTGAGCCGGGCGCCTGGTCGATACCCAGCAGCAGCCGCACAAAGATGATGAGGTAGTCCTTGACGAACGCCTGGTACAGCAGCGTGTCCAGCATGCTGGCGCTGAACACGGAGCCGGCGGCGAACGGCAGCCGGAACATGCAGGAGATGTGCGAGCCGCGGTCCTTCTCTCGCTGAAACAGCCGGCCGACGTCGTCAGAGCCCAGCAGCGGCGCCGTGTCTGCGCCGCCGGCGCCGCGCGCCCTTCTCAGCTGGGGGTCACAGCGGGCGCCGCCGTCACAGCCGGGTCACAGGCACAGCCGGCGCCGCCGTCACAGCCGGGTCACAGGCACAGCCGGCGCCGCCGTCACAGTCCCAGCGGGCGCCGCAGTCTCCACAGGTGGGGGTCACACGGGCGCCGCAGTCACAGGGGGCGCCTCAGTCACAGCCGGGGTAACAGTCACGGGGGCACCTCAGTCACAAGGTCACCACAGTCACAGACGGGGGTCACGGTAGCGCAGACGTCACAGGACACTCACGAGGGGCGGAGACGTCACAAAAGGGTATTAGTCACAGGGGTGTTTCATCACCAAAAGACATCAGAAGAGGGCATAAGTACTTTCGAAAGTGGCTGATATGGTAATCTATATGATGATGCAGGTGGGGTGGAACTCTCACTGTGAGGCGGGGAGATCCACTGGATGCCAGCCTGAGCCTAAGCTGCCAGCAGTGACAAAAGACTAGCCGAAAAATAAAAGAAATCGGGAAATATTGTAGCACTTCCTTCTCCAAATTAGCATGATAAAAATCCCTGAGCAAAAACAAAATTGTGCGTAAATGCGTTATTCTGAAGCTTCAAGAAGTTTACGCTGTGCGTTTAGAGAATCACATAAAAATGTTTCGGAAAGTAGTGATCACTTTTAGGCTAAAGTATATACCCATTATGAAGTACTAAGTGTGAATTGATAATGGGCTGGCCCAAAACAATATTTTTTTACGTTGGCCGAGAATACTTTGTCACAAAAATCTGGCTTTTTTAGAAACATTCAGACAAAATTAATTGCATAATGCATATCAATACTGAAATAAGTTGTATATATGTTGCAGGCACTTTAGAAAACCAGTCATTTTGTAAAATGCCTAGGCATTTTGCAAAATGCCTGATTTTCCAGGCTTTTTGCAAAAAGCCTAGGCATTTTACAAAATGACTGACTCTCCAGTCATTTCGCAAAATGCCTAGGCATTTTACAAAATACCTAGCCATTTTACAAAATGAATGAGCAGCGTGTTGTAGATACGAGTACCTAATTATATACGTTTTGGTAGCGTGTAGGTGGACCGAGGAGTCCAGCATTATGACCAGAGGAGTCCAGCAGTGGGAAGTCCATACCTACCTCTATTTTGATAAGTGCAGGCCCGCGACATTTCCAACCCCCACGTCAGCGACGCTGCTGGATTTAAAATGATCGATCTGGAGCGTCAACAAACGACTGGCCCTATGCCGGCCTGTATCTGTAAAACTATAAGAGGTCGCGAGGATTCGATCCCACACACTTAAGCGTTAGTGTCTTCTGAAACCAACGCTCTCGTCCTACGCCAAGCGACCTGATGATTCCCCCGATGTGGAGCTTAATATTTTTAACTGGGACCATGCAAGTAGGTACTCAAAGCTGTTGCCACAGAACAAAATAATCGTGTGTTGTTAATCATTGCTTTAATATTCATTGCGATCGGAGAGCTTTTTTATTCCAAAGAAAAGTTAGGAAGAAAACCTAAACAATAATACTGTAAACAATTGCGTGGACTAGGCCTTGGGTAGACTTGTTGAAGTTCCTTAGAGCCAATGAGCGCTGTCCAGTCAACTGAGGAGGGTCGTTACTCAGCATTGTCGTCATCACAGAGCTTCAAATCGATCAGCTACAGGCGGAACACGTACCTATAGGGTATAGGAAGACGTCCAAAAACTGTTGGCCATAGTATCTGTAGTGGGATTTACGTTCCATGCTGGTCAGGCATTTTGCAATATGCCTAGTCATTTTGTAAAATGGCTAGCCATTTTGAAAAAAGCCTGGTTGCGTTCAGTCATTTTTCAAACAGCCGTCTTTTTGTAAAATGCCTAGGCATTTTACAAAATGACTGATTTTCTAAAGTGCCTGCAACATATACATAGAGACTGCATGCTATTCTGTTCAAGACCAGCACTAACGCCTGTTAAAATCGTCTATCATTTCGCTTTTTTCAATTCCATAGGTATTCGAAACAACTAATATTCTGAAATTCTTAAATTCATTAGTTACCTCTTGTGCCTGCCAATGTGATTATTTAGTTAGACTATAACTAAACTATGCAAATAAATGAAAGCAACTTATAAATACGAAGCGTTTTTGTCTTAAGTGCAGTGAATCTACATGTTGAATAATTTAATAATGCTAGCTGAAACTCACAACAGGTAACTCAGTAAAAGGAGCATATCTAATGGCAGCCACTATTATGAGCAAATGATCAACGTCGACCGTATGTTTTATTTATTGCGCTACTGACACCCGATCCACTAGGCTTGGGTCTGAGGTGGTCAGAGTACAGGCTCTGACGTCAGAGTGGCTGCCCAAGGCGCAGCCGGGGCACCGACAGCAGGCACCGCGCCTTGACGAGCCAATCGCACACCCGTCGTTATGAGTCTGATCAGATCAATAGGCTGGCCGGTCACACACCGAGTCCTCTCGGCCCGACAGCCTTGAGGCGGCACTAGAGCGATCTACAGTCGGCTTGGGCCGCTCTCCACTGCACTGTGGCTATGACAACGGACGGACAACACGGCGGTCACTGGAGGCGCGGCCTTCCGGCGCCACGGGTCACGGCAGCGACTAGAGGCGCGTCTAACCATTCCGGGAGGTAGGGAGGGAGGGAGGGCCGCCGAGGCGGCGGTCTGCGAGCAGGCGTCAGCGTGCGGCATGGTACACAGTGCGGCTGCAGGGGGGCGGACTGTGCCGGGAACACAGAGCTGTCTCACTGCTAGTCACACCAACTCGGGCAGCTACGGTTAGTTACTTTATCAAATGTCCTGCTCCAAAGGGACCTTTTCTCGGTCAGACGAACGGTGCCCCTTCTGTCGACGAAAGATGCCTAGAAGACGCAGCACTGGGTCACTCGCGAGCTCTTTGGTGGGCGTAAGCGGTTAAGGTTTAAGAAGGGGTTAAGAACAGACCAAGAAGTAGTCGAAACACCTCACGCAGAACACCATGCATACACGTATAGATTAGCGGTACAAAATATTCCAACTTAAGGTGCATCATGCGGAAGAAATATCGGACAGATTTGAGACCCAGTGTAATGTACGAACTATTGGCTGAACAGATCCTGCGAACATAAAGCGAAAAAAAAAAAACAAAAGAAAGATATTCACATATACAAACAAATGGCTACCGGCTATTTCCGAGACACCTAAAGGCTGAAACAGACTCTTTCCGTGTTCAGGAAATCGCATCCGAGAGCCTATTCAAATACATTATAATTCTTCCCGCATCAATCGCATCCGGGAGGTGCGTGCGATTGATGCGAGCGTGCTTCCATGTATTTGAATAGGCTCTTGCATGCGATTTCCTGACTGCTGAAAGAGTCTGTTTCAGGCATAAGAAACATCTGAGTCACGAAAGGATGAAAGAAGAGATAAATGGTGATAAGAAGTATCAAGAATGAAAGGCCATCATACTCCTGTTGATAGCCTAAATAATATAAAACGCCATAAGACCGTTAGGCGTTAATAGCTGGATAATACATAGAAAACGAACGGCTTAATGATGTGTTTTATGTTACAAAACATGTCACCTTACTATAAAAAGCCATCAAATGACATTCAAAAGCTATTCAATGTCTACCAAGCACACGCCGAAAATGAATTGAAAATATTTGGTACCTAAACAACTTATTTTTTCTTTAGTTTCCATTTCAAACTGTACAACAGGCACGGATAATAAGCACCGCGAATCAACGAGTATAAGCAAATGTAGTGAAGCCATCGATAGAAGCACTCACCTTGTACCGGCAACAAAAAGACATAAACCAACCATAGACATGATACAACTTAAGAACTTAAGCGACAGATAAAACGACATTGTTTCTCAAAACGAACTTTTTTTACCAATCACTGAGGATTCCAAAACTATGGCCATTGATAAGTTGATTTCAAGACATCTAGTATTCAACGAATAAAATGATTGTTTTGGAAATGTTCTTACCAAAATTGAAACAATGCCACGAACTTTCACATAAATGTATGAGCAAATAATATAAATGTAAATGTAATGCGAAATAAACAAGTAAGGTTATTTATCTAATGTTGTTTACATTTATAAAACCAAAACCAATTAGCCGTGGCAAAAAGCAAGGGTTGCTGAGACACAGTTATGCCCACATTCTATAGAAAACCACACCTTTTCGATTTTCGACAGATGAAGTGCGTAGCTGTCCTGAGCTCGGAACTGCATAAACCGCATGTTTGAAGACTGGCTCAGCTCAGTGATTATCTTGATGCTAGGGAAGAATCTGAAAAGAAAACAAAGCACGATGATATTCGAGGGAAGACTGAAACGGACGGAGAGAAACAGCTCCGGTCCTACAAGTGTAAGCCTCTAACGTTTTATTGAACAGTCTCACTCATACTGATTATTATCAGCAGTAAAAAAGTATCCACACAACAGTATGTAAAATATTGTAGCAGCATAATACCGTTCGTCTAAGGCGTCCAACAAAGTCCGACAATCACGGATGGCGGTCGGTTTATCCCAATCCGTGGTCTATACCACTCGGCTGTTTTCAGTCTGGTTTGCGCGGCTCTCCCTCAGGCAATGATCAGTGAACGATGCACCCAGTGGGACCGTTTCTCTAAACTCAGAATCGACCAGACTCCACCCGCCGGGGGGGGGGGGCTGTTTTGAGTCGCCAACCCCGCTGACGGGTGGGAAGCTCTCTGCGCGCAGACCAGTTAATGTGTGGTCGCTGGCTACATGAAAAACACTGGCTCGCACGGCAAGGCACACGAAGAGTGAGCAACCTTCAGTGGAGAAACCCAAGTAATGACCGGGCCAACAATCAAATCATACGCCAAATGGATGAAAAACACAGACGGACGTCCTAACTGCGCTCGGTCTGTCGGTCTCACTTGAACATGGTCTGCACGGCGACGATGGTGTTGGAGTCTGAGAGCGAGTCCTCCTCGATGGCGTTATTCTGCTCCTTGTTGACCACCACCACGTTCTCGGCCAGGTTGATGCCCGCCCGACACAGGTCGTCCAGCCTGCAGGTCACCGTGGGGAGGGGAGGGGTGTCAGCCGGTCGACGACGCGAGGACGCGATCAGGAGGCTGGAGCACGCCAGCCTCAGTACTGCTGATAGTTATGTTGGTTCTTAGCTGCGATTTCCCAGACGATTACAACAAGTTCGCCTTTAGGCTACTCCAACAACAAAAAAGACAATAGCAAGCACAATAAGTCCTCATGCTGAATGAAAACCAGGTTTCATACAAACCTCTTGAAAATCATGACAAAACAAGGCTGTTAGATCAATCCGAAATGGTTTATACCGTAAAATCTACTAATTTCCTGCATTTGGTCAGGGCAAATTACTAAGAGTGGCCCCAGTGACTGGCAAAACAGCAATAAACTACATCCACTGACAGCGAATGGGCGAAACAAACACATCTCGGGCAGCAAAACAAGGGAGATTGACTGGAGAATGAATGAGGACCCATTGTTTGAAAATAGCACCGGCGTAGTGACCCTTAGCGTGGCTAGACGGGTATCAGATCAGGCCGTTTGGAGCATCGAGCTGAAATTGCTGTGCATGAAAATATACCCTGCAAGCTATCGTGGGCACAAACAATAGCTCAAAAGGTCAATATCTGAAACAACTTCACCGGAAAGTGTTAATCAAAAATTAATTATGCAAGATCCTTTCAGGCTAGATGTTATTGATATGGCAGAGATATGTGATTTAACACGACAATGGAAGTCACCCTCGCCCATTGCTTCAGCTACCTTTATGTTACTTTACCCTCGGATTACACAACAGCGGCCTCGCCGGTCACGAATCCATCTAAACCTGTCACGGCTGCGCGGCCGTGCGCCGTCTGTTTCCGAGCAGACGGCGTGGGACGCTCTCACCCGGCTCTGTCGCCGGCGGCAGCACACCGGAGCCCGGCGCACCGGCACCTTTCCGAGAGCAATCAGCCGGAGCCGAGAGCGCGCCGGCCGCCCGTCCAGGCACGCTCCGGCGCTCAGCGAGCGGCTCCGGAGAGCGGGCGGCAGGGCAGCTCCGAGCGGCGAGCGAGATGAGAGCTCTGAGCCGCTGACATAGAGGTGCTCTGAGCCACTGACAGCGGGGAGAGGTGCGCTCTGAGCTACTGACAGCGAAGGAAGGCGCTCTGGAGAGAGCCGCTCTGTAGAGGGACGCTCTGGAGAGAGGTGATCTGGAGAGAGGCACTTTGAGCCACTTCGCTCCATGTCTATTTTCTGACACTATTCTATCTTTCCTTCACCGTAACCTTATTTGTCCGCGCATCGTGCTTCATGCTCACATGCCCGTGTTGATTTAACTAGCCCGACTGTCTTTCACCCTACTCCCGAGTTAGAGATGACAGTCGCTCGTTATCCGTGACGTCACGGGCCAATTGTGGCTGTACGGCGTCTGAGGTGATGTTACCGTCGTCAGGAGGACGGCCAGGCGAACCGTGATCAGAGGAGTGGGGGGAGATCTGGAGGGTGCGATCAGAGCCGACATGGGGCGGATCTGGAGACGGGCGGGTCTTTGATGACACAACAGGTCCGACCCCCTTTGATGGCAGACTGCCGGTGTGGATCTGCGCGTGAGACAATCAATGGTACGCGCGAACATGAAAGGCTCCTTGGAGACCGAGAGAGGATGGTGTAAAAACGATATACCAGCATAGCGTGGGGCTGTGAATACGTGCGACGGTGTTTTCCAATTGTTTTGTCTGCTCAACTGGCAATTTTAATAAGTAAAAAGCGTTGCAAAATCATTACAGTGCATCATTGTTTTGATAAGACAATAATTGCACTTACATATTTAATGCAAACTTGGTGATACAGCGTCGTAACCAATATACTGCGTCGCTTTTGTTGCTCCACAAGTGGTTCTTGGTATAACATTGCATTGTTCATTATGGCTACGACAGAAAACGGAGGTCACGCTACAGAACATGAGCTCCAGGTCGTCTCCTTATCGTATGATCGCAAGGAAGCGAGGGCAAATCCTCTCGGTATTTGTGAAACTGGGTTGATGCCGCGGTCGATGGACTACTGACACAGTTTCAACGACATTGCTGTCTCCAGAGACCGCAAATGGCACACTCATGGCTCGATTTTAGCGCCATATGTAGGTCATGGCCACAGAAGGACGCTGGTATTTGGTTGGGAAGCACGCTTATACCAGAGCGTCGCCATAGGTGATGAGAGGTTACGTCGCAAGATCTTAGTCATTCTAGACATACCGACGAGAAAATCTTGAAGGATATCACAGCGGCTACTCTTAGACTGAAACTATAATTTTATAATTCATCAAATGACTAGAAAAGTGATAGCTAGAGCTCAATCAACCAATCCTTAAAACTAAGGTGGAAGAAAAACAATTCCAGTTTTGCTGACCTAACCCATGCTTCCACTATTGCCTCTGACCTGATTCCCCCCATCCACACTGTGTGCCTATGGCGTGCGTGTGTCTACTCACGAGTCGATTGATCCGAGCATCCAATAGACGAGCGGGAAGTAGCTGATGGCGTCCAGGAAGGGCAGGTCGGGCCGCCGCTCCAGCAGCAGGATGATGGGGTTCAGAGACGACTTGGGACGGAAGTGTGCCCGCAGCGGGATGATGAAGTTGTAGATGCCGTTGGAGGCGAAGTCGGCGGCCAGGATGACGGCCTTGTTCTGCCAGCTGTACTCCTTGGCTGAGCGGTACGAGCAGTGTTCGCACACCTGTCGACGGAGACGGTCCGTCACAGCTGCGCCACTGGCCTCCGTGGCAGCCGGCAGTGAGCGCTGGTCGACTCTGGAGTATTTGTCTGTGATATCCTGCTTGGATACCAATTTTGAAGCGTTCAATCCAACTCTGACAAGAGCTGGAGCAGGTCAGTGCGCATTGCAGACAGAGCTGCGGCCTATGATCAATGCAGACTCCATTACTTAGGTGAAGCTGGCCCTCCGCTCTTGTCGCTGGGTTCAGAATAGTATTACCTAGAAAATAAATTGTTTAAACTTAAATTGTTTTATCTACGTCGGAAACAAAACTTTTCTTTAATAAATTTAGTCCGAACCTTTTGATTGGAAGGATTTACAAGGACAGAGCCCCCGCTAAGCGGTCTGTCCCGTAGCTCAGTTGTTTATGCTTTAACATTAACTTCATGGTTATGGCTTATGAAAGATTTTTTTTAATTAAACACTGACCTTTATACTTTAAGTTTAATGTCAACAAGTGGCACATGCACTCAGCTTGGATGAACTGTTATCCCTTCGTTGAATGCGCTCGGTAATTATCTGGACAAAACTTTGCAATGCGTGCCAGCATAGTCCTTCAAAGTCATTGTTGGACAATACCTCATAATGCTCCTCGTAATCAAAATTTAACAGTGTCGCGCCTACTACAGCGGTTGCGCTGCCCACACACAGTCGATGGTCCGATGGCTATCGGCCGTGGGGCCGGCCTGCGTCGATAGACTGTGCCGCATTACACGGGATCGATGCGGCACAGCCTATACCGCAGCGCGGATCGATAGCACGACAGGCGGCACCGGCCGTTTGAGGAACACAACACGTCATCTGCGTCCAATGCAGTCGGACATCAGTGTGTACTCGGACGGCCCTACAAGTGTCAGAAGCCAGACCGTATCACCACACGGCAGCGAAATAACGGTCCAAACGGCATCAAACGGCAGGGGTAGTTCAACATCCATAACTCTGATTGTTGCTTAGTTCAGACAATCTACAAGGCCATTGGGAATTGGAAGCTATACATACATGTACTGCTTCCTAGATGACAAAATGTTGCATTTTGGAAATAACGTTGAACTTAGAAATCTCTTTTTTTTTGCATGAGTCTGTACGACCGGACAATGAAAACTAGATCAAGATCTGCTAACTTTAGAAGGTTGTGACGCCAGATTTGTTCAATAAAGAGCTGATAAAAAACTGCTGATTATGGGAACGGTGACAAAACGTCGTAGCTTTTTATTTTGAGGGCTAGGTAACAGCATAGCTTTGTTTGACAGAATTAACACTACCATTTGTGAATCAAACATCGCATTCTGAAAACCGAAGACGCTATCAATGCGGTACAAAACTGACATAATTGGCCGTCCTGTTCATCATACCGCTCTCTCGCCTCTGGCTCCCTCTCTCCCTTTTCTCGTTCTCGGTACTCTCTGTAAGGAGGCTGTAGCTCATTAGCCGTCAGGGAGGAAGCCAGCGCACGCCATCCAGCCACGTTAATCAGCCATTAGAACGGCCCGGCGGACATCAGTCGGCCAGCCTACCGTCCGTGCGAGCGGACCAGAGTGGGAAAATGGACAACAACATCCCACACTTACCAAGGGCCGATACTGTCTGCCCACGGAAACAATTCCGGAGGGCAATCGAGCTAAAGCATTCCGCATTGCTCCGTGCTGCTATTGATGCGGATGTGCTGCTACCTTTGCCCAACGTGACTTTACCTTCATAATAATTAACTAATGTGATTGGTAGCGTGGCCTTTTTTGCAACGCGTGTGAGCAGAGGCAGTCAAGTGATATATTCCCTCTACCATTTCGTTTCACATAAGGTCATTGACTTAACGATCCCATCGGCTTGACGGCCTGGCTGTCCCACCCCGACTGTTGGCTGTCGGCTGAACCGTACTGCAGTGTCAGGTCGGTGTCAGGGCGGTGTCAGTTCCGTGTCAGGGTGTGAGCTCTCAGTGTCAGGGTGTCACTTTCAGTGTCAGGGTGTCACTCTCAGTCTCGCAGCGTCACTCACCTGGGCGAGTTGGAGGCAGCAGAGCGGCTTCTTCTCCCGCAGCAGGTAACAGAGCGTGGGACTGACTCCGATGTACGGCGTCACAGGAGGAAAGCCCTTCACAATCCTGCCGGCGGGACACAACGGGTCACTCACTGACAGACCAGCGGCTTGCCCGAGCCACTTTTCTTCCGACTCCTAAGTCTACGAGCAATATAAAACATCACTAAAACTCTAAATGGGGCTCAATCAAGATAAGCAACAGTGACAATCCCCACTCGAGCTCCTTCCGTTCCTTCAAACACCTGGGTTTATTCACCATGGCCTCCCCGCCCGTTCGTTCACTATCCGTTCCGTCCAGCAGTTGAGCGGCCAGGCGCCGTCGGTGCCGACTTCATTGGGGCGACACGGAGCCGCGGTCGGGCGCGGCTCGCCAAAGCCGGCCTATTTGTCTAATGAGTCGCCCACGTCACGCGCCCTGTCTAATATGCATTGTAATGTTCCGGTCCGGGGACACGGTCCCCGGGGGGGGGGGGGGTTCGGACTCGAGCGCGGAGTTATAGACCGAGCGATGGGCACGTCAGGCCCGGGGACAGCCCGGAAGGACAGCGATGAATGATCTGCGTGGCGCGTGCAGTGGGAATGCCCACAATGAATTTGAGACAGACCGGAATTTGTAGTGATGGCTAATGCAACAATTAAAAAAGCACGACACGGACAAATAATACCAGATGTTAATCAAGGATAGAAATAAATTAAGCACAGCCAATAAAAGTAATTCACTCAAAACTACTATACTCCTCTGGTGTGACGGTGTGTACTGACGCGATTTTCTCGCTGGGCGGCCTCCAGGGCACGCTGTCGATCTCGTCCTCCGACTCGCTGCGCTCGTCGCTGCTGTCGCGGCTGCCGCTGACGTTCAGCGTCGACGACGTGAACTGGTCCGGCACCGGCAGGATGCTGGGTCGCCGCGCGCCTGCCCGGGCACAGGTCACAGGTCACAGGTCACAGGTCACAGGTCACAGAGGTCAGAGGTCAGAGGTCTGATAAGGTGAGAGCTCAGCGTTCAGAGCTCACGCCAGCGCTCAGAGTTGTCAGCGCCGCGCTAGTTTTTTTTTCAGCGGCACGTCCTCGTCTGTCATCAGCGGCTCGGGTGGATCAGAAATATCGATTGTCGCTGATGGAGCTCCCTCGAGCCGACACCACACCGACACTTAGAGGCGGACCGGACCCGGGGGCGTTAGTCACACCGGGAAGCGCTATAACCGCGCAAAGAAGCCGACAACCCGACCGGCTGACACAGGCGATTGGCAAAAAAACGGACAGAAAAGAAACGGTGTGGTCAATGGTCATCCACTTATACATATAGTTATTTATTGAAATAATAACTATCACAAATGGGGACGCTTGTTGTAGAGCATCCAACGATTCTAAGGAACCTGACATCCGCCTATGAAGATTAAAGCATCCTGCTACCGATCGATAGTCATTTCCTGGGCGAAATTGCATCTTTACGGAGTCTACGTGACTCCCCAATGTTGCGGGATTAAGCGCGGTAATGGGAAATCAATTCGCCTCCGATGGTCGAGCGAGTGGACAGCAGACTGCCCAGTGCCCAATCATGGCGGTATAATAGCTGGTGCTTCTATGGAAACACCCATACAATCATAGCGCACTTGCAAGCGATATAAACATGTAAGTCACTGATATGAAACTAGCTTTAGTTCATTGTCTCACCTGTCGTTCTGATTTCTTATGCTGGAACAATCTACATAAGTACCTATGCCCTGACCATTAGCCAGGCTTGACGCTAGGTCATGGATCTTACAGACAGAAACATTCAAGGCAGCTGACGTGACCTAAAATACATCCTGTCTGCATACGCATGCAACAGCTGTGCCGATGAGTAGCCTGGCATGATACACAGCACACAGCAAGCTAAGATAACGTCTATGCTCGACATGGTATTTCTTTGGGAGATACACTCGTTCTACAAAACTAACAATAGGTATCCCGGCACTACACAACCTAACAACAGACACCTCAACATCCACCAAACACACATCTTCTGCACGCGTCCATGATACTTTTAGCGACACTAGCGACACAAATCTCCCGCCCATCCACAGCTCGCCTCCCTGGAGTCCACCCTCTCTCTCTGGTCCCTCAGACACCATTAACCTCGCAGTCTGCCCACGGCGCGCGACTGGGGCAGCGGACCGGCGCCGCTTAGCGCCACGAATGACCCCAGCGCACGCCAGTCACGGGACACGTAACCCTCTGCCGGTTCACGCCACTTGGGGAGAGAGGTTCCCAGAATTTGATCGATCACTGCACTACAGGGGGTCTCTCTGCCTGGTCAACACTTGTCATACCCCATTCCCCAACCAGATGTGGCAAGGTCAAAGCGATATTCCCTGCCCGTCACCCCTGGGTCGGTATCCCGCGTCCGCTACGAGCGGACGCACGGTGGGGGTCTACGTCACGGTCAGAGCCTCATTAGCGCCCTCAGCTGACAGAGCCGTGTGAGGGGACCGAGAGCGGCGCAGAGGTGAAACCCGAGAGACCGATGACTCATCGCCATAGGCGGCTTCCCGAAATACGGGGGTGAGAGCGGCGCTGCGGCCGAGGGGGAGAGCAGGGCTGGAGCAGGGGATGCTTCAAGGAATCTTCAACGAATATGCGGTTTCCTCAGGTTTGCTGTAGATTGAAGGAGAAGCACACATTTTGTCTTATTGAAGATTGGCGCCCCCCCCCCCCCCCCCGGGCGAAATCGCGCGAGTCCTGTCGCAATAGGCATAACATTACTCGACATCCATCTCTCTGGAGTATTGCAAATGGATACTTTTTTAGCATTTCTGGAGTATTGCAGATGGATACCTTTGAGCACACTTATTCACACACCAACAACGAACACATGTGCTAAAAACGATAGGTGAGACGGCGTCTACAACCGCGGCTCTGCTTAAAGCTAAGTACATTTACCCTGTGGTACAGTAATACGACTGCCAGCCCTGACTGCATTTAGTGCGAGTACGGAAATGTGCACTGTGCAGTGACGACAGTGCCTACATCAAACGGCCGCACACATCTTTTGAACAGTTATACACCGCTACACACAGCATTCACCGTCAAACACTAAACAGGTAACTTACTAATGTTGTGGGAGTCGGGGTAGGCGTTGAGTGTGATAATGCTCGGCCTTCGTGTGGCATCTGTAGAAACGAGGCAACACAGATACACAAACAGTTACTGTCATTTGCTTTGGGTGAATAAAGGGCTACTGCATAGCCGATTGGCATGAAAGGATGCCCGATTCGATGAAATGTAAGTTCTGTAAAATGTAGCTGATTGTGAACTGGGAATATCGTCCGACGCCTGAGGCTCACCCAACTGCATGTTTCGCCTGCCAGGAGTGATAGGAAACTGTAGGCGACATTTTTCACCATACCAGAGCCGACCCAGTTTAAAAATAAACTGTTCCAGGTTCTTTTCGACACCACCATTAGCGGGCTAGTTAATGACCGTACGGGCGTACTGTGAGTCGAATTCCCCGTTATATATCCAGCTTTGCGTCGGAATGTCTGACAGGCCCTGATTAAAAATGAGAACTTAGTGGACTCGTTACTAAGTTCGTTCTCACTACGTGCATCAACGTCTCAGCTGGCTCCTCTTGGACGTCGTATACTATGTGCTTAGCGGAAAACTTGGTCCAAACGCCACGCAAACATTGATTAGAACTTTTAGAAGCAGGAATAAAGAGACAGCGAAAACGGCCCAGTTCTACTGAAATGAATTTATACCAGTAATAATTCCGAGGAAGTAGCCTCATGGAAGGGCTCATGGAGTTGCTCATGAAACCAGGTCTGCAGCTGATGGAAGCAGGGCTCCCGCAGGTCTTCAGCTCATCCTGGTAGCGGATAGACGAGATACTTTGAAGCCTAGCTGCAGAAAAATCGCCTGTTGACACGGTTCAAAGAAATATTATGCAAGCTGATATTGCAAAGCCGTGCAGACTGCAGACACCAAGTTGTCACAGGCAGTATTAAGAATGAGATTAAATATATGTTGACCTTCGCCCCAGTGAGGGGGGGGGGGCATATGTTACCACCCTGTCGCGTTTTTTGCGTGTGAATAAAAACCGCGGTAGCTTTTGGTACATCAATTTTGGACAATGTGTGAAATTTTTGACCCCAGGTCATGTCAGGTCAGGTCACCAGGTCAAGTTAACTGACCAAGCCTAAAAAAGTTTGCAATCATGTCCAGTCTGCAGTATTTGTCAGAAAGGTTTTAAACTTGGTGGATTGCATGCTGTTATAGGCGCCTACAATTTGTATATCTCGGATTTTTTATATCCGTGACCTAAGGCCAGGTCAGTGGCGTGACATTTCCATTACAAGTCAATGGAGAAAAATGAAAATGCCTCTAGATCCGTGTTTACGCATAGGAACAGTCCAAATATTTCAGAATCACAATGATTTAGTCCACCCGTGATGACCAAGGTGTTATTTTAGCTGATAGCCTCTAGAAAGGTCATCCGAGGTCATTTGAGGCTATAAACAGTTTTTTGCCAATAACTCGCGATTGGAAAGAGATAGAACGCTGGGGATGGTCTCATTGTGTTTGTCTTGCCAAGACGCATCGACTGTTATGCAACATGACCTTTTCCGGTCAGATCATGACCTTGACCTGAGGTCAAATTTTCAAGTTGACCTTTCAAGGTCAAATTATAGTTCATTCGACGCGTCATGGCAAGGGGAACACGATTCTGGCAATAGAAATGTCGTGGCTTTTTGTAGTCGAAAGTTATTGTCGAAAAACACTTTTCGTAAAAACAGCTATTTTTGGAGTTTTTGCCCTCTGGAGGCTAAACCGTTGACCTGAGGTCAATATTGATAATAACCTTTTCAAAAGAAGAGCTTAAAAGCTATCGATTGCTTTTCCATGCGTCTTTCTAGCTACCATAGTTCCTGAGATAGCGGCATGCTTTCTGAAAAATATAATGACAATTGGCAAATTTTGACCTTTGATGACCTCTGGTGACCCCAATATTGCTCTAAGGTGAAAAATGACCGAAATACTTTCAAACGTACGCATTGAGAGCTATCGACTGCTTTTTACTGCGTCTTTCTAGCCCTCTTAGTTTTTGAGTTAGAGGTGGGTGGTAACATATGCCCCCTCCCCACTAGGGCGAAGTTGGCTGAGACCGCCACTGGGGCGCGGGTTTAAATCAAACCAGAAAAGAGAGTTGAAAACAGTCGTAAAAACTGCAAACCTAATTTAGGTAAAAGTAATTTAAAGCCTGCTACACTGCAGACGAATCGTCTCGCGACACTCTAATTCATGTTAACGATGTTCAATGACATATTGACGTTGTTTCCGGTCACTACCCCGTCCCAGCTCACTGCGTTTTTACCTCCTCCTCCCAGACATACGTCTGTGTCACGGTCCCGCCGCGTCTCACTGACCTATCCGGAGGGTGGTCCTGTGTCACTGACCTATCCTGAGGGTCACTGACCTATCCGGAGGGTGGCCCTGTGTCACTGAATTCCGAGGGTGACCCGTCTCACTGACCTATCCTGAGGGTCACTGACCTATCCGGAGGGTGGCCCTGTGTCACTGACCTATCCTGAGGGTGACCCGTGTCACTGACCTATCCGGAGAGTATCCCGTCTCACTGACCTATCCGGAGGGTGGCCCTGTGTCACTGACCTATCCTGAGGGTGACCCGTGTCACTGACCTATCAGGAGGGTATCATGTGTGACTGACCTATCCTGAGGGTATATCGGATCACTGACCTATCTGAAGGGTGTCGCGTGTCACTGACCTATCCTGAGGGTATATCGCATCACTGAACTATCCGGAGGGTGGCCCTGTGTCACTGACCTCTGAGGGTGGCCCGTGTTACTGACCCATCTGGAGGATGCTCCGTGTCACTCGGACCTATCTGAAGGGTGTCGCGTGTCACTGACCTATCCTGAGGGTATATCGCATCACTGACCTATCCGGAGGGTGGCGCCGGGCGGGTCGCCGGCCTCCACCCGCGGTACGTCCAGGTGATTGGAGCTCATGCTGGGCACGCTGCCGCGGCTCTCGCAGCTCATTCCGCGCTGCAGCTCGCGCAGTGGGCGCTCCCGCAGCTTCTGCTTCTCCAGTGCCACCATGTCCACTGTGGGAGAGAGTGTGTGTGTGTGAGAGAGAGAGAGAGAGAGAGAGAGAGAGAGAGAGAGAGAGAGAGAGAGAGAGAGAGAGAGAGAGAGAGAGAGAGAGACCGGTCACCGCGGGACCCAAGCACTCTCCCATACCGTTGCCTACCCGTCATTGTTTTCAGATGGCCACCAACTACCTCCGTGGGCGGTAGCACCGGTTAGCGACGGCGAAGCGCGGAATAATTTGCACAGGGGAAATTCTCTGGGTGCTGGTATTCAAAGATACGACAGCGTGTTATCATACACAGAGGGTATATGTGTAGCGTGTTATGTAACACTGCATCCATACAGTGTTACACAATAAAGTACTTCCGTTCCTGAGGAAGGTAGGGATTGATTGATTTGGGAGGATAGCATCAATGCATGATGGTGAATATTTGAGGTGGACAAAGCCAAGAGCATTGATGCTTCATCATTGCTAGGCCAAACTTGTTAAAATTGACAAAAGTGCATGTTCAATGTTCATTATAGACAATGAATGTAGGGAGTGCATTCATTATGTAGTTCTGATGCACACCGACGTTGTCCTGAGCAATATTCAGTTAGGTATTTTTAGAAGCCCTGTCCTCGTCAACTTTAAAAGCAATACCAGCTTCGATCCCAGTAACTACCAGGAAACCAGCCGTAAAAGTGTGGGCTTTATGTTCTAAAAGTTGAGAACTGAAAGTTGGGCACCATGATCAGGAGTTGCAAACTGCGAGCGCGACGCATCTGGTTCATCAGACGAGGTGATGAAATCTCTCAGAAATAGCCACTGATATTGTCTCATACAGACTACTTTTGTCAGGGAGTTTGTTAGCACATACATAGGCTCGCAGCTGAGGGGACTTCTGGCTGGCTGGCACAGGCTCCACGCCAGTCAATTCACTGTCGGAGCTAATAATTGGTTGTAGAGCATTGATGAAACTTTAAATCGTGAGCGTCTCAATACAAATGTTACGAAGTATAAACATTGTCAGATTATCTATGACAAGACAAATGTAACTACATATGATAATGGGTACGTAGGAATTAGGAACGGAATTGAAGTCTCAGCAAAATCTGAGAATGCTGGCGGTTTGTTGTGTTTGTGTTGGCGGGAGAAGCATCACATCTGTTGCTCAACTGTTCCGAATTAGGACGAATCTAAAGAATAGCGTTTGTTGCTGTTGAAGAAGTTACACAAGCACAATATTCTGACATGTTGTTTTATCATGCGGACCTACCTGTTGTATGCGTAGGACGCTGGTTTAGTTTGCTTTTCTCATCGGTCATATTTTGCTTTTCAGGCATGGTGATGGGTACTTCTGGAAAGGCGTCACCAGCCACGAAAGCACTGTTTTCCTCCTTTGTAATGCTCATATAAAAACATATGTCTGCGAATGATGGAGTGTGTCAGCGCACTCTGAAATCGCAGCCCGAGTGTCTTTCGCAGACCGCAGTCGATAGCAACAGTAGTCAAAACACGACACAGAGCGAGAGAGAGAGAGAGAGAGAGAGAGAGAGAGAGAGAGAGAGAGAGAGAGAGAGAGAGAGAGAGAGAGAGAGAGAGAGAGAGAGAGAGAGAGAGAGAGAGAGAGAGAGAGAGAGAGAGAGAGAGAGAGAGAGAGAGAGAGACAGAGAGAGAGACAGAGAGAGAGACAGAGAGAGAGAGAGAGAGAGAGAGAAAGAGAGAGAGAGAGAGAGAGAGAGACACACACACACACACAGACACACACACAGACAGACATATAGACAGACAGACAGGGAGAAGGAATGAGAAAGAGAAGGGGAGGCGACTGTCAAGCAGACAGACGGACAGACGGACAGACGGACAGACGGACAGACAGACAGACAGACAGACACACAGACAGACACACAGACTGACACACAGACGACACCCAAGGCAGCGTATTAGATCGGGGGCGTGTTACCCTGACTAGCTCCCGATGCAGTGGTGACGAATCGGTCATTGCGTTAATGTGCCGAGTCGGTTATCGCTAATGTCGGGCTCACATATGACAGCCACGCGGTGTGAATGGATGACAATGACCGAACGCTCAGTAAAGTTAGCCCGAGTTCGCAGCGGGTACTTCAAATTCTCTGACAGGCACGGGGACACTAATGTGAATCGATGAGGCATGAATGGGAACTGATGGCCCCTCACACGATGAAGGAGTGAAATGGTGCATTGCCATCGCACCTCTCAGGCTCACATAGTGACAAGTTATTGGGGTACTTCAACTAGAAAACACATATTTTAAACGGATATTCCGTTACACTTAAAAATTATAGTCCGTTTGTTATATGTCAGCACTCAAACCGGGCTCACGCCGGTTTTGTAGCTGCCTGTGTTCATACACACCAGTGTGTTCGTATATACGTACCTGAGTTTTTCATGATATGCCTTGGGCCAGGATTGAGAAGAATTGTATCCTCATAGAATTCGGGCAGTTCTGACGGCCGGACGCCCACCAGCGCCACTCCGTACCTGCGGGAAGTAGTACAGCTGTGTTACCAATACCGACACAGCTGCGTTACCGCCACAGCAGCAAAGCTGTGTTACCGGCACAGCTGTGTTACTGAAACCGACACAGCTGTGTTACTGATACCGGCACAGCTGTGTGGCCGACACAACTGTGTTACTGGCACAGTTTTGTTATCAGCACAGCTTTGTTGCCAACGCGACTGACACAGCTGTTGTGGCGACACACGACACAATATATAGAATAGAAGGCAGGTGATTTTCCGGACCGACGAACAGACCCAACGGGAAATGAAAGATCCCACACACCTTTCATTTGAAATACGCAAACGAAAGGCAAACGGAGCAAACACGACCTAGATTACTGACGACGACGCACAAAGAACAGGGTTAAATATTTTTTTCTCGCACATTTCTCCTCCTCATCTACATTCTGTACATTGGTCACCATCGAAAAAGAAGATTTGCCATATCATACTCCTGTTACCATTGGGCATCGCAATTACGCATCAATAGGAATGCGTCGTTCCAGAGAGCACAGCGGACGGGTTATAGGCCCGGGCAGCGCTTGTCGAACAGCTCTGCGGATCCGAAGGTTGGGACTTTAATTGTGAAAAACCGCCCGTAGTGATTGTCTAATTGAAAAGTCCCAACCTTCGGATACCTTCGGATACCCGGGCAGCGCTTGTCGAACAGCACTGCGGATCCGAAGGTTGGGACTTTAATTGTGAAAAACCGCCCGCCCGCCCGCCACCAAACGCAAACACCGCAAAACGCGCAAAACGCACGCCTAAAACGCCAACGCAAACTTCACAAACAAACAATCGCCCGCCCGCCGAAAACCGCAGAAAAAAAACGCACAAAATGCCGCAAAAAAACGCGCGTCCGCCGCAAAACACAAACACCGCAAAAAGACGCAAACACCGCCGCCGCAAAAAAAACGCCCGCATCGCCCGCCGCCAACTGCGAAACGCCGCAAAAAAACGGCCGCACGCCGCGAACCGCAAAACGCCGCAAAAACGGCCGCCCGCCGCAAACCGCTAAACGCCGCAAAAAAACGACCGCCCGCCGCTAACCGCAAATAACGGCCGGCCGCCGGCAACCGCAAAACGCCGTAAAAAACGGCCGCCCGCCGCAAACCACAAAACGCCGCAAAAAACGGCCGCCCGCCGCAAACCGCAAAACGCCGCAAAAAACGGCCGCCCGCCGCAAACCGCCGCTAAAACGGCCGCCCGCCGCCAAACGCAAACAGCAAAAACACCCGCATCGCCCGCCCGCCCGCCGCCAAACACAAAAACCGCACAAAACGCAAACACCGCCGCAAAAAAAAACGCCCGCAACGCACGCACGCCCGCCGCCAACCGCAAAACGCCGCAAAAAAACAGCCGCCCGCCGCCAAACGCAAACACCGCCAAAAACGCAAAAACGGCCGCCCGCCGTCAAACGCAAACCCCGAAAAAAAAAACGCAAACACCGCCGCAAAAAACGCCCGCCGTAAGAAAAACGCTAACACTGACGCATTAAGACAAATATGGCGCCCTGCGGCAAATGTGGTGCAATCATATCTGCCGTTTAAGCAGCCATCCCTTAATTACAGCGCATCCTAATCGTCCAATGTTCGACAAAGTTACGCACATTCTGCGCTTTGCGGCAAAAATGGCGCTTTGAGACAAACGTGGCGCACTGCAACAAACATGGCGCATTCGTTCATGTCGCTTAACAATTCATCCACCCACCAAATTTGAACCCAATCGGACCATATTTGAGAAAGTTATGGACGTTTGAATATTTCACGATAAAATATCTCCGCAAAGGAGGAGCCCAGCTGAACACGTGTGCCACGTGACCACTGGTGATGAAAGCAGGACCTGTCCCCTCACCGACTGACCCAATTTAGTGTTCTTGGCTGGTTCTGTTTCCACGCTATACGGCCACCAGTTGGACAAAACACCATTATGTGGGAGGTACTCGGCTCAAACACGTGGCCACGTGGCACGTGCCAGACCTTTGACAGCTTAACGGCTCACGCCACGTCATGACCAATATAAGTGGCCATCGGCATGTAAAAGATGACCCCGGCCGGTGTCACCGTCTCTGAACAGTGGACGGCTAAACTTGAAAAATGGGAAAATTTAGGGAAATTTTACCTTTCGAATATAAAATTTCCCCAGAATTTTAAATTTTTCATTTTGCAAAAAATCCGAGATAGCAGTTTTTTAGGCCTTTTCATTTTGTGTCTATACCCGTTTTCAGATCGACCCTATGATAAAAACTGACGGCCTGACGGCCATTTCCCCCATTCCTTGCATTTAACAACGTTGGTGTATTTAAGCACAAAAATTGACCTCGTGCCACGGCACGTGCAATAGCACGTGCGCCACGTGACCACTAGTGGGACAAGCTGGACTCATCTGCTCACCGGCTGCACTTATTTGGTGTCGCTAGGTGGAGTGGTTTCCACGCCATAGGACCCCCAGTTGGCCAATGTCGGATTTTCCCGGAGGTTACCCCATCAAACACGTTTGCACGTGGCACATGCTTTTCAATTGCCCCATATCTGACCCATACCATGTGGTAGCCGACACCCCGGGGCACAACATATTGGGATATTTTCAAAATCTAACGTGGAAATTTTTTGCAAAATCGATTTGAAAATAATTTTTCGAATTCGCCATAGGCTCAACATGGGGTAACTGTCTGTGCCAATTACCCGAAAGTTCTCTAATTATATTTTAAGCGGTTACCACCGACGGGTGGGGTGCCAGCCCGAGAGCCGACCCTAAAAATGTGGACAAATATTACTGAACAGATTTTCCGTAAATCGCATTTTTAATTTTTCCCCATGTTAACCCTATGGGAAAATGCACGTGCCGCTTACCCCAAAACGTGTCAATTATATTTTTTGTAACTTTGCCAGCAGGTAGCTCCCCCACACGGGACCAAACGCTGAAAATGGCAAGAAAATCTAACTATCCGTTTTCGCGGGGATCAAAATGACCAAAATCGCGGCAGAAACGCTAAACACCCCCCTAGAGAGGTAGCTCAGGTTGGGATTTTCAATAGAAAATCACAATTCTAAAGAATAGTGATTGTTCTTAATTGAAAAGTCCCAACCTTCGGATACAGCACTGCGGATCCGAAGGTTGGGACTTTAATTGTGAAAAACCGCCCGCCCGCCCGCCACCAAACGCAAACACCGCAAAACGCGCAAAACGCACGCCTAAAACGCCAACGCAAACTTCGCAAACAAACAATCGCCCGCCCGCCGAAAACCGCAGAAAAAAAAACGCACAAAATGCCGCAAAAAAAAACGCGCGTCCGCCGCAAAACACAAACACCGCAAAAAACGCAAACACCGCCGCCGCAAAAAAAAACGCCCGCATCGCCCGCCGCCAACCGCGAAACGCCGCAAAAAAAACGGCCGCACGCCGCGAACCGCAAAACGCCGCAAAAACGGCCTCCCGCCGCAAACCGCTAAACGCCGCAAAAAACGACCGCCCGCCGCTAACCGCAAATAACGGCCGGCCGCCGGCAACCGCAAAACGCCGTAAAAAACGGCCGCCCGCCGCAAACCACAAAACGCCGCAAAAAACGGTCGCCCGCCGCAAACCGCAAAACGCCGCAAAAAAACGGCCGCCCGCCGCAAACCGCCGCTAAAACGGCCGCCCGCCGCCAAACGCAAACAGCAAAAACACCCGCATCGCCCGCCCGCCCGCCGCCAAACACAAAAACCGCACAAAACGCAAACACCGCCGCAAAAAAAACGCCCGCAACGCACGCAAGCCCGCCGCCAACCGCAAAACGCCGCAAAAAAACAGCCGCCCGCCGCCAAACGCAAACACCGCCAAAAACGCAAAAACGGCCGCCCGCCGTCAAACGCAAACCCCGAAAAAAAACGCAAACACCGCCGCAAAAAACGCCCGCCGTAAGAAAACGCTAACACTGACGCATTAAGACAAATATGGCGCCCTGCGGCAAATGTGGTGCAATCATATCTGCCGTTTAAGCAGCCATCCCTTAATTACAGCGCATCCTAATCGTCCAATGTTCGACAAAGTTACGCACATTCTGCGCTTTGCGGCAAAAATGGCGCTTTGAGACAAACGTGGCGCACTGCAACAAACATGGCGCATTCGTTCATGTCGCTTAACAATTCATCCACCCACCAAATTTGAACCCAATCGGACCATATTTGAGAAAGTTATGGACGTTTGAATATTTCACGATAAAATATCTCCGCAAAGGAGGAGCCCAGCTGAACACGTGTGCCACGTGACCACTGGTGATGAAAGCAGGACCTGTCCCCTCACCGACTGACCCAATTTAGTGTTCTTGGCTGGTTCTGTTTCCACGCTATACGGCCACCAGTTGGACAAAACACCATTATGTGGGAGGTACTCGGCTCAAACACGTGGCCACGTGGCACGTGCCAGACCTTTGACAGCTTAACGGCTCACGCCACGTCATGACCAATATAAGTGGCCATCGGCATGTAAAAGATGACCCCGGCCGGTGTCACCGTCTCTGAACAGTGGACGGCTAAACTTGAAAAACGGGAAAATTTAGGGAAATTTCACCTTTCTAATATATAATTTCCCTAGAATTTTAAATTTTTCATTTTACAAAAAATCCGAGATAGCAGTTTTCTAGCACCGTTCATTCTGTGTCTATACCCGTTTTCAGATCGACTCTATCATAAAAACTGACGGCCTGACGGCTATTTCCCCCATTCCTTGCATTTCACAATGTGAGTGTATTTAAGAACAAAAATTGACCCCGTGCCACGGCACGTGCAATAGCACGTGCGCCACATGACCACCAGTGCTACAAGCTGGACTCATCTGCTCACCGGCTGCACTGATTTGGTGTCGCTAGATGAAGTCGTTTCCACGCCATAGGACCCCCAGTTGGTCAATGTCGGATTTTCCCGGAGGTTACCCCATCAAACACGTTTGCACGTGGCACGTGCTTTTCAATCGCCCCATATCTGACCCATACCACGTGGTAGCCGACACCCCGGGGCACAACATATTGGAACATTTTCAAAATCTAACGTGGAAATTTTTGGCAAAATCGATTTGAAAATAATTTTTCGAATTCGCCATAGGCTCAACATGAGGTAACTATCCGTCCCGATTACCCCAAGGAAGTATAATTATATTTTAAACGGCCACCACCGGCAGGTGGAGTCCCGACCCGAGAACCCATCCTAAAAAAAACAATCCATTTCTAACGTGGAGTTTTTGCGCAAATCGCATTTTAAATTTTTCCCCATGTTAACCTTATGGGAAAATGCACGTGCCGATTACCCCAAAACGGGTTAATTATATTTCAAGCGACCGATGCCAGCCGGTAGCTCCCCCATAGGGGACCAAACGCTGAAAATGGCAAGAAATTCTACCGTGCCGTTTTTGCGGGAGTCAAAATGTCCCAAATCGCGGCAGAAACGCTAAACACCCCCCTAGAGAGGTAGCTCAGGTTGGGATTTTCAATAGAAAATCACAATTCTAAAGAATAGTGATTGTTCTTAATTGAAAAGTCCCAACCTTCGGATAGGCCCGGGCAGCGCTTGTCGAACAGCACTGCGGATCCGAAGGTTGGGACTTTAATTGTGAAAAACCGCCCGCCCGCCGCCAAACGCAAACACCGCAAAACGCGCAAAACGCAAGCCGAAAACGCCAACACAAACTTCGCAAAAAAACAATCTCCCGCCCGCCGAAAACCGCAGAAAAAAAAAACGCACAAAATGCCGCAAAAAAACGCGCGTCCGCCGCAAAACACAAACACCGCAAAAAACGCAAACACCGCCGCCGCAAAAAAACGCCCGCATCGCCCGCCGCCAACCGCGAAACGCCGCAAAAAACGGCCGCCCGCCGCGAAACGCAAAACGCCGAAAAACGGCCGCCCGCCGCAAACCGCTAAACGCCGCAAAAAAACGACCGCCCGCTGCCCGCCGCTAACCGCAAATAACGGGCAACCGCAAAACGCCGCAAAAAACGGCCGCCCGCCGCAAACCGCAAAACGCCGCAAAAAACGGCCGCCCGCCGCAAACCGCAAAACGCCGCAAAAAACGGCCGCCCGCCGCAAACCGCCGCTAAAACGGCCGCCCGCCGCCAAACGCAAACAGCAAAAACACCCGCATCGCCCGCCCGCCCGCCGCCAAGCACAAAAACCGCAAAAAACGCAAACACTGCCGCAAAAAAACGCACGCCCGCCCGCCGCCAACCGCAAAACGCCGCAAAAAACGGCCGCCCGCCGCCAAACGCAGCCACCGCCAAAAACGCAAAAACGGCCGCCCGCCGTCAAACGCAAACCCCGAAAAAACGCAAACACCGCCGCAAAAAAACGCCCGCCGTAGGCAAAACGCAAACACTGACACATTAAGACAAATATGGCGCCCTGCGGCAAATGTGGTGCATTCATATCTGCCGTTTAAGCAGCCATCCCTTAATTACAGCGCATCCTAATCGTCCAATGTTCGACAAAGTTACGCACATTCTGCGCTTTGCGGGAAAAATGGCGCTTCGAGACAAACGTGGCGCACTGCAATAAACATGGCGCATTCGTTCATGTCGCTTAACAATTCATCCACCCACCAAATTCTAGCCCAATCGGACTTAAACTTGCAAAGTTATGTACATTTGAATATTTCGCTTTAAAATATCTCCGCAACGGAGGTGCCCAGATTTGCACGTGTGCCACGTGACCACCGGTGGTGCAAGCAGGACTTGTCCCCTCACTGATTGCACCATTTCAGTGTTCCTGGCTTGTGCTGTTTTCGTGCTATAAGGCCACAAATCGGCAAACACACGATAATCTGGGAGGTACGCGACTCAAACACGTGGCCACGTGGCACGTGCCGGACCTCTGATAGCTTCACCGTTCACGCCACGTGATGACCCATCGACGTGGCCATCAGCATATAAAAGATGACCCCGGCCGGTGTCACCGTCTCTAAACAGTGGACGGCTAAAGTCGAAAAACGGGAAAATTTAGGGAAATTTCACCTTTCGAATATATAATTTCCCCAGGATTTTGAATTTTGCATTTTACAAAAAATCCGAGATAGCAGTTTTTTAGCCCCCTTCATTCTGTGCCTACACCCGTTTTCAGATCGACCCTATCATAAAATCTGACGGCCTGGCGGCTATTTCCCCCATTCCTTGCATTTCACAATGCTAGTATATTTAAGCACCAAAATTGACCCCGTGCCACGGCACGTGCAATAGCACGTGCGCCACGTGACCACTAGTGCGACAAGCTGGACTCATCTGCTCACCGGCTGCGTTGATTTGGTGTCGCTAGGTGGAGTGGTTTCCACGCCATAGGACCCCCAGTTGGCCAATGTCGGATTTTCCCGGAGGTTACCCCATCAAACACGTTTGCACGTGGCACGTGCTTTTCAATCGCCCCATATCTGACCCATACCACGTGGTAGCCGACACCCCGGTGCACAACATATTGGAACTTTTTCAAAATCTAACGTGGAAATTTTTGGCAAAATTGATTTGAAAATAATTTTTTGAATTCGCCATAGGCTCAACATGGGGTAACTGTTTGTGACGATTACCCGAAATTCTGTCAATTATATTTTAAATAATTACCACCGTCAGTTGGGGTGCCAGCCCGAGATCCGACCCTAAAAATATCAGCAAATATAATTGACGAAATTTTTCGCAAATCGCATTTTAAATTTTCCCCCATGTTAACCCTATGGGAAAATGCACGTGCCGATTACCCCAAAACGGGTTAATTATATTTCAAGCGACCGATGCCAGCCGGTAGCTCCCCGATACGGGACCAAACGCTGAAAATGGCAAGAAATTCTACCGTGCCGTTTTTGAGGGATTCAAAATGACCCAAATCGCGGCAGAAACGCTAAACACCCCCCTAGAGAGGTAGCTCAGGTTGGGATTTTCAATAGAAAATCACAATTCTAAAGAATAGTGATTGTTCTTAATTGAAAAGTCCCAACCTTCGGATACCCGGGCAGCGCTTGTCGAACAGCACTGCGGATCCGAAGGTTGGGACTTTAATTGTGAAAAACCGCCCGCCCGCCGCAAAACCGCAAAACGCGCAAAACGCACGACCAAAACGTCAACGCAAACTCCGCAAAAAAAAACAATCGCCCGCCCGCCGAAAACCGCAGAAAAAAACGCAAAACAACGCCGCCAAAAACCGCCCGTCCGCCGCAAAACGCAAACACCGCAACAACGCAAACACCGCCGCCGCAAAAACAAACCGCATCGCCCGCCGCCAACGGCGAAACGCCGCAAAAAACGGCCGCCCGCCGCAAACCACAAGATCGCCGCAAAAAACGGCCGCCCACCGCAAACTGCAAAACGCCACAAAAAACGGCCGCCCGCCGCAAATCGCAAAACGCCGCAAAAAACGGCCACCCGCCGCAAATCGCAAAACGCCGCAAAAAACGGCCGCCCGCCGCCAACCGCCGCTAAAACGGCCGCCCGCCGCCAAATGCAAACACCGCAAAAACACCCGCATAGCCCGCCCGCCCGCCGCCAAACACAAAAACCGCAAAAAACGCAAACACCGCCGCAAAAAAACGCCCGCAACGCACGCACGCCCGCCGCCAACCGCAAAACGCCGCAAAAAAAACGGCCGCCCGCCGGCAAACGCAAACACCACAAAAAACGCAAAATCGGCCGCCCGCCGCCAAACGCAAACACCGAAAAAACGCAAACACCGCCGCAAAACGCACGCCGTCCGTTAAACGTAAACACTGACGCATTAAGACAAATATGGCGCCTTGCGGCAAGTGTGGTGCATTCATATCTGCCGTTTAGCAATCCCTCAACCAAAGAGCATCCTAATCGTCCCATGTTCGATAAAGCTGCGCACATTCTGTGATTTGCGGCAAAAATGACGCTTTGAGACAAACGTGGCGCACTGCAACAAACATTGCGCATTCGTTCGTGTCGCTTAACAATTCATCCACCCACCAAATTCTAGCCCAATCGGACTTAAACTGAAAAAGTTACGTACATTTGAATATTTCACTATAAAATATCTCCGCAACGGAGGTGCCCAGATTTGCACGTGTGCCACGTGACCACCGGTGGTGCAAGCAGGACTTGTCCCCTCACTGATTGCACCATTTCAGTGTTCCTGGCTTGTGCTGTTTTCGTGCTATAAGGCCACAAATCGGCAAACACACGATAATCTGGGAGGTACGCGACTCAAACACGTGGCTACGTGGCACGTGCCGGACCTTTGATAGCTTCACCGTTCACGCCACGTGATGACCCATCGACGTGGCCATCAGCATGTAAAAGATGACCCCGGCCGGTGTCAACGTCCCTGAACAGTGGACGGCTAAACTCGAAAAACGGGAAAATTTAGGGAAATTTCACCTTTCGAATATATAATTTCCCCAGAATTTTGAATTTTTCATTTTACAAAAAATCCGAGATAGCAGTTTTTTAGCCCCCTTCATTCTGTGCCTATACCCGTTTTCAGCTCGACCCTATCATAAAAACTGACGGCCTGACGGCTATTTCCCCCATTCCTTGCATTTCACAATGCTAGTATATTTAAGCACCAAAATTGACCCCGTGCCACGGCACGTGCAATAGCACGTGCGCCACGTGACCACTAGTGCGACAAGCTGGACTCATCTGCTCACCGGCTGCGTTGATTTGGTGTCGCTAGGTGGAGTGGTTTCCACGCCATAGGACCCCCAGTTGGCCAATGTCGGATTTTCCCGGAGGTTACCCCATCAAACACGTTTGCACGTGGCACGTGCTTTTCAATCGCCCCATATCTGACCCATACCATGTGGTAGCCGACACCCCGGGGCACAACATATTGGAACATTTTCAAAATCTAACGTGGAAATTTTTTGCAAAATCGATTTGAAAATAATTTTTCAAATTCGCCATAGGCTCAACATGGGGTAACTGTTCGTGACGATTACCCGAAATTTTGTCAATTATATTTTAAATAATTACCACCGTCAGTTGGGGTGCCTGCCCGAGACCCGATCCTAAAAATATCAGCAAATATAATTGACGAAATTTTTCGCAAATCGAATTTCCAATTTTCCCCCATGTTAACCCTATGGGAAAATGCACGTGCGGATTACCCCAAAACGGGTTAATTATATTTCAAGCGACCGGTACCAGCCGGTAGCTCCCCCATACGGGACCAAACGCTGAAAATGGCAAAAAATTCTACCGTGCCGTTTTTGAGGGATTCAAAATGACCCAAATCGCGGCAGAAACGCTAAACACCCCCCTAGAGAGGTAGCTCAGGTTGGGATTTTCAATAGAAAATCACAATTCTAAAGAATAGTGATTGTCTAATTGAAAAGTCCCAACCTTCGGATACAGCACTGCGGATCCGAAGGTTGGGACTTTAATTGTGAAAAACCGCCCGCCCGCCGCCAAACGCAAAACCGCAAAACGCACGCCCAAAACGCAAACGCAAACTTCGCAAAAAAACAATGGCCCGCCCGCCAAAAACCGCAGAAAAAACGCAAAAAAACGCCGCAAAAAACGCCCGTCCGCCGCAAAACGCAAACACCGCCTCCGCAAAAAAACGCATCGCCCGCCGCCAACCGCGCAACGCCGCAAAAAAACGGACGCCCGCCGCAAACCGCAAATCCGCAAATAAAGGCCGGCCGCCGGCAACCGCAAAACGCCGCAAAAAACGGCCGCCCACCGCAAACCGCAAAACGCCGCAAAAAAACGGCCGCCCGCCGCAAACCGCCGCAAAAAAACGGCCGCCCGCCGCAAACCGCAAAACGCCGCAAAAAACGGCCGCCCGCCGCAAACCGCCGCAAAAAAACGGCCGCCCGCCGCAAACCGCAAAACGCCGCAAAAAAAACGGCCGCCCACCGCAAACCGCCGCTAAAACGGCCGCCCGCCGCCAAACGCAAACGCCGCAAAAACACCCGCATCGCCCTCCCGCCCGCCGCCAAACACAAAAACCGCAAAAAACGCAAACACCACCGCAAAAAAAACGCCCGCAACGCACGCACGCCCGCCGCCAACCGCAAAACGCCGCAAAAAACGGCCGCCCGCCGCCAAACGCAAACACCGCCAAAAACGCTAAAACGGCCGCCCGCCGTCAAACGCAAACCCCGAAAAAACGCAAACGCTGCCGCAAAAAAACGCCCGCCGTAGGCAAAACGCAAACACTGACGCATTAAGACAAATATGGCGCCCTGCGGCAAATGTAGTGCATTCATATCTGCCGTTTAAGCAGCCATCCCTCAATCAAAGCGCACCCTAATCGTCCCATGTTCGACAAAGTTACGCACATTCTGCGATTTGCGGCAAAAATGGCGCTTTGAGACAAACGTGGCGCACTGCAACAAACATGGCGCATTCGTTCATGTCGGTTAACAATTCATCCACCCACCAAATTCTAGCCCAATCGGACTTAAACTTACAAATTTATGTACATTTGAATATTTCACTATAAAATATCTCCGCAGCGGAGGTGCCCAGATTTGCACGTGTGCCACGTGACCACCGGTCGTGCAAGCAGGGCTTGTCCCCTCACCGATTGTTCCATTTCAGGCTTCCTGACTGCTGCTGTTTTCGTGCTATAAGGCCACAAGTTGGCTTATACACGATAATCTGGGAGGTACTCCACTCAAACACGTGGCCACGTGGCACGTGCCGGACCTGTGACAGCTTCACCGTTCACGCCACGTAATGACCCATCGACGTAGCCATCAGTATGTAAAAGATGATCCCGGCCGGTGTCACCGTTGATGAACAGTGGACGGCTAAACTCGAAAAACGAGAAAATTTAGGGAAATTTCACCTTTCTAATATATAATTTCCCTAGAATTCTTAATTTTTCATTTTACAAAAAATCCGAGATAGCAGTTTTCTAGCACCGTTCATTTTGTGTCTATACCCGTATTTAGATCGACTCTATCATAAAAACTGACGGCCTGAAGGCTATTTCCCCCATTCCTTGCATTTCACAATGCTAGTATATTTAAGCACCAAAATTGACCACGTGCCACGGCACGTGCAATTGCACGTGCGCCACGTGACCACTAGTGCGACAAGCTGGAGTCATCTGCTCACCGGCTGCGTTGATTTGGTGTCGCTAGATGAAGTCGTTTCCATGCCATAGGACCCCCAGTTGGCCAATGTCGGATTTTCCCGGAGGTTACCCCATCAAACACGTTTGCACGTGGCACGTGCTTTTCAATCGCCCCATATCTGACCCATACCATGTGGTAGCCGACACCCCGGTGCACAACATATTGGAACTTTTTCAAAATCTAACGTGGAAATTTCTGGCAAAATTGATTTGAAAATAATTTTTCGAAATCGCCATAGGCTCAGCATGGGGTAACTGTCCGTCAAGATTACCCGAAACTGTACCCTATGATTTTTAAATAATTACCCCCAGAAGGTGAGGTGCCAGCCCTAGATCCGATCCTAAAAATATTAGCAAATATAATTGACGAAATTTTTCGCAAATCAAATTTCCAATTTTCCCCCATGTTAACCCTATGGGAAAATGCACGTGCCGATTACCCCAAAACGTGTCAAATATATTTTTTGTAACTTTGCCACAAGGTAGCTCCCCCACACGGGACCAAACGCTGAAAATGGCAAGAAAATCTAACTAGCCGTTTTTGCCCCAATCAAAATGTCCAAAATCGCGGCCGAAACGCTAAACACCCCCCTAGAGAGGTAGCTCAGGTTGGGATTTTCAATAGAAAATCACAATTCTAAAGAATAGTGATTTGTCTTAATTGAAAAGTCCCAACCTTCGGATAGGCCCGGGCAGCGCTTGTCGAACAGCACTGCGGATCCGAAGGTTGGGACTTTAATTGTGAAAAACCGCCCGCGCCGCCAAACGCAAACACCGCAAAACGCGCAAAACGCACGCCTAAAACGCCAACGCAAACTTCGCAAAAAAACAATCGCCCGCCCGCCGAAAACCGCAGAAAAAAACGCACAAAATGCCGCAAAAAAAAAACGCGCGTCCGCCGCAAAACGCAAACACCGCAAACACCGCCGCCGCAAAAAAAACGCCCGCATCGCCCGCCGCCAACCGCGAAACGCCGCAAAAAACGGCCGCACGCCGCGAAGCGCAAAACGCCGCAAAAACGGCCGCCCGCCGCAAACCGCTAAACGCCGCAAAAAACGACCACCCGCCGCCCGCCGCTAACCCCAAATAACGGCCGGCCGCCGGCAACCGCAAAACGCCGTAAAAAACGGCCGCCCGCCGCAAACCACAAAACGCGGCAAAAAACGGCCGCCCGCCGCAAACCGCAAAGCGCCGCAAAAAAACGGCCGCCCGCCGCAAACCGCCGCTAAAACGGCCGCCCACCGCCAAACGCAAACAGCAAAAACGCCCGCATCGCCCGCCCGCCCACCGCCAAGCATAAAAACCGCAAAAAACGCAAACACCGCTGCAAAAAAAAACGCCCGCAACGCACGCACGCCCACCGCCAACCGCAAAACGCCGCAAAAAACGGCCGCCCGCCGCCAAACGCAAACACCGCCAAAAACGCAAAAACGGCCGCCCGCCGTCAAACGCAAACACCGAAAAAAACGCAAACGCCGCCGCAAAAAACGCCCGCCGTAGGCAAAACGCAAACACTGACGCATTAAGACAAATATGGCGTCCTGCGGCAAATGTGGTGCATTAATATCTGCCGTATAAGCAGCCATCCCTTAATTACAGCGCATCCTAATCGTCCAATGATCGACAAAGTTACGCACATTCTGCGCTTTGCGGCAAAAATGGCGCTTTGAGACAAACGTGGCGCACTGCAACAAACATGGCGCATTCGTTCATGTCGCTTAACAATTCATCCACCCACTAAATTCTAGTCCAATCGGACATAAACTGACAAAGTTATGTTCATTTGAATAATTCACTATAAAATATCTCCGCAACGGAGGTGCCCGGATTTGCACGTGTGCCACGTGACCACCGGTGGTGTAAGCAGGACTTGTTCCCTCACTGAATGCACCATTTCAGGCTTCTTAACTGGTGCAGTTTACGTGCTATAAGGCCACAAATCGGCAAACACACGATAATCTGGGAGGTACGTGACTCAAACACGTGGCCACGTGGCAAATGCCGGACCTCTGATAGCTTCACCGTTCACGCCACGTGATGACCCATCGACGTGGCCATCAGCATGTAAAAGATGACCCCGGCCGGTGTCACCGTCTCTGAACAGTGGACGGCTAAACTCGAAAAACGGGAAAATTTAGGGAAATTTCACCTTTCGAACATATAATTCCCCCAGAATTTTCAATTTTTCATTTTACAAAAAATCCGAGATAGCAGTTTTTTAGCCCCCTTCATCCTGTGCCTATACCCGTTTTCAGATCGACCCTATCATAAAAACTGACGGCCTGACGACTATTTCCCCCATTCCTTGCATTTCAAAATGCTAGTATATTTAAGCACCAAAATTGACCCCGTGCCACGGCACGTGCAATAGCACGTGCGCCACGTGACCACTAGTGCGACAAGCTGGACTCATCTGCTCACGGGCTGCACTGATTTGGTGTCGCTAGCTGAAGTCGTTTCCGCGCCATAGAACCCCAAATAGGCCAATGTCGGATTTTCCCGGAGGTTACCCCATCAAACACGTTTGCACGTGGCACGTGCTTTTCAATCGCCCCATATCTGTCCCATACCATGTGGTAGCCGACCACCCGGGGCACAACATATTGGAACATTTTCAAAATCTAACGTGGAAATTTTTTGCAAAATCGATTTGAAAATAATTTTTCGAATTCGCCATAGGCTCAACATGGGGTAACTGTTTGTGACGATTACCCGAAATTTTGTCAATTATATTTTAAATAATTACCACCGTCAGTTGGGGTGCCTGCCCGAGATCCGACCCTAAAAATATCAACAAATATAATTGACGAAATTTTTCGCAAATCGAATTTCCAATTTTCCCCCATGTTAACCCTATGGGAAAATGCACGTGCCGATTACCCCAAAACGGGTTAATTATATTTCAAGCGACCGATGCCAGCCGGTAGCTCCCCGATACGGGACCAAACGCTGAAAATGGCAAGAAATTCTACCGTGCCGTTTTTGAGGGATTCAAAATGACCCAAATCGCGGCAGAAACGCTAAACACCCCCCTAGAGAGGTAGCTCAGGTTGGGATTTTCAATAGAAAATCACAATTCTAAAGAATAGTGATTGTCTAATTGAAAAGTCCCAACCTTCGGATAGGCCCGGGCAGCGCTTGTCGAACAGCACTGCGGATCCGAAGGTTGGGACTTTAATTGTGAAAAACCGCCCGCCCGCCGCCAAACGCAAAACCGCAAAACGCACGCCCAAAACGCAAACGCAAACTTCGCAAAAAAACAATGGCCCGCCCGCCAAAAACCGCAGAAAAAACGCAAAAAAAAAAAACGCCGCAAAAAACGCCCGTCCGCCGCAAAACGCAAACACCGCCTCCGCAAAAAACGCATCGCCCGCCGCCAACCGCGCAACGCCGCAAAAAAACGGACGCCCGCCGCAAACCGCAAATCCGCAAATAAAGGCCGGCCGCCGGCAACCGCAAAACGCCGCAAAAAACGGCCGCCCACCGCAAACCGCAAAACGCCGCAAAAAACGGCCGCCCGCCGCAAACCGCCGCAAAAAACGGCCGCCCGCCGCAAACCGCAAAACGCCGCAAAAAAAACGGCCGCCCACCGCAAACCGCCGCTAAAACGGCCGCCCGCCGCCAAACGCAAACACCGCAAAAACACCCGCATCGCCCGCCCGCCCGCCGCCAAACACAAAAACCGCAAAAAACGCAAACACCACCGCAAAAAAACGCCCGCAACGCACGCACGCCCGCCGCCAACCGCAAAACGCCGCAAAAAACGGCCGCCCGCCGCCAAACGCAAACACCGCCAAAAACGCAAAAACGGCCGCCCGCCGTCAAACGCAAACCCCGAAAAAACGCAAACGCCGCCGCAAAAAAACGCCCGCCGTAGGCAAAACGCAAACACTGAAGCATTAAGACAAATATGGCGCCCTGCGGCAAATGTGGTGCATTCATATCTGCCGTTTAAGCAGCCATCCCTTAATTACAGCGAATCCTAATCGTCCAATGTTCGACAAAGTTACGCACATTCTGCGCTTTGCGGCAAAAATGGCGCTTTGAGACAAACGTGGCGCACTGCAACAAACATGGCGCATTCGTTTATGTCGCTTAACAATTCATCCACCCACGAAATTCTAGCCCAATCGGACTTAAACTTACAAAGTTATGCACATTTGAATATTTCACTATAAAATATCTCCGCAACGGAGGTGCCCATCTTCGCACGTGTGCCACGTAACCACTGGTGGTGTAAGCAGGACTTGTCCCCTCGCCGGTTGCACCATTTCAGGCTTCCTGATTGGTGCTGTTTTTGTGCTATAACGCCACAAATCGGCAAACACACGATAATCTGGGAGGTACTCGACTCAAACACGTGGCCACGTGGCACGTGCCGGACCTCTGATAGCTTCACCGCTCACGCCACGTGATGACCCATCGACGTGGCCATCAGCATGTAAAAGATGACCCCGGCCGGTGTCACCGTCTCTGAACAGTGGACGGCTAAACTCGAAAAACGGGAAAATTTAGGGAAATTTCACCTTTCGAATAGATAATTTCACCAGAATTTTAAATTTTTCATTAAAAAAAAAACCGAGATAGCAGTTTTTTAGCCCCCTTCATTCTGTGCCTATACCCGTTTTCAGATCGACCCTATCATAAAAACTGACGGCCTGACGGCTATTTCCCCCATTCCTTGCATTTCACAATGCTAGTATATTTAAGCACCAAAATTGACCACGTGCCACGGCACGTGCAATTGCACGTGCGCCACGTGACCACTAGTGCGACAAGCTGGAGTCATCTGCTCACCGGCTGCGTTGATTTGGTGTCGCTAGATGAAGTCGTTTCCATGCCATAGGACCCCCAGTTGGCCAATGTCGGATTTTCCCGGAGGTTACCCCATCAAACACGTTTGCACGTGGCACGTGCTTTTCAATCGCCCCATATCTGACCCATACCATGTGGTAGCCGACACCCCGGTGCACAACATATTGGAACTTTTTCAAAATCTAACGTGGAAATTTCTGGCAAAATTGATTTGAAAATAATTTTTCGAAATCGCCATAGGCTCAGCATGGGGTAACTGTCCGTCAAGATTACCCGAAACTGTACCCTATGATTTTTAAATAATTACCCCCAGAAGGTGAGGTGCCAGCCCTAGATCCGATCCTAAAAATATTAGCAAATATAATTGACGAAATTTTTCGCAAATCAAATTTCCAATTTTCCCCCATGTTAACCCTATGGGAAAATGCACGTGCCGATTACCCCAAAACGTGTCAATTATATTTTTTGTAACTTTGCCACAAGGTAGCTCCCCCACACGGGACCAAACGCTGAAAATGGCAAGAAAATCTAACTAGCCGTTTTTGCCCCAATCAAAATGTCCAAAATCGCGGCAGAAACGCTAAACACCCCCCTAGAGAGGTAGCTCAGGTTGGGATTTTCAATAGAAAATCACAATTCTAAAGAATAGTGATTGTCGAATTGAAAAGTCCCAACCTTCGGATAGGCCCGGGCAGCGCCTGTCGAACAGCTCTGCGGATCCGAAGGTTGGGACTTTAATTGTGAAAAACCGCCCGCCCGCCGCCAAACGCAAACACCGCAAAACGCACGCCCAAAATGCAAACGCAAAGTTCGCAAAAAAAACATCGCCCGCCCGCCGAAAACGCAGAAAAAACGCAAAAAACGCCGCAAAAAAACGCCCGTCCGCCGCAAAACGCAAACACCGCAAAAAAACGCTAACACCGCCGCCACAAAAAAACGCCCGCATCGCCCGCCGCCAACGGCGAAACGCCGCAAAAACGGCCGCTCGTCGCAAACCGCAACAACGCAAATAACGCTCGGCCGCCGGCAACCGCAAAACGCCGCAAAAAAACGGCCGCCCGCCGCAAACCACAAAAAACGCCGCAAAAAAACGGCCGCACGCCGCAAACCACAAAAAAAACGCCGCAAAAAAAACGGCCGCCCGCCGCAAACCGCCGCAAAAAAACGGCCGCCCACCGCAAACCACAAAAAAACGCCGCAAAAAAAACGGCCGGCGCACTGCAACAAACATGACGCATTCGTTCACGTCGCTTAACAATTCATCCACCCACCAAATTCTAGCCCAATCGGACTTAAACTGAAAAAGTTATGTACATTTGAATATCTCACTATAAAATATCTCCGCAACGGAGGTGCCCAGATTTGCACGTTTGCCACGTGACCACCGGTGGTGCAAGCAGGACTTGTCCCCTCACTGATGGCACCATTTCAGTGTTCCTGGCTTGTGCTGTTTTTGTGCTATAAGGCCACAAATCGGCAAACACACGATAATCTGGGAGGCATGTGACTCAAACACGTGGCCACGTGGCACGTGCCGGACCTTTGATAGCTTCACCAATCACGCCACGTGATGACCCATCGACGTGGCCATCAGCATGTAAAAGATGACCCCGGCCGGTGTCACCGTCTCTAAACAGTGGACGGCTAAACTCGAAAAACGGGAAAATTTAGGGAAATTTCACCTTTCGAATATATAATTTCCTCAGAATTTTAAATTTTTCATTTAACAAAAAATCCGAGATAGCAGTTTTTTAGCCCCCTTCATTCTGTGCCTATACCTGTTTTCTGATCGACCCTATCATAAAAACTGACGGCCTGACGGCTATTTCCCCCATTCCTTGCATTTCACAATGCTAGTATCTTTAAGCACCAAAATTGACCACGTGCCACGGCACGTGCAATAGCACGTGCGCCACGTGACCACTAGTGCGACAAGCTGGACTCATCTGCTCACCGGCTATACTGATTTGGTGTCGCTAGATGAAGTCGTTTCCGCGCCATAGAACCCCGAGTAGGCCAATGTCGGATTTTCCCGGAGGTTACCCCATCAAACACGTTTGCACGTGGCACGTGCTTTTCAATCGCCCCATATCTGACCCATACCATGTGGTAGCCAACACCCCGGTGCACAACATATTGGAACATTTTCAAAATCTAACGTGGAATTTTTTGGCAAAATCGATTTAAAAATAATTTTTCGAAAATGCCATAGGCTCAACATGGGGTAACTGTCCGTCAAGATTACCCGAAATTGTACCCTATGATTTTTAAATAATTAACATCAAAAGGTGAGGTGCCAGGCCGAGATTCGATCCTAAAAATATCAGCAAATATAATTGACGAAATTTTTCGCAAATCGAATTTCCAATTTTCCCCCATGTTAACCCTATGGGAAAATGCACGTGCCGATTACCCCAAAACGGGTTAATTATATTTCAAGCGACCGATGCCAGCCGGTAGCTCCCCGATACGGGACCAAACGCTGAAAATGGCAAAAAATTCTACCGTGCCGTTTTTCTCGGAATCAAAATGTCCTAAATCGCGGCCGAAACGCTAAACACCCCCCTAGAGAGGTAGCTCAGGTTGGGATTTTCAATAGAAAATCACAATTCTAAAGAATAGTGATTGTTCTTAATTGAAAAGTCCCAACCTTCGGATACCCTGCGGCAAATGTGGTGCATTCATACTTGTCGAACAGCACTGCGGATCCGAAGGTTGGGACTTTAATTGTGAAAAACCGCCCGCCCGCCGCCAAACGCAAAACCGCAAAACGACGCCTAAAACGCAAACGCAAACTTCGCAAAAAAAAACAATCGCCCGCCCGCCAAAAACCGCAAAAAAAAAACGCCGCAAAAAACGCCCGTCCGCCGCAAAACGCAAACACCGCCTCCGCAAAAAACGCATCGCCCGCCGCCAACCGCGCAACGCCGCAAAAAAACGGACGCCCGCCGCAAAACACAAATTCGCAAATAACGGCCGGCCGCCGGCAACCGCAAAACGCCGCAAAAAACGGCCGCCCACCGCAAACCGCAAAACGCCGCAAAAAACGGCCGCCCGCCGCAAACCGCCGCAAAAAAACGGCCGCCCGCCGCAAACCGCAAAACGCCGCAAAAAAAACGGCCGCCCACCGCAAACCGCCGCTAAAACGGCCGCCCGCCGCCAAACGCAAACACCGCAAAAACACCCGCATCGCCCGCCCGCCCGCCGCCAAACACAAAAACCGCAAACACCACCGCAAAAAAAAACGCCCGCAACGCACGCACGCCCGCCGCCAACCGCAAAACACCGCAAAAAACGGCCGACCGCCGCCAAACGCAAACACCGCCAAAAACGCAAAAACGGCCGCCCGCCGTCAAACGCAAACCCCGAAAAAAACGCAAACGCCGCCGCAAAAAAACGCCCGCCGTAGGCAAAACGCAAACACTGACGCATTAAGACAAATATGGCGCCCTGCGGCAAATGTGGTGCATTCATATCTGCCGTTTAAGCAGCCATCCCTTAATTACAGCGCATCCTAATCGTCCAATGTTCGACAAAGTTAAGCACATTCTGCGCTTCGCGGCAGAAATGGCGCTTTGAGACAAACGTGGCGCACTGCAACAGACATGGCGCATTCGTTCATGTCGCTTAACAATTCATCCACCCACCAAATTCTAGCCCAATCGGACTTAAACTTACAAAGTTATGCACATTTGAATATTTCACTATAAAATATCTCCGCCACGAAGGTGCCCATCTTCGCACGTGTGCCACGTAACCACTGGTGGTGTAAGCAGGACTTGTCCCCTCGCCGGTTGCACCATTTCAGGCTTCCTGACTGGTGCTGTTTTCGTGCTATAACGCCACAAATCGGCAAACACACGATAATCTGGGAGGTACGCGACTCAAACACGTGGCCACGTGGCACGTGCCGGACCTCTGATAGCTTCACCGCTCACGCCACGTGATGACCCATCGACGTGGCCACCAGCATGTAAAAGATGACCCCGGCCGGTGTCACCGTCACTGAACAGTGGACGGCTAAACTCGAAAAACGGGAAAATTTAGGGAAATTTCACCTTTCGAATATATAATTTCCCCAGAATTTTAAATTTTTCATTTTACAAAAAATCCGAGATAGCAGTTTTTTAGCCTCCTTCATTCTGTGCCTATACCCGTTTTCAGATCGACCCTATCATAAAAACTGACGGCCTGACGGCTATTTCCCCCATTCCTTGCATTTCACAATGCTAGTATATTTAAGCACCAAAATTGACCACGTGCCACGGCACGTGCAATTGCACGTGCGCCACGTGACCACTAGTGCGACAAGCTGGACTCATCTGCTCACCGGCTACACTGATTTGGTGTCGCTAGATGAAGTCGTTTCCGCGCCATAGAATCCCGAGTAGGCCAATGTCGGATTTTCCCGGAGGTTACCCCATCAAACACGTTTGCACGTGGCACGTGCTTTTCAATCGCCCCATATCTGACCCATACCACGTGGTAGCCAACACCCCGGTGCACAACATATTGGAACTTTTTCAAAATCTAACGTGGAAATTTTTGGCAAAATCGATTTGAAAATAATTTTTCAAAATTGCCATAGGCTCAACATGGGGTAACTATCCGTCCCGATTACCCGAAACTGTACCCTATGATTTTTAAATAACTAACATCAAAAGGTGAGGTGCCCGGCCGAGATCCGATCCTAAAAATATCAGCAAATATAATTGACGAAATTTTTCGCAAATCGAATTTCCAATTTTCCCCCATGTTAACCCTATGGGAAAATGCACGTGCCGATTACCCCAAAACGGGTTAATTATATTTCAAGCGACCGATGCCAGCCGGTAGCTCCCCCACACGGGACCAAACGCTGAAAATAGCAAAAAATTCTACCGTGCCGTTTTCTTCCCTATCAAGATGACCAAAATCGCGGCCGAAACGCTAAACACCCCCCTAGAGAGGTAGCTCAGGTTGGGATTTTCAATAGAAAATCACAATTCTAAAGAATAGTGATTGTTCTTAATTGAAAAGTCCCAACCTTCGGATATCTGCCGTTTAAGCAGCCATCCCTTAATTACAGCGCATCCTAATCGTCCAATGTTCGACAAAGTTAAGCACATTCTGCGCTTTGCGGCAAAAATGGCGCTTTGAGACAAACGTGGCGCACTGCAACAGACATGGCGCATTCGTTCATGTCGCTTAACAATTCATCCACCCACCAAATTCTAGCCCAATCGGACTTAAACTTACAAAGTTATGCACATTTGAATATTTCACTATAAAATATCTCCGCCACGAAGGTGCCCATCTTCACACGTGTGCCACGTAACCACTGGTGGTGTAAGCAGGACTTGTCCCCTCGCCGGTTGCACCATTTCAGGCTTCCTGACTGGTGCTGTTTTCGTGCTATAACGCCACAAATCGGCAAACACACGATAATCTGGGAGGTACGCGACTCAAACACGTGGCCACGTGGCACGTGCCGGACCTCTGATAGCTTCACCGCTCAGGCCACGTGATGACCCATCGACGTGGCCACCAGCATGTAAAAGATGACCCCGGCCGGTGTCACCGTCTCTGAACAGTGGACGGCTAAACTCGAAAAACGGGAAAATTTAGGGAAATTTCACCTTTCGAATATATAATTTCCCCAGAATTTTAAATTTTTCATTTTACAAAAAATCCGAGATAGCAGTTTTTTAGCCTCCTTCATTCTGTGCCTATACCCGTTTTCAGATCGACCCTATCATAAAAACTGACGGCCTGACGGCTATTTCCCCCATTCCTTGCATTTCACAATGCTAGTATATTTAAGCACCAAAATTGACCACGTGCCACGGCACGTGCAATTGCACGTGCGCCACGTGACCACTAGTGCGACAAGCTGGACTCATCTGCTCACCGGCTACACTGATTTGGTGTCGCTAGATGAAGTCGTTTCCGCGCCATAGAACCCCGAGTAGGCCAATGTCGGATTTTCCCGGAGGTTACCCCATCAAACACGTTTGCACGTGGCACGTGCTTTTCAATCGCCCCATATCTGACCCATACCACGTGGTAGCCAACACCCCGGTGCACAACATATTGGAACTTTTTCAAAATCTAACGTGGAAATTTTATGCAAAATCGATTTGAAAATAATTTTTCAAAATTGCCATAGGCTCAACATGGGGTAACTATCCGTCCCGATTACCCGAAACTGTACCCTATGATTTTTAAATAACTAACATCAAAAGGTGAGGTGCCCGGCCGAGATCCAATCCTAAAAATATCAGCAAATATAATTGACGAAATTTTTCGCAAATCGAATTTCCAATTTTCCCCCATGTTAACCCTATGGGAAAATGCACGTGCCGATTACCCCAAAACGGGTTAATTATATTTCAAGCGACCGATGCCAGCCGGTAGCTCCCTGATACGGGACCAAACGCTGAAAATGGCAAGAAATTCTACCGTGCCGTTTTTCTCGGAATCAAAATGTCCTAAATCGCGGCCGAAACGCTAAACACCCCCCTAGAGAGGTAGCTCAGGTTGGGATTTTCAATAGAAAATCACAATTCTAAAGAATAGTGATTGTTCTTAATTGAAAAGTCCCAACCTTCGGATAGGCCCGGGCAGCGCTTGTCGAACAGCTCTGCGGATCCGAAGGTTGGGACTTTAATTGTGAAAAACCGCCCGCCCGCCGCCAAACGCAAACACCGCAAAACGCACGCCCAAAACGCAAACGCAAACTTCGCAAAAAAAACAATCGCCCGCCCGCCGAAAACCGCAGAAAAAAGCAAAAAACGCCGCAAAAAACGCCCGCCCGCCGCAAACCGCAACAACGCAAATAACGCCCGGCCGCCGTCAACCGCAAACGCCGCAAAAAAAACGGCCGCCCGCTGCAAACCACAAAAAAACGCCGCAAAAAACGGCCGCCCGCTGCAAACCGCCGCTAAAACGGCCGCCCGCCGCAAACCGCTAAACGCCGCAAAAAACGACCGCCCGCCGCCCGCCGCTAACCGCAAATAACGGCCGCCCGCCGCAAACCACAAAACGCCGCAAAAAACGGCCGCCCGCCGCAAACCGCAAAACGCCGCAAAAAAAACGGCCGCCCGCCGCAAACCGCCGCCAAAACAGCCGCACGCCGCCAAACGCAAACAGAAAAAACACCCGCATCGCCCGCCCGCCCGCCGCCAAACACAAAAAGCGCAAAAAACGCAAACACCGCCGCAAAAAAAACGCCCGCAACGCACGCCCGCCCGCCGCCAACCGCAAACCGCTGCAAAAAAACGGCCGCCCGCCGCCAAACGCAAACACCGCCAAAAACGCAAAAACGGCCGCCCGCCGTCAAACGCAAACACCGAAAAAAACGCAAACACCGCCGCAAAAAACGCCCGCCGTAGGCAAAACGCAAACACTGACGCATTAAGACAAATATGGCGCCCTGCGGCAAATGTGGTGCATTCATATCTGCCGTTTAAGCAGCCATCTCTTAATTACAGCGCATCCTAATCGTCCAATGTTCGACAAAGTTACGCACATTCTGCGCTTTGCGGCAAAAATAGCGCTTTGAGACAAACGTGGCGCACTGCAACAAACATGGCGCATTCGTTCATGTCGCTTAACAATTCGTCCACCCACTAAATTCTAGTCCAATCGGACATAAACTGACAAAGTTATGTTCATTTGAATATTTCACTATAAAATATCTCCGCAACGGAGGTGCCCATCTTCGCACGTGTGCCACGTGACCACCGGTGGCGTAAGCAGGACTTGTCTCCTCACTGATTGCACCATTTCAGGCTTCTTAACCCGCGAGTTGCTGGGGGGGGCGTTAAACGCCCCCACTTTTTTCGCCGGGCCATAGCATAAAAACGGCGCGCCGCAGGCGCGCCAAATTTTGGGTACCTGTAGGGAATTGATTGAAGTTTATTGTGACAAAGTTTCAAAAAAATCGGTTGGAAAATTTTTGAGATATCGAGGTTTTAGTGACGTCATGATTTCTGAGTTTTCGACCAAAAACGGCATATGTTCAAAAAATCATATAAAATCACAGAATAGACATACAGACATGCCGTAAATGCCATTAGACTGCCAATACCATGAACAATCAAATGGCTATCTTCGATTATTGATTATCGTTCCGCATTTTCCAAAATCTTGAACTGAATCTTGGCAATTTCTCGTGACTACTTAACGACCATGATACATGCATTTCTTAAATTGAACTTTCTTAGCCAAACACGTACACATATGATAAAATGAATGTCACCATCGTGTTCTACGCCCCAAATTACCCATAAAACATGTGTCACAGGCTGCGAATATCAGTTTTGATTTTCGGGGATATGTGCCTACCCGGTTGACCTGACCTTGACCCTGACCTATGCTTGACTGACCCCTACATGGAGCGGACACTCTTGTAGGCTTTATATGATGGATTGTGCCCCGTTTTGACAGAGTTTGTGACGAGAGGCGCCCATTGCGAAGTCCTGAAGTCCATGCTACTGAAAGCCCGATTTCAGGTGTTTGACCTGACCTTGACCCGACCTGTGACCTCGAAATTCAACTTTAAAGTACTCATCTGAAGCGTCTCGTCGCGCTCTTTCGTTTGCCGCCTCGTGCGTTTCGCTGCGCCTATTGGTTCTCGAGTTATCGGCTGGGGGCGTTTAACGCCCCCCCCCCCCAGCAAACGGTGGGTGGCGAAATACCCCAGCAACTGCCGGGTTAACTGGTGCAGTTTACGTGCTATAAGGCCACAAATCGGACAACACACGATAATCTGGGAGGTACGTGACTCAAACACGTGGCCACGTGGCACGTGCCGGATCTCTGATAGCTTCACCGTTCACGCCACGTGATGACCCATCGACGTGGCCATCAGCATGTAAAAGATGACCCCGGCCGGTGTCACCGTCTCTGAACAGTGGACGGCTAAACTCGAAAAACAGGAAAATTTAGGGAAATTTCACCTTTCGAACATATAATTCCCCCAGAATTTTTAATTTTTCATTTTACGAAAAATCCGAGATAGCAGTTTTCTAGCCCCCTTCAGTCTGTGTCTATACCCGTTTTCAGATCGACCCTATCATAAAAACTGACGGCCTGACGGCTATTTCCCCCATTCCTTGCATTTCACAATGCTAGTATATTTAAGCACCAAAATTGACCCCGTGCCACGGCACGTGCAATAGCACGTGCGCCACGTGACCACTAGTGCGACAAGCTGGACTCATCTGCTCACCGGCTGCACTGATTTGGTGTCGCTAGCTGAAGTCGTTTCCGCGCCATAGAACCCCAAATAGGCCAATGTCGGATTTTCCCGGAGGTTACCCCATCAAACACGTTTGCACGTGGCACGTGCTTTTCAATCGCCCCATATCTGACCCATACCATGTGGTAGCCGACACCCCGGGGCACAACATATTGGAACATTTTCAAAATCTAACGTGGAAATTTTTTGCAAAATCGATTTGAAAATAATTTTTCGAATTCGCCATAGGCTCAACATGGGGTAACTGTTTGTGACGATTACCCGAAATTTTGTCAATTATATTTTAAATAATTACCACCGTCAGTTGGGGTGCCTGCCCGAGATCCGACCCTAAAAATATCAGCAAATATAATTGACGAAATTTTTCGCAAATCGAATTTCCAATTTTCCCCCATGTTAACCCTATGGGAAAATGCACGTGCCGATTACCCCAAAACGGGTTAATTATATTTCAAGCGACCGATGCCAGCCGGTAGCTCCCCGATACGGGACCAAACGCTGAAAATGGCAAGAAATTCTACCGTGCCGTTTTCGAGGGTATCAAGATGACCCAAATCGCGGCCGAAACGCTAAACACCCCCCTAGAGAGGTAGCTCAGGTTGGGATTTTCAATAGAAAATCACAATTCTAAAGAATAGTGATTGTCTCTATTGAAAAGTCCCAACCTTCGGATACACTGCGGATCCGAAGGTTGGGACTTTAATTGTGAAAAACCGCCCGCCCGCCGCAAAACGCAAACACCGCAAAACGCGCAAAACGCACGCCGAAAGCGCCAACGCAAACTTCGCAAAAAAACAATCGCACGCCCGCCGAAAACCGCAGAAAAAACGCACAAAATGCCGCAAAAAAACGCGCGTCCGCCGCAAAACACAAACACCGCAAAAACGCAAACACCGCCGCCGCAAAAAAAACGCCCGCATCGCCCGCCGCCGACCGCGAAACGCCGCAAAAAACGGCCGCACGCCGCGAACCGCAAAACGCCGCAAAAACGGCCGCCCGCCGCAAACCACTAAACGCCGCAAAAAACGACCGCCCGCCGCTAACCGCAAATAACGGCCGGCCGCCGGCAACCGCAAAACGCCGTGAAAAACGGCCGCCCACCGCAAACCACAAAACGCCGCAAAAAACGGCCGCCCGCCGCAAACCGCAAAACGCCGCAAAAAACGGTCGCCCGCCGCAAACCGCCGCTAAAACGGCCGCCCGCCGCCAAACGCAAACAGCAAAAACACCCGCATCGCCCGCCCGCCCGCCGCCAAACACAAAAACCACAAAAAACGCAAACACTGCCGCAAAAAACGCCCGCAACGCACGCACGCCCGCCGCCAACCGCAAAACGCCGCAAAAAACGACCTCCCGCCGCCAAACGCAACCACCGCCAAAAACGCAAAAACGGCCGCCCGCCGTCAAACGCAAACACCGAAAAAAACGCAAACACCGCCGCAAAAAAACGCCCGCCGTAGGCAAAACGCAAACACTGACGCATTAAGACAAATATGGCGCCATGCGGCAAATGTGGTGCATTCATATCTGCCGTTTAAGCAGCCATCCCTTAATTACAGCGCATCATAATCGTCCAATGTTCGACAAGGTTACGCACATTCTGCGCTTTGCGGCAAAAATGGCGCTTTGAGACAAACGTGGCGCACTGCAACAAACATGGCGCATTCGTTCATGTCGCTTAACAATTCATCCACCCACCAAATTCTAGCCCAATCGGACTTCAACTTACAAAGTTATGTACATTTGAACATTTCACTATAAAATATCTCCGCAACGGAGGTGCCCAGATTTGCACGTGTGCCACGTGACCACTGGTGGTGCAAGCAGGACTTGTCCCCTCACTGATTGCACCATTTCAGTGTTCCTGGCTTGTGCTGTTTTCGTGCTATAAGGCCACAAGTCGGCAAACACACGATAATCTGGGAGGTACGCGACTCAAACACGTGGCCACGTGGCACGTGCCGGACCTTTGATAGCTTCACCGTTCACACCACGTGATGACCCATCGACGTGGCCATCAGCATATAAAAGATGACCCCGGCCGGTGTCACCGTCCCTGAACAGTGGACGGCTGAAGTCGAAAAATGGGAAAATTTAGGGAAATTTCACCTTTCGAATATATAATTTCCCCAGAATTTCGAATTTTTCATTTTACAAAAAATCCGAGATAGCAGTTTTTTAGCCCCCTTCATTCTGTGCCTATACCCGTTTTCAGATCGACCCTATCATAAAAACAGACGGCCTGACGGCTATTTCCCCCATTCCTTGCATTTCACAATGCTAATATATTTAAGCACCAAAATTGATCCCGTGCCACGGCACGTGCAATAGCACGTGCGCCACGTTACCACTAGTGCGACAAGCTGGACTCATCTGCTCACCGGCTGCGTTGATTTGGTGTCGGTAGGTGGAGTGGTTTCCACGCCATAGGACCCCAAGTTGGCCAATGTCGGATTTTCCCGGAGGTTACCCCATCAAACACGTTTGCACGTGGCACGTGCTTTTCAATCGCCCCATATCTGACCCATACCATGTGGTAGCCGACACCCCGGTGCACAACATATTGAAACTTTTTCAAAATCTAACGTGGAAATTTTTTGCAAAATCGATTTGAAAATAATTTTTCGAATTCGCCATAGGCTCAACATGGGGTAACTGTTTGTGACGATTACCCGAAATTTTGTCAATTATATTTTAAATAATTACCACCGTCAGTTGGGGTGCCAGCCCGAGATCCGACCCTAAAAATATCAGCAAATATAATTGACGAAATTTTTCGCAAATCAAATTTCCAATTTTCCCCCATGTTAACCCTATGGGAAAATGCACGTGCCGATTACCCCAAAACGGGTTAATTATATTTCAAGCGACCGATGCCAGCCGGTAGCTCCCCGATACGGGACCAAACGCTGAAAATGGCAAGCAATTCTACCGTGCCGTTTTCGCGGGGATCAAAATGTCCCAATTTCCGGCAGAAACGCAAATGTCCCCCTAGAGAGGTAGCTCAGGTTGGGATTTTCAATAGAAAATCACAATTCTAAAGAATAGTGATTGTTCTTAATTGAAAAGTCCCAACCTTCGGATATGCCAATGTTACTCACTTCCTATGCGTGTGGAAGCTGGCGTATGTGAAGCTTTTCCCTTCGTACTCGCCGAAAAATCGCGAATCTCCCAGGCGAATGTGATAGATTTCGTTTCCTGAGCACCTGCCGTACAGTCTGTGCCAGTCCTCCTCTGATGTCTGGCCTTCCCTGAAAGATGGAACGGTTCACCGGTGACACACGAAACCACCGGAGGTCACAGACACAGGTGATACGCAGGGTAGAGTCCAGTAGGTCATGACAGTTGTGCCACATGATGCATCTTATCCCAGAGAGACACTGCAGCGAGATACATAGTTACATTTCATCAACATGTCAGATTTCAGTGCTCTTTGTATCTCTAACGGGCAGAAATAATCAGTGTCCAAGGACAGATTCCAGAGGATGTCCCAAAGATTCATAATGACATAGCTTCTAATTCGAGGCCTGTCTGGTTGCCATGTGAGATCGGTTCCTTGGTAGGTCAAAGGCCTGATCAAACTGATCAAAGGTCATGCCATGATTTCACGGGGACGAACAACGCGCTTCTCTATCCATTTGGCCCAGAATGGCTGTAATCAATGCATGCTGTGCCTGAGTGTGCCTGACTTCCAAGACTTTTCTCTCAGTTTAACTCCTTGTTCTTTATGAGAATCCCGCTTCTCGACATCTCAAAATAATGTAATAATTAACGACGAGCTCTCCGCTTCGACCATTAACGTGTCCCGGTCGGGGTTCGGGGAATCGACGACAGGTGCGTTACGTAAGACCACTATCTTTAGCGAGCGCATTATATGTCAGCCGGCAGAGTTCTGTCCCGTCCTCTGTTGAGTGCCTCGTGACTGAACTGCTCCCCCCCCTCCGCCGCCCGTCCGCGCCGTGGTCCGACCCTCCGGCTACTCACTGTTCGCCCCCTCCCCCCCGCGCCACCCCTGCCGGCCACTCACTGCCCCCCTTTCCCTGCCGCCCCCGGCGGCTACTCACTATCTCCTCCCCCCGCCGACCCTCCCTGCTACTCACTGCCCCCTTCCCCTGCCGACCCCGCCGGCTACTCACTGCCCCTCCCCCCGCCGACCCTCCCTGCTACTCACTGCCCCCTTCCCCTGCCGCCCCCGCCGGCTACTAACTGCCCCCTTCCCCTGCCACCCCCGCCGGCTACTGACTGTCCTCTGGAAGTGTGCAGCCGGCTACTCACTGTCCTCGGGAGGTGTGCAGCAGCAGCGTCACCAGGGTCGAGGTACCCGGACACAGGCAGTTATTGGCCAGCAGCGCGTACTTGAACTCGTCCTCGCACACCACGTGCTCGGCGAACTTCACGTGCACCTTGTTCTCGGGCCGGAATATCTGCACGTACTGTGGCACGTTCGGAGCGAAATCCTTCACTGCCCACGACCGCACAATGGTGTGGTCGTCCTGAAACAGCGACAAGCCCATCGGTGAAAAATAGCTCGATGAATGCTCTAGGTAAAAAACTAACTGGGCAAGATGCATCGCTGAAAATGAAGCTACAAATTAATTGGTAGCTTCACGATTAACATAAATACAAAAAATGAGTACTGCTTACATCCCGGGGTTAACGTAAATATATATCGTTGAGCGATTTTTATGTATAACAATTTAAACATGAATGCACAATATACCTACAAAACGACTGTCGACGGCCAAAATCTGCTCATTTAGCAGGGCCGCGGCGGCTGCTGTGTGCTCCGAGGCCGTCCCGACGTTTGTCGCCGCTATAACAGTGCCAATAAGGCCCGGCGGAGCCCCGTCAGCGCCTCTGGCCGTCGTCGTCGACCATTTCGGCTGCCGAGAGTGGCGGGCGTCGGCACCGCTCGTTGCACTCGACGACACCGAGGGCCCGTTCGACGGCCGGTCAGTCCGCTCTGTATTCAGTCGGGCTGACGCGCGCCGGAATAGTAACGAGGCTAGAACCACTGGGAGACATCACGTCTGGCCGCGTTTCAGAGGCCTGACTTTGAATGTTGTAAAAAATGAATTCCAGTGTGATTCAGTTCCTGCAATCTTCAGCAAGTTGCAGTGTGCGATGTCAATAAGTTGCCTAATGATTTGCTCAGTTCGCAGACCTCAAAACGCACAGTGGCAACTGGCATGCGCTACCAAAATACCTACAAATGTCTCCAAATCGGCTCGATCCGACCCGCATACGGGCGGAAGTCGGCCCGCGGCGGCCCCATTCGGCCCGCCGAGGACAACGACTGCTGTCGCCGGAGCGGCGGCGGTCGTCCGGTCCACTGTCCGTGCCCAATGCTCGACTCGGAGGCGGAAGGGACGCTCCGAACTGCCGTGTCTTCAGCTTCCTGTACGGCTATTGTTTCAATGTGGAACTGGGCTGGTGATTGGAGAAAAAACAATAGTTTGGCATCCACCGTTTGCGGAGAGTTAGCAGTTTAATTTATGAAACTGTCTACGTGCTACCTGCTTGCTACCACAATGGTAACATAATATGGCGAGCAGCATTTACCTTGATTGGATCATGGTGCTTAATCGAAATCAATAAGCATTTTGTACCTGTTCAAATTAAGTGACAATATAGAAGAATGTGACTAAATGCATCTCAAACCATCATAATTTAGCCGAGAGCCTTAGTTATTAGAGGCATAATTGATCATTAAGGTCTTTAGAAGTGAATCAAGGGCATCGTTTCAAATGATGTGTAAAATTGCATGACGTTCTTTTATATCACACATCATAAGCCAATTTTAAGATCCAAAACGAAAGCATGTCTGTTTCGTTATTTCGTAAATTCCGTTCAAAGTTTGGAATTTGAAATGAACAGAAAACCCTCACTGCAAAGCAGCACATTCCAAATTCGTGCATGTCATGATTTGTATCACGATTTTCTAATGCATTTACGCATGTAACCCCGCACTACACTGAAAGGCGTCATCTCGGCGCCATTGGTACAGCCCTTACGTCCTGAATAAGCCACTTTAACACGGTGAATTGCGGCGCTTGAATCGCCCGACACTGTGCCTCGGTCAGGTCGGTCGGGGGCTTCGTCAGCGGCAGGACGGGAGAGGAAGCGGCGTGTCGTGCCGCCGCACAGACCGGTTTAAGCCGGGTCGTGACCTCCAACAGCACCGCACTGAGCTGCTGGTTCCGATTTCGAAGCTAGAGTGAGAGCTCTTTGAATTCCTGCAAGAGTTATTCAGCCTATGTTGCTGATGATGCTGTCACCTCTATAGCACATGATCAGAAACCGTCGCAAAAATATAAGCGCACTCGTAACGTACAATCTCCCAGACCCTTCTTGCTCCTCGGTGGCCTTTGAAGAGTCTCGTGGCCTCTCCGGACGGCCTAAGGCTGTCCAATCGATACAAATCACTGAATCCGCAGCATCCTATTTCGCGACCCAGGCGGTCCCGGCGCGCTCACATACACCGGCGAGGGGCACAAATCGACGGCAGCCAGAGAAATGAACGAAATTGGAAATTTCATCCACTACTGTGAACATACAATCACCGATGTCTATGGCCGATTAGGGTCATAGAGTGTCTAAAATGTAGCAAATATTTTTGAAATTTCAATAAAATGACTGATAATTCAAGTAAGCACTGGGCACTCCAGTAATTAACAAGTGATGCCTATGTCGTCCCCCGTATACGCTGCCTGCTGCCCGTCAAATCGGGTTACTCGTATTCCCGCTGTGATTGCTGTTCCACGCGTCCGCCCGCTGACAGCCGCGATAACGCTAATTCCCGATATGCTATCGGTGACACGGCGCCGCCTGCCTGGTGGTCGCTCCCACCCCCGAGCGCCGCGCTGGGGCTCCCGTATTAGCCAAACACCCAACGGTCTGATCTCCTTCACCGAACATCGCGATCCCCTCGCCGAGCGCTCAGAATTAATCGGGAGATTAAACTAATAAGGCCGGCACAAGAAGCTGATTTCAGGCCGGCGGATATTCATTAGTGTGCAACAGCGATGACGCGGAGCCGCGGATCGCCGCTGCGAAGTAAAGCTCATCAGACCGAGGAAGCGACTAATAGCGGCGAGTGTCAATTGAAAACGCCTGTAATCAATCATTGCTCACCGAGCTCAATAATGAAATTGTAAGATAATCACATGAAGATCGGTGAGAATCCCCACTCAGCATATGCGCAATGTGCATACCAAACTCAACTAAGCAGCTTTGCATATTCGAATCCGCACTGACGACAATATTTGAAGCTCTATCCTTTAGCTCCATTAGTGTTATCTGAAATCCCACCTCTAAGCAAGCCACTGAGCCTCCCTCTCACAACAGTCTGAGCTGCCGCCGCTCGCAGACACACCTGACGTGCGGCGGCGGTTTCGCCGGGCTGTGGGACGGACCACCTGTTCCCAGCAGGTCGACCGACACGGCTCGGCTCCTCACGCGAGCCGCAGGCGTCCGCTCTGAGTCGGACACGGCCGTCCAGCGCCGGCCAAGTGGCCAATTCGGCCGCCGAGCTACGAACAGCGGCGCGGCCGGGCGGAAAAATCGACCGCCGGCACCGGCCGAGCGAAAAAGGAGCGATACGGGGAGAAGGGAGATTCCCTATCGCCAGCTCAGACACAAAAAGACTGTACTAGAGACGCTGCATAAGTGCCGAATAGCGAGCCGTTGAGTGTCTCGAAAGATAAGGCACGGCAACAAACGATTCCGCGCCTTCCTTTTGGCTCAACAACGAAACGTCAGGCTGGCACCCCAGATCCGCAATCCAGCACTGAAGATCAAAAGACAATTACTTGGTAGTTGGTCCTGGTGTTGAAAACTATGTGTATGGGTCGCGATGCAGTGATGAAAGCCGGAACTGTCTCTTTGTAAATTATCGCAGTTCGTTTCTTATTTGTTTTGTTTAAAAAAGAACTTTCAAGGTCGCGTCGGCTGGCGCCTGTTCACAACTGAGTAAACCTGTATCAGTGCCTAAGCTAAGTAGCAATTACTCGGAAAGTTTCCGATCGCTGGGCCATAAAACCGACTTGATTCTAACAATAAAAAACCGTGAACAGCGCAGTAAACCCCACAAGGCCAAGTGCAGACTGGCACCATTTGCTGCTGAGCAGTTAGTGCCCCCATTCCGCCACCGCTGCCTGCCGTCGTAAAGCTGAACGAGCTCAGCACGCAACCCCGGCCGGCCTCCCCACTCTGCCATCAGTCGGCCGGGTCCGCTCCCCGCCCATCACCAAACAATTTCAACAAGTCACTCATAAAACCGGCCACATGACGGTCACATCAGCATCAAAAACCATGAGTCGGGTCGCTACTCACCGCAGCCGTCTTGTCGGCGTAGCTGCGCGCCGCCAGGATGAAGCACGCCTCTGCGTCGTTCATCCGCGCCCGGTTCAGGTCGCCGTCTTTCAGACACGAGCCCTGGATGTAGATGACCCGCTGTGCCCAGATGGGCACCTGGAGAATCATCCGCATCGTGGCGTCCAGCTCCATCGGCGACAGTAGAACCACGTAGTAGTCCTGGGAGCGGACGACGAGAGAGGAGTCAACAGAGAAACAGCACCACGGAGTAGTCCTGGGAGCGGACAACGAGAGAGGAGTCAACAGAGAAACAGCACCACGGAGTAGTCCTGGGAGCGGACAACGAGAGAGGAGTCAACAGAGAAACAGCAACACAGAGTAGTCCTGGGAGCGGACAACGAGAGAGGAGTCAACAGAGAAACAGCACCACGGAGTAGTCCTGGGAGCGGACAACGAGAGAGGAGTCAACAGAGAAACAGCAACACAGAGTAGTCCTGGGAGCGGGCAACGAGAGAGGAGTCAACAGAGAAACAGCAACACGGAGTAGTCCTGGGAGCGGACAACGAGAGAGGAGTCAACAGAGAAACAGCAACACGGAGTAGTCCTGGGAGCGGACAACGAGAGAGGAGTCAACAGAGAAACAGCAACACGGAGTAGTCCTGGGAGCGGACAACGAGAGAGGAGTCAACAGAGAAACAGCAACACGGAGTAGTCCTGGGAGCGGACAACGAGAGAGGAGTCAACAGAGAAACAGCAACACGGAGTAGTCCTGGGAGCGGACAACGAGAGAGGAGTCAACAGAGAAACAGCAACACGGAGTAGTCCTGGGAGCGGATAACGAGAGAGGAGTCAACAGAGAAACAGCACCACGGAGTAGTCCTGGGAGCGGACGACGAGAGAGGAGTCAACAGAGTAAACAGCACCACGGAGTAACGGAGTAGTCCTGGGAGCAGATGGAGAGAGAGAGAGAGAGAGAGAGAGAGAGAGAGAGAGAGAGGGAGAGAGAGAGATAGAGAGAGACAGAGAGACAGAGAGAGAGAGAGACAGAGAGAGAGAGAGAGACAGAGAGAAAGAGAGAGAGAGAGAGAGAGAGACATAGAGAGAGAGAGAGAGAGAGGGAGAGAGAGAGAGAGCGAGAGAGAGAGAGAGAGAGAGAGAGAGAGAGAGAGAGAGAGAGAGAGAGAGAGAGAGAGAGAGAGAGAGAGAGAGAGAGAGAGAGAGAGAGAGAGGAGGGAATAACCCATCAACAAACAGCACACTTAACTTTGACCTCAGAGAAAATAGGCATCTGCGTTCTGAGATAGGACCATAGATGCTGACGTAGTGGTTCGACGCAATTTTTTTTGCACGTTTAAAGCATATTTTCATTGCAATGCAGATAATATTGTTGAGCCTACAAGTAAGGTTACTCCAGAAAATCGCGCATTTCGCTGCTATCATCTTTCTCTTTGGATTCGTCTGTGCCTTGACACATACGAATGATGTGTGATAATCAGACGCAACGTCAATATTTCACACCTTAAACGTATGAATCCCGCCAGACTTCCGCAACCTTTGTGGAAAAAATGTATGTTAGACAAATGTCCGACAAAGGCCCCAACAATACCCGTCAGAGTTTGATAGACTGGTGGGTCACTGAGACTGGATAAATGTTGGGCATGATAAACGACCCGGGGATGAACTATTTCTGTATCAGAGAATAAGGTCGGATGAGGTTCAGTTGGCTGGACCGGCAATATTGCAAGAAAAAAGCCAATGCTCACGTGTGGGTATCCATAAATATGAGTTATATAAGTCGGAAGCAGTACAAAAGGCCACGAAAAGCCGCTCGATCTCAAATATAGCTGTAGCTATATATAAGCTCGTTTATATAACCTTATAACCTATTCATACGTTATGGAACTACGTCGTGCATTATGCAGCATCCTCAACAATCAACCCGACTGTGACACGATCAGCCGCCTTCGGAAAATCTGCTCCTCCAAGGCACCGCTGACCCCGGCAATCCAGCAGCCTCTCTTAGCGCTACGCAGGCGTTCAGTTCTCTGACCTGCCTTAGCCATATCTTACTTCTCACTCTGACCTGACCTCTGACCTGACCTCTTTCCTGACGGCTGACCTGCAGCGGCGGTTGCACTTGTGGCTAACGCTAATGCCTGCAGTATCGGGTTCGTTTATATCCAGCACCCATACCTGCAGTAGCGGGATCGTCCTGCCCTGCGGTAGCGGGTTTGTCCTCACCTGCAGCAGCGGGTGCGCGTAGAACTCGTTCAGGAAGTCCATGATGGTGTCGGCGTGCAGGGTCGTTGAGCAGACCACCACGTGCTTTTCGTTGGCGGCCCGATGTGATGAGTACGTGCCGCCCAGCTTCTTCCTTTCCATCCACGTGTAAGCCAGCTGCTCAAACTGTGGGGCAGAGGGAGTATTTGTTAGAAGCCAGCTGCTCGAACTGTGGGGCGGAAAAGGGGATGCCTTTACAAGCTGCAGTGCCAGAGCTGCGTGGCCGCAGCAGAGATAGGGGAGGGAGCCGGCGAGGCTAGTCTCTATGATAGAAGGCAACCATGTCAGAAAATAAAATGGAAGCCATGCTCGGCCTCAGCTAAGGATGGTTCTGCTCCCAGTCGATCGCAAGAACTTCAAGGGAATAGGACCAAAGGTTCGATAAATTGAATGTGAAAGCTTTCTTTCAGTATCGTTGCAATATAAAAGGACAATGTCAGCAGCCAATGATGTTCGGGTTGCATCAATACCCTGTGACAATTTAGCACTTCGGTCGCACCTCAGTGAACCACGTCTCGCTAAGTGTGTGCGGACCGGATTAATAATGTGCTCATTATTTGCCAGTCAGCGGCTCTTTGTTCAGCTGTCGGAGCAATCAGCCTCCGACAGTCCCCTATGATGCCCAGCTGCGAGAAAAGCCGACAGGCCCCCAGCCAAGTCCATTAGCCGCGCTCAAAGCTCGACTTCCAACTTCTAAGACGTCCTGCTAAAATGATGAGATAGAACCATTCAACTTCTGCTACCGCATTGTGGCTTCTTATACCCTGAAAGAGCGATACTTGAGAAACGCCGATGGCCGAGCACCGGCGCACCAAATTTAAAAGCTTTTGAAGATATATTTTGAAGCTTCTGATCAAAATGGAAAGTAAAATAGCGACATTTTATGTGATACTAAAATTGATTGCACCTAATCCAGCACTATTTCACTCGTTCAATATCCATTTAGCTTGTTACGGAGCGAGCGAAGCGAGCGGAGTCTTACGTAGAATAACGGAAATTTCTGAGTATGAGCGGCCGGCCGGCCGGCCGGCCGGCCGGCCGGCCGGCCGTGCGGACGCTTTTGCGAGGCTTATATCTCAGCAACCACTTGACCGATTTACACGCGGTAATTTTTATAGGGTAGCTTCATTCCTTCTACCAAGTATTGGACTATTCCCGATGCATGTGGGTGACCCCTTATGCACGTGCCACGTGCAAAACGAAGAGGTGTCAGTTTTGCAATTGTTGCAATATTTCGGTAACTACTTGGCCGATTGCGCTGAAAGTTGGCATGTAGGTAGGCACCCACTAGGCACTGCATATCCATGTGCCAGAGTTGGGGTGCTGCTGCACGTGCGCACGTGCAGGGGTCGTTTCCAGATCTCGAGAACGGCTGGACCGATTGCGCTCAAATTTGGTACACAGTTAGGGACCGGTTAGTAGGGTGCCGTGCAAAAGCCAGTCGGGACCCATTTTGCACGTGCGCACGTGCAGGGTGCCGCTCCCAGATCTCGAGAACGGCTGGGCCGATTGTGCTCAAATTTGGCACATCGCTAGAAACCGGTCAGTAGGGTGCCGTGCACAAGTCAGTTGGAGGTACCCCCTCGAAATTTCGCACGTGCAAGGCTCACCCTCTCGCTCGCTCCGTTAGTCGCCCCAAAAGGCGCTATACTGGTTATTAGAAGTGCGTCTTCTCTTGAAGTATCCCCTTCGGCGTCGCTCGAGTCTCCAACGGCACAAATCGGCTCATAGATCGTCTGCTTATCGCTTGGACACACGCCATTATTTGTGGCTGTAATCGCGTTGGCGTCGCTTAAATTTGGCCCACGCACATCTATAGCTGGAGCTGAATGTCAACGCCAACAATCAAACGACTTCTATAGTAGGGGTCATATTTTCAACCTATACTGTAGATTCCTTGCTATTTTTTTTTCACATTTGATGACCGATGCAATACGAGTTCACACACTTGAGTTGTTGGAAGTGAGGCAACCAGAGCTTTCGTCCCACTGAGAGGCGACATCATTATTCTAAAAAAGACAAAGACTTTTCTACAGCTATGTGATCACTCAATCAGCAATTACCTACAATATCAAGATGGAAAAGGAGCCCAAAAGGAGCCCATGACCTCACTCACTGGAAAAGGAGCCCATGATTGAATTGATTCCATGATCACTCAAGCAATAATAAATAAGTAAAAAGTGGTTTAATCGTTTTTTTTTTACCTCACCAATAACAGCTTAATTTTACATCAAATTATATATTATTTTATCTAAACACAACCTGTTGCCAATTGTTGCCATAGAGCTCAGGGCGGGAAAGTAAGTCTGTTTCATTTCAATGTGTGAGAATCGCGAGTCTCTTTTCTACGGTACTTTTGCGCCCAATAACACACTCTCTGAGATATTCTCAGTTTTGTCCAGCTAAGAGCACCTACCACGATATGATCCGAGGGCTGTACAGTGTACATTCTGACATACAGGGTGGGATGGACAAATTGAGACAAGTTTCTACGCGGTTGTACGCCTCGGCTATAACCGCAATCTGATTGGTCGCATCGCTGGCACGGCCCTCAGATGCTATAAAAGCGAGGGTGACCCAAGGTCAGGTCAAATCATGTCTGGTCGCGGAGCCGAGTACGATCGCCGAGCCGCCGTGCTCCAGGCGCTGCGCGCAGGGAGGAGCCCGGCGGAGATCAGCGAGTTCCTGCGTGTCCCACGGAGCACGGTGTACCGCATTGCCAAGCGTGTGCGGGCGCAGGAGGGCGGTGGAGATGGCGAGGATGAAGGAGAGGTGACTCCCGAGCGTAAAAAGCGTAAATCAGGGCCTGGGAAGAAGAGAACGCCGGCGTTTCTGCAGCAACTCCAGGCTCTGATCGAGGAGGAAGTCACGAGAGGAAGTCTCTCAGGATCAAGGAAGTCTCGTGACTTCCTTGATCCTGCACTGGATCAAGGAAGTCACGAGAGGAGCTGGATATGTCTTCCAGCAAGACTCAGCACCCGCACACGCAGCAAAGAAGACGCAGGAGTGGTGCCGGCAGAACATGCACCTGACGTGGACCAAGGAGTTCTGGCCCCCCAACTCTCCGGACCTCAACCCCCTGGACTACTTTGTCTGGGGCGAAGTTGAGAGGGTCTCCAACAAGAGCCCCCACCCCTCCAGGGAGGCTCTGAAGCGGACCATCGAGGAGACGATGGCGGCCATGGGCCGAGCTGTCGTGAAGCGCGCGTGCGGCAGGTTCAGGAGCCGGCTGGAGAGGATGGTGGCGGCAGAGGGAGGGTTTATCGAGTGAGAATGCTCTACAACGATGCCAGTGTTACGAAATAAATATATTTCTGACTGATTGTTTTTTGGTTAACCGGCAAACTGCATTTGAATTGATAAACACAATGTGTCTCAATTTGTCCATCCCACCCTGTAGACTTGCCGCTGTAAATTATCCCAACTTTCCCCATGAGTCACTGGTAAAACTACCCACAGGACTGGTATGAGCGGCAGCCGGTTCTAATGGCCGGCTGCAGGACATATGTGACCAACTATCGGCGCACGTGACTGCGCTGGGGGACCGGATCAGGCCCGGCCGAGGGAACGTGATCGGATCAGCGGCCGGAGGCCTGTCATACGGGTCACAGACGGCAGACAGACGGCGTGGCTGTAGGTCAGGTCACAGGACCCTCCGTGAATGATTCACGCACCAACGGCCAGCCGCAGCCAATGAGACGATTTTGGCTGTAGGTGAAATGCGAACGTCGCTCTATGTCAAGGGATTCTATGTAGAGATGAATTCGTCAGTACTCGGTGTCACGCCGTAAAAATAAAAGTATAAAATGTATCTTTCACTAGTTTTTCAATTCGTTCTGACTGGACTAGCCTCTTATTCTTTGAATGTGCTTTTGTAAGTAGTGCATTCCCCCTAGCAGTCCCTGTTCCTAACCAATTTGACCGTCTCTCTCCCCGTTACCACCTTTCTCTCCAACTCCCCCTCTTCCTTACCACCTCTCTCCCTCCCAGTCTCTCTCTCTCTCTCTCTCTCTCTCTCTCTCTCTCTCTCTCTCTCTCTCTCTCTCTCTCTCTCTCTCTCTCTCTCTCTTTCTCCCTCTCCCTCTCTCACTCTCTGTTGCCTCCCACCCTCTCTCGCCCGTGGCCATCGATGTCGCACCGTTGTCGAGTGATTGGAGCACCCTATCAACAGTATACATCACTGCTATCGCGGGGCCGTCATCCATTAGTGGGTCACTGATATCAGGGCTCGTCGCCCCACGCAGCCCAAAGCACACCGCCCGACGCAGCCCACCGTCCACCGCCCACAGCCCATCGGCCCACAGCACACTTGTGCACCGTACACGTACAGTCGTGTACAGGTTGATGGTCCTCTACTCTTTATCCACCGGGTTCCTATGGCTCAGTATTGGCAGCAGCCGCCTGGTACCGGTAGGCTGTGCCGCATGACCCGAAAGTTATGCGGCACAGTCTACCCGCGCCGTTTGACATCGGCTCGGGTCGCCGGGTGGAGCGCTTTGTAGACCAGCTGTTGATTTAGACCAGCGCGGGGGGGGGGAGGGGCTCGTCTCAGTGGTTGGCGTGGGCTGGCGAGTGGTGTGGGGCGTGTTGGTGGACCATTGGGGCTGGTCGGGTGTGTGTGGTCACTTCCTGGACCTGCATTGCACATTTTGCGTCGCTTAACAATTGCATTCCTGTTTTTGATAAGCACAATGCACGGAAGACCCAGCGAATATAATTTACTTTACTTGTGCATTGTGCAAAACGTGATTTGGCACGGTATCGAGGCAACCATAGGTCTTGTGCCTACTGCCTATGCATGATATTTAGGCAATATGTTTATGAAAACGGTAGATTGATGCTGGATGTCAATTCGTATGCTAAATGTCGGCACGTATTAAATGAATGAATCAATCAATCAAACAATCAATGGACATGTATAAAACCGTATAAATGGCTCGCAACCACTAATAGCAATCAAACCATCCTAACTCGGAAAAGCAGCCGGAGCCCTGATGAGGTTCGAACCGGGACTCCACGCTGTAAATTTTGCCTATGATCCATCATCATTTCACCAAGCTAGAGTGACCGACACCCGAATCCACAAAAACATTAATTGACTTTGCCGCCGACCTCCCGGCCCCGCCGTCCGCCCGGCCAGACTTTGCCCCGGCCAGAGCCACCATCCGGTGTAGCTCAGCGTAGGTGTGCTCGACTGTCAAACTGACCGGTAGTGAGTGGCCCGGTTCGAAACGCTTCGGTTGCTGGATATTTATTTCTCGTTGGGAGGCTTTGCGTTTAGTCTACTTTTCAGAAAGATCATTTGGTGACAGGCCTGTTTTCTTTCTTTGCTGCAATTCATGAGGAGACCGTATGCACCCTTACCTGTCCTTCCGCACCCCACTTGGGAGAGGGTGGTTGACCCCCCACCCCATGGGTTTTGTGAATATCTCTAAAACGAATTTTTGGAGGGGGATACGGTCGGTTCTATGCGACAAGTGACCACACACGCCCAGCCCCAGGTCCGCTCACTCCCTCCCCACATCACCCCCTCCCCACGCCACACTCCAGCCCGCCTCATCCACCGAGCCGAGCCATGACGAGCCTCAGCGCCCCGGGGCGCGACCTGTCAGCGAACCGGCGGGGACGGGGCCGGCGGTTGCGTGCGCCGCGGGGGCAGGGGCGCGTCCAGGCGTCGGGGACATCGAGGCGCCCGCAACGGCGACACTGGACCAGACCTGATAAATGGACACCTCAACATAAGCTCAAACTGCCGGATCTGTTTGGGAGTGAGCGGACCTGGGGCTGGGCGTGTGTGGTCACTTGTCGCATAGAACCGATCGTATCCCCCTCCAAAAATTCGTTTTAGAGATATTCACAAAACCCATGGGGGGGGGGCAACCACCCATCTCCCAAGTGGGGTGCGGAAGGACAGGTAAGGGTGCATACGGTCTCCTCATGAATTGCAGCAAGGAAAGAAAACAGGTTAGTCACTAAATGATCTTTCTGAAAATTGGGCTAAACGCAAAGCCTCCCACCGAGAAATAAACACCCAGCATCCGAAGCGTTTCGAACCGGGCACCTCATTACCGGTCAGCTTGGCAGTCGCGCACTCCTACGCTGAGCTACACCGGATGTTGGCTACGGCCGGGGCAAAGTCTGGCGGGGCGGGCGGCGGGGCCGGGAGGTCGGCGGCAAAGTCAATTAATGTTTTTGTGGATTCGGGTGCCGGTCACTCTAGCTTGGTGAAATGATGATGGATCATTGGCAAAATTTACAGCGTGGAGTCCCGGTTCGAGCCTCACCAGGGCTCCGGCTGCTTTTCCGAGTTAGGATGGTTTGATTGCTATTAGTGGTTGCGAGCCAGTATACGGTTTTATACATGTCGATTAATTGTTTGATTGATTGATTGATTCATTCATTCATTTAATACGTGCCGACATTTAGCATACGAATTGACATCCAGCATCAATCTACCGTTTTCATAAACATATTGCCTAAATATCATGCATAGGCAGTAGGCACAAGACCTATGGTTGCCTCGATACCGTGCCAAATCACGTTTTGCACAATGCACAAGTAAAGTAAATTATATTCGCTGGGTCTTCCGTGCATTGTGCTTATCAAAAACAGGAATGCAATTGTTAAGCGACGCAAAATGTGCAATGCAGGTCCAGGAAGTGACCACACACACCCGACCAGCCCCAATGGTCCACCAACACGCCCCACACCACTCGCCAGCCCACGCCAACCACTGAGACGAGCCCCTCCCCCCCGCGCTGGTCTGACGCAACAGCTGGTCTACAAAGCGCTCCACCCGGCGACCCGAGCCGATGTCAAACGGCGCGGGTAGACTGTGCCGCATAACTTTCGGGTCATGCGGCACAGCCTACCGGTACCAGGCGGCTGCTGCCAATGCTAAGCCATAGGAACCCGGTGGATAAAGAGTAGAGGACCATCAACCTGTACACGACTGTACACCGTCCACCGTCCACCGCCCATCGGCCCGCGCCGGCCGCCACCACCTGTTGTGGCATATGCACACGATACAGATTACAGACCGTGTTGTGCACATGCGGCTTCTGAGATGCGATGATTACAGCGAGTTATTCAACTAGGGACGTAAAAAACGTAACTTCAGCGTTGAGTGTCACCCAACGAACTACTTTGGAATTTCAAAAGCTTATATTTGAACCAGCCATGAAACAAATGTAGGGGAGAGTGGGGCAAAGCGGCCACCCTAACGTTTCTAACGATGCCGACGCTTGATTTTTAAACTTGGAAAGATTCTTTCTATACCAATGTGATCCCTATTAAATTGTCTTTTATTCCAACTGCGTTTCATTTCCAAAGGCGTTCACATATGGGAGATATTGACAAAACTTTAAACCTATAGCATATTGGCCACTTTGCCCCATCCCTGAGGCAAAGCGGTCACTGGCGACTTCTCAAGTCCCGATATGAGAAACAGAATAGTTGCCTCATGCACGACTAGGGTATTTGATGGTGACAAGGTTTAAGGGAAGATGGATGTTTACTTTGTTGTCTTCCCACCTATTGCTAAACAAAGAAAGAATTTTCTTGGAAAAACATTTAATTGCATAATTTGGTAACTCATGTAACCGAAAAGTGGCCAAGATGAATGCATGACGACACATTTGAATATAGATAATGTTTTTATCCAGATGGAAACAACTTATGGCCAATTGGGGGCTGGCCACTTTGCCCCGGCCGCTTTGCCCCGCGCATACCGTCCGAGACAAAAATATTCCAGCTCAGCTATTAGTGGGGTAAAAAGCATTAAAATTGGTAGAAGGCATGTACGATAGCCACGCAACGCATGGACAAAAACGCTTATAAAAATTCCAAACGGTTATGGAATAAAATAACATTTAAAAATTGTAGACATAATTGGTAACCTGGCAAGAAATGCTTTTTCGTGTTTCACAGAACAATGGCGATGGGCCTGAAACCCCGGTCTGGCTCATTCGAACGACCGCAAAGAGAAGTATAATTGGAAATCATAAATTGGAACTGGCGCCAGCTGTGGAGGGCTAAAACGATGGATGGCCGCTTTGCCCCGGGTGGCCGCTTTGCCCCACTCTCCCCTATGCTACTTGTAACGCTGGTGTGTGATGAATTAATAAAAACATCAATAATATTGAAGTAGCTTCCCACTAGGTAGTTATGTTATTTTCTTTGGTATATGTATGTAGCTCTTCCTACTGTCCGTGACAAAAACTATCACCGTAATATTTTCCGAGTACCATTGACAGTAGCTCAGTCAAAGGCTCCATGAAATCGACCGACTGGGGCAAACCGCGTATGGCTATTCGCCATTCGGTCCAGTTAAAAGTTTAAATCTAAATATTACTGTCATCCGGAATATTTACGATCGCACGGTAAAGTTCAGGTCCTGCGCAACAAGCTACACGAGGTGCTATCTCTTACCAGGAAAACCTACCCGTTTATAGCATTCCGAACAAAGATAACAATATTTCTCACATATTGCTTAGTTGGCCATGAAAAGAAGGTGCAAGTAAGTGTAGGTTTTAAAATAAAGGGCTGCGCATTCAGCACAATATTTCAGGAATGCCACACAGGCTATCACATTTTCAAGCGTGGTGTGAGGCCCACCTCACTCTCAGCGGTACACTTCTAGCACCCACCCACGTTTCCGGGAAACTTCTGCGGACATTATGTAACTCGGCACTCGACACGGTCTTTAGAGTTTCCTGGTTCGGGCCGAGGGCCATAAAATCGGCCATCATGCCGTCAGTCTGCCGCTGCCGTCACAGGTTAGGTGACCGAGGGTGGAACGACCAGGACCGAGGGTGGAACGACCAGGACCGAGGGTGAAACGACCAGGACCGGGGGTGGAACGACCAAGACCGAGAGTGGAACGACCAGGACCGAGGGTGGAACGACCAGGACCGAGAGAGGAACGACCGGCTCCACGGACTGCTGGCCAGCTGACGGCCGGGCAACACGGGAGTCCGGGAGACGAGTCCGGCTCAGAAACCCGGACTATCATTTACTCGAATCAGACGAACGAGTGGTTTATGAGATGCAGTTTGCAGATCCATCTTTTGAAGCTTGCAGCACCGATATAAACAATAAGCATAGATGCATTTTTTGGCATTCTTGCACGGACAACAGAATAAGAAACGAAGGAAAAATGACGCAATGAATGACGAGAGCTCGTTCTCTTGCATCCTATGGGCTATGAGGTAAGTCGATCCGGAATTCGCAATAACATGAATTCCTGAGCGAATAAGGAAAAACTTGTTGTAATTCCACCCAGGTGGCGCAGGCTCAGCGGCACTAATCTGAGAAACTGGCGAAAGTCCGCCTCGCGACAGGCTAATAAGAACACTACAAGGAACATCTCTAACTCGAGCAGATGATGGGCAGTAAATTTGAAGGTAAAAGGCAAGAAATACTTTGTGACGCGTATTTCGTAAAGGATTGTGATGCAATGATGTTATTAACGTATCATAACGTAGTATATAGTCCTCCATATGATAGGAAAATACTACTAAGAAATACTCATCAATCCTGTTAAAAAGTAAACAACTTCAAATTGGATCACTAATTTGGACGAGGCATACAGCCCACAGCAGAGGATGTGGGAATCCAGTCTGATGTATAATGGTCATTCATTTATTCGCGCCGGACTGACCTGAGTCGGTAGCACGATGAGCGCCACGCAGATCATGATCACCATGAAGAGCTGCGAGGGCCAGATGTCGGGCACGAAGTCGCCGTAGCCCACTGTCGAGAACGTCACGATTACGAAATAGGAGGCTTGGAAGATGTTCAAGTGACGGTGGCCGGCCCTTTGAAAGTGCTGTATACCGCAAACGCTGAAACAGAAACAGGTTCATGGATACACGGGTTGGCAGAACAAGAAAGAGTGCGATTTCGCCAATCGTGGGATGAGGGACAGCGACGGGCCGATTGACGCGCTTATTGACTTCGTAAAGGCACATCGCTGTCGGATGTAGCATGTTATTAGGAACTGTCTTAACTAAAAAAGTGGTAATAGATCACAGGCATACTGCCCTGATTGTCGTCACATATGACATACACCAGAATCGAAGAAAATCTGTCGGAACTGTGAGCTATCATACGGACTTATGCCTGAAACAGACTCTTTCCGCAGTCAGGAAATCGCATGCGAGAGCCTATTCAAATACATGTTAGCAACACAGTTAGCACGCTCGCATCAATCGCACGCACCTCCCGGATGCGATTGATGCGGGAAGAATTATAATGTATTTGAATAGGCTCTCGCATGCGATTTCCTGAACGCGGAAAGAGTGTTTCAGCCCTGAGTCGGGACTGCGCAGCGGCGGCCGGCAGCACGCTCCGCACTGGCAGGGTAGGCTGTACCGCACCGCATGAGTGCACTGCGGCACAGTATCACTGCTTGCTTACCGCCAGGCGGTAGCTGCGCGGCGCTTCGGCCGCCGCGCCGTGCGAACGGCTGGGCACTGGGTACTTGTGTAGTGTTAACGCCGCAGGTAACCACAGATATAATATTAGAATGGTATAATTATTTCTTACAATTATCTTGATGGTATAACCTATAAATCCAAATGCTTCCAATTAATTCGCAATTAATTTTCGTCTACAAAGGAGGCATGCATCATTACAAAGAGAAACTTAATTGAAACCCACTCACTGTAAGTCTCGAGCAGTTACCGAGCGAAATCGAAGAGCATGTGAACTTGGCAGTGCCTTACAGTAGACGCTGCGCTGCACTAAGGGACAATTAAGCGCCGATATAATTTCACGACGCCGTTTCTCAGCGACATCGACATCGATCAATTGCACTGTCACAAACATTAATTGATGACGTGAGCCAGGCGGCAGCGCCGTAATTACGGGAGTGCTACGATCAAACGGCTGGCGCTGCGCAGAAACCGTCTCTCATGGGCTGCGTGGTACGAACGGACGACTAGCTTCACAGCAATGACTGGTGGCCGCCATCGAGTGGGATTTACGGGACGCCTCTACAGCAGCGCGGTAATGGATGCTAATCGCCGCCCTATTATCGCCGGCCGCGCACAGCGCCATTTAGTATTTATGTGACACTTGTTGAATGATACCGGTCGGTGGCTCGTAACTGTCAATATGACGCACAATGGGTTCCGAGCCAAGCGCTGCTGCAGCAAAAAAAAAAATGAATGTCAAATGAATATTAAATATGGCCATAGCCAATACTTGGAGGGCTTATTTCCGGAGGTAAAGGAACACTGCGATTATACCACAGCCGGTGGTAAGCTGATTCATGTGGAAAAATGCCGACAGGACTATCTGTTGACTCACCTTGTAAATACGAGGCAAAGCAGCGTTGCAGAAAGCACCATTAGCTGCTGCGATAAGGCCGACTGAGAGCGCTGCATGGCACGATTCAAATCGTTCTGAAACAAACCAGCACATTTTTACAGGCATTTAACACTCTAATATAATGATAGGTGCATACATTTGCCACAGAATACAGATATGTATCAGCAGGACGGCAGAATATTTGAAATTGATAGGTTGATTTTGCACTAAAAGCGCATGCAGCAAGAGCGTGGTAAGGTGGGACGGAATTTAATTTCTATGTGACTTATCTGGGTGAGCTTTTAACAAGTTAAACACTGAAATCAGGCTCAAAATAAAATTATGATTGAAAAAATGATCACTAGGAGATGAGGAAAATTTCCGGTAACAATTGCAGTCATACCAGCCAAAAATGTTAGTCTCATTGTCCCTTTTCCCAAACTGAGGAGTTCATTTGCGGTAAGTGAGGCCAAGGAAGTGTGGCCGCAATTTCAGATATTGGCCCCGAACGGTCACCTTTAATGCCATTTTGTCAAATAACTGGTCATGAATTGAAAATGACGGCGACGCCGGCCGACCGGTGAACGCTCTAAGAAATTGAAATATGCATAATTGAGAATGAACTTGGCGAAAGGGCGTGACCACTATTTGTATCTCAAAAGTTCCAGTCTTGTGAGCGACAGTTGCGCTGTGGCGATGCCATTACGCAAAGTTTGCACTGTGGTGTCACAAAACACCATTTCATTAGTTTATGAAACCTACTACGTAGTACTCGTATTCATTGGCAGCTGCCCGCTCGGCTGTCGAAAACAGGCATGTTGCGAATAACGTTATTTATTTGTCGTGGTTCTGATTTATTGAGGGAAAAATAAACTTTCAAAAACATATTTTGACTTGCAACCATCTATAAAAATCTTAAACTTCTTAGTAGAAAACACTAGTTACAATTTACCATCAGCCAGATGACCACCTCAGTGGGCATTCAATCACACTGGCCAAATCAGGGTGTGTTTTTTCCGCCACCCCAGACGGCACCTAATCCCACAGCGCCTCAAGGAGCCGGTCACCAAATCAAAGGCGCGCCCAAATTTCACCGAGCGCAATTTAGCAGTTGCCGGGAAAGGTCAGAGGTGTCGGACGGACGCCCGCCGCCCAATGAAGCGCGTCGGTCACGGCGGCACAGTGTCGGTCCGATCGATACCCAGTTAATGATCTCCGAACAGAAAACACGGCTCCGGGCGACCGGGCGACGGCCAACGGGCCGCACCGGCCCCGGCCCCGGCACACAGCCCGTGCAACACGCACACAGGGGTGCAATGGGGACGTGGGTGTCAGGGCGCCTGACACCCACGTAGCATATTTAGAGCCATAACATGGTTTCAGACGTGTATCCGGGGTGCTGTCTGAGGTACGGCTAGGGTGCAGCAAGTTCAGCAGAGACACCACAGGGGCGTAGCGGGCCTGCTGTAGGTGCCCAGCGAGAGAAGCGGTGTGCCGGGGCAGGAGTGTAACAATTGGCATGGAATAACCCTCGCGTGTGTGCGGCGTTTGCCAGCTTCTAATGTGTAGGGGGGGGGGGGGTCGGTTGGACCCCCCCTTGCCGTTTGGCCCCTGATCGAGCTAGAGCTTCGCGAAAAAAACGAGCGTGTTGCCCGTGACGAGAGGAAGCCGATGATACCCAATTTTAAGGTCCTAGGTCATTGGTTGACCTTCCAGGTCAGGTCAATGACCCAAAGTCGGGAAAATCGGGACCTATTAGAAAGTCGTAAAGTGTGGCTGCTAAGGGGTTTTTCGGGGTGCTGATCACGAATATCGTGTTAGTTTTGATCACAGATGATGTCTTGAAGCATTTAGACCAGGTCGGGTCAGGTCAGGTCAGGTCAACCAGTAGGCGTCGTGACGGGTATTCGTAGTACGTGTCAACCGCCTCTGACAGCTTCGTAACATGTTACGAAGTCACCAAAACTACTTCGTAAATGTTCAAATGGTTGCTAAATTCGAATTCAGCTCCAAAAACTAGCCTAGAAACATGTAAAACTCGAAAAAGTGACCCGAGGTCACCCGAGGTCACCAAAGGTCAATGACCTGACCTGACCTTCAGGTGACCTTGACACACACGGGAGTAACATCAAATCACATGTTTGAACGTTTGAAACCACGAAAAGCTTGCAAACACGCGGCTAGTGCGAGCCGACATACGCGAAATCGCGATTCCGGCCAAACATGGTCTCGGAAAAGAGGTCACAGGTCAAAGGTCATTTGGGTCAGGTTCATGAAATTTTCAGGGTAGGTGTAAAATTGATCAATGCGAGGGTACTGAAAGTTTCGTCGCGATCGACCGCTTTTTACGCGAGTTATTCGCGAAAAACCATGGGGGGGTCCATCCGACCCCCCCCCTACACATGCGAGGGATAACACACATAACTGTAAGCATGGAAATGAATCACAACAATTTAAGGTGTTGTTGTGACATGTATGTATATTCTAACATTCCAGAGGAAAAGCAAAGAAAGGAAGAGCCGATAATACTACAGGGAGAGAGTTTGAACGATACTTACAAACATATTTTCAAGTGCGTATTTGGCTAGCCAGCAGTTAAGAAAAACTGGTACAAATATGTTCCGTAGTGGTGACCAAAACACCTGTGAACAGCAGAGCAAAAGTCACTGAAAGGCGAGGAAAACACTATACAACATCTAGTCCCCTTTTGGGAATTCCGAAATGCCTATTTTACTGTAATGCTTAAACGCCTTGTGCTAGTTAGTTTAAATCCAATCGTGTGTCAGATCAACTGGAATCATCAAATTGATGGAACAAATGTGTTAACCAGACATTAATTTACAGGAGCTAAATAATGCGGTTCGTAACGCGATTGTTATCGCCGACAGCCGTGAACAGAATAACGGCAATCGAGTTAAACCATCAAACACGACCGCAACTAGCGAACTGAGAGACTCCGTCGGGGTTTGTAAAAACAACCCCGAACAAAGCGAACACATTGGCGGGAAACGTTCTCACAAACTAAAGAGTGAGGCTATTTGGAGTTTATATGCGGAAACAAAATCGTTAGCTATCGAATAAAAAAAGGGAATTCAAGACAAGCTAAAGCATAATTGCCTTTATAGTTCTTACCGTCGCCATAAAAGGTATGGTGTTCACCAGTTCTAGTATAAAATAGAAGTTCAATAGTTGCTGCCACAAGTTACCCTGTAAGAATAGATGAATGCTACATCAGCAATAGTAGCGTTTCCTGCAAGAGGCGAACAATCGGCATTGCACCGGACACGTAGATGTTGAACATTGCACATGTTAAGCACACATTATTTGCGCTATATTCATCACCACGTAAGCATGCATGCTAGTCCATACTTATCCTATGCTTTCAAAGATTAGATCTAATTAAGTAACTTTTAAATCATGCCAAAGACCATACCATCGGAGATTCTTAGAATTCAAAGTTTCGAATTGCAACGAAGCATGCCCCCTCATCCCTAAAACCAGCATTGACTATCTATGATAAGCTATACAGCTATGATGAAATGAGGAATGCAACACCCCCAGCCCCTCGTACTCTGGCACTGTTTCAGCCCGTGCCGGGCGGTGCCTTCCACTCACCTTATAGGTGAGATAGGCCAGGAGCAGAGCCTCGGAAAGACTGACGAGTGCCAGCACGGTCTGCGTGATCCAGAGCTCGAGCCGGCGGTCCACGAACCAGATGGCCGCCCAGTTGATGGCCTCGTGGCTGGGCACCTCCATGAACTGCTCCTTGGTCAGGTTGCTGTTCTTCTCGAACACGGCCCGGTCCGGCGCCGGACAGCCAAAACTGAGGACGGGAGGGGTCAGTCAGTAGCCGGATGAACACAATAGGTGCGGGCTGACTGATGGCAAAACGCTGACAACAGAAACCAGAGCCGTGAAGGAGTGAAGGAATCTATTTGGAGGTACTGAAGGAACCGATAAAGCGAAAAACAATGTGTGAATTGTGAAACATACAATACAAACTCTCAGGTAAAATGATACTCTTGCGTGAATTAGCATGCATGTCGGTGTGCAAAGGCAACTGGATATCTTAGCAAAATGATAAATAATAAAACAAATAAAACACCTTTAAGCGCCCCTCCGGTGCTAAGGCAGCGCACACACTAACGCAGGGAGCAGTAAAAGCATCTATTGGAGGGTAGTGAAGTGACTGGTGAAGCCAGATCGGTTGATGAATTGGACCGTGGAGGTCAATCCCTCCATTGCTCGGTGACAGGCCGACAGAGTGCTGTGAGTGTCGGCCGGGCGGACTGACATTTGGCCCGCAGCGGCCGCGCGCGGCCAGCGTGCACAGTGGGCAGCTGTGGCCGTCCGAAAAATGAAAAACGATTGAAAGAGAAGGTCAGCGTCGGGCTCGCTCTCATCGTCATAATTGTACGATGAAATGAAATGGCAACTAGTGAACAGATGATAATCGTTGTTAGCTGCTATACTCAGGTGTATTTGATTTGTTGCACCATCGAGCGGCATAGTCGTCGATGAGTTCAAAGTCGAAAACATCATTATATACTGAATACCCACATTAAAAAGCATACAATTAAACAAACTGCATTCATATTTCTAACAAACCACGTTTGTTTATCTTTGTTGACATAGACTTTTGTTTCGCTACTGGAGTAGGGGGATGCATAATCAACACAAGAATCTCCAACTTCAAGTAACGCCTACGAGTGCTACAGAGAAAGAATCAAGTTCAAATGGTCTCGTTTCTCTAACCGTCAAGTCGCGGCAAAGCCTCTTCTGGTACTCGTCTATCACGTAATACCTTTCTGAGAATTCCCCACTAACGTAACTTGGTACGAAACGGCTGACCCGTAACATTCAATCGAGTAATCCCATTACACTTTCATGTAATTTAGCGGAAGTTTTACGCTCCTTTGGTCGGGAGCGCGGTTCATTGGCGCAATCGGTAACCTCAGAAGTGTTTACGACCCCTCTGACCGGCGATGTGCTTCCTTCCATGAGCAAATAGCGAGCTCCGCAACGTGACTCGACACCAACACACCGGCAGAGTCGCCATTCGCGGCGCAGGTTCAGCGGAGCGAGATGGGCAATATACGACCAGAGCGGACATGTGCTCAATGATTTGCGTGAGCAATCACTGGAGCTCTCACAATGCGAGTCTAATGATCCGTATTGGTCAATTGCTTTAACTCAACGTTTGTCAGTTCGAGCCCAAATAACGTTAAGATGAGCAGTGCTTGGGAGAAGCTCATAAGTCAGAAAGACTAGAGTGGCATGCATGTATACTCATGTGGGCACTGCCACAGTGCACTCGAAACAGGCGTGTCTTGGTACTGAAGACCTACGGGCACACAACAGGATTCCCTGGGCTATAAAAGCAGGATATTGATCTGAGTATCTCTCCTAATCCGATTGTCTCCCCATGCATTCACTCTAGCTCTCACTTCAAAGGAGATTACTTGAAGAAGGCGCTTGAAACTTGTGTAAGCTTTTGAATGCAATTCGATGATGTTATTCTTATTTTCAGTTAAGACGTCATTTTTATTTTTCCCCCGACGCCTGTGATAGCATGTCGCTTGAGGTTTTAGATTCTTTCAGTGATTACAGGATCATTGCGATGAGATGTGGCCATCAACTGCTGACTTTTGTGAATTTGTAATGGATACCATTTGTCAAGAATTTAACATAAATAAACATTGATTGGTATTAAAAAGGCTTAGAATACAATGTCCCGATCAACAGCAATTTACGAGGGGGTATCGGAAAGTTCTGATCATCACATAGAAGATGTGGACCGATTTTGATGATTTTTGGTTGGTATTATATTTGGTTCTTAAGAACAATGTTCCCGCAAAGAGAATCCTGAGAAGTGGTTTTATCTTATGTAGGAGAGACTTAGAAGTAAAAAAGATGAGTATTGGGCCCATTGAGGACCGAACCGTCATCCAACTAATGCATTTGAAACGGTATCACATTGAGAAAATACATCAAGAACGTGAAATCAGTTTATGGCGAGGAAAGCCCATCTCATGCACTTACCGAAAATGAAGAAATAATTTTCAACTTGGTTGCATGGCCCTTGCAGGGGAGTCAAGAAGTGAGTGGCTACCAGTGACTGACAAGGTGGTGACCGTGAAGGAAGTGGAGGACCTCATCTTTACAGATCGTCGTGTGACCTTTCAGATGATTGTGCAACAGAAAGGTCTCAATGCTGGCAGTGCCTGAAAATATTATCAGCGAAGAACTACAGACGATAAAGGAGTCAGGTCGCTTAGAAGTTCGTGTGTCTACTTTGTTCAAGAGAAAAATGCGTCTTGGCCCTTCGAAATCAAAACTAGGCCTTTTTTAGGAAATTGAAGACATCTTCGATAATTTGATGACTTGTAACGAATGCTGGGTCTATGTGCATGATCCAGAGACAAAAAGATGATCAAGAAGTTTAAGCACGGCACATCTGTCCTTCTTAAAAGGCGAAGATGCAGAAGCCGATATGGAAGGTCAATGCTATCAGTGTTCTGGATCTGGCGTAGGATAGTCATTACCGACTGTCTTGATGATGGTCGGATAATGATAAGCAAGCACCACTGCACACTTTTGAAGAAGTTGCGAGATGGCCTCAAGCAGAATCGCCGCAAAAAAGCCCAAGAAAGATGTTTTATCCGCACCGACAGCGCTCCCGCCCATTCGTCCTGAGCTGCGATTGAAGGAAGAACATGATGTGGACATTAAATCCTACCGCATCTAAGAAATTCACCTGACCGGGTATTAACTAACTCTTGATTGTTACGGGAGATGAAGAATCCACAGTATGGCCGGTGATTTAAGGACAGAAATGACGTCATTGATGAGATGGAGCAGTGATTTACGGGACATTGCGAAGGTTCTACAATGACCGCCTGAGGCAGCTCAAGAAACGATGCAATAAGTTTGCGGTCGTGTGTGGTGACTTGTAAAGGAGTAATGAACATCATGTAAAAAAATCAAATTTCTATCACATCTCATTCGTGGTGATGATCAGAACTTTTCGATACCCCCTCGTATGTCCTTTTAGCTGCAGCTCAATGAAAGTAGACAGCCAATAAAAAAACATTATTTTTACCCTTCTGGCCTCTACGGTCCAGTTCTGAGGGTGCCGCCTGGGCGATTGGCCGTCGGAAGTTTACGCTGTTGGTAATGGGTATTCGCCACACAGAGCTAAGTGGACCGGCTGATCGTCCCGACCATCGCGCTAAGCGCTGTTGTAGGTCATTCACTCATAAACTAGGAATATTATCGCCTCAATGTCGCTGTTATGTGACAAGGGAAGTGGTAAACAAATGACGAAGCATATGTTATGCAATGCCACGCGTTTCTACAGCAACACAATGGTAGTTGAGGCTGGGATCTGTTTACCAAGAACAATACCAATAGCAAACAGCATGACAGTGTATCAGTGTACTATAATATACGAGTATATAGACTATACACTATACATGACAGTGTATAATAATGTACTCCATTTGCCACATTAATGATATTTCATTTATTGGTCACAGCTTGTTTTGGGCATCCCTGGACTATGTAGTACCTGTTAAGAATACAGATAATCTGGCAGTGGTGGCGCTACCACTAGCTTCAACGACAAAATGCAAATGTTCTGCTCCGGGTTGTGCCGGTCACAGCAGACTGGCCATGGTGTCCGTGACAGACAGTGCTGTACCTCCCGGCCGCCGAACACTGCAGCTGCACCTGCGAGCCGTCGATGGAGGGCTCCTCCAATAGCGGCGCACAGCACATCGTGGGCGCAGCCACGGCGCGGTCGTGTCATCAGACGTATTGATTGGTCAACGCAGTACAAACTTAATGGAAGCTATGTTTGATACTTGAAGGGACCCATTTGATCTTTTGGCTCTAGAGGATTCAATTCTTGCCGATAGGCTAAATGACGTAAGAGGTCTTTTTCAATCTAAATACTTTTTTACCTGATCTTTGCGGTTCATTTCTAATAATTCGAAATAATGTGTTATATAAGCTATCACAGCTATTCTTGAGTGCAATGCAATACTTAAATTGTGCTAATCAAATGTTTTAGCCAAGTATTTACCCTACCCCAGTCAGGGGTGAGGAGAGAGGGGTAAAGGTGCCAATAGATGTTCAAAATAACCCTGAAGTGGGAATACCTGTATTCAAGAACAAAGGTCATTCGAGTTACAAAAGTATCTTACATTTAATTAAAGAAAGCTCAGGTATCTTAGTTTAATTAAAATTTTGCTACACGTAAGTACATTCCTTTTCTGAATTGTTCGCAGAGCCAGACCTTAATAGGCTGTACAGGGTGTCCCAGAATTACCCGGACATTTATTTTCTAGCTAAAAGTACGACTGCGCTCGCTTCTAATGATATACAAGCATCATACTTTTATAAGATATCCCTTAGCTATCGAGATTGGGGACTGTGTGCTTTTGGTGGCCGGTAACGACTCGAATCAATTATTATCCAGAGTCAAGTAAGAGTAGTCCTTTTCCGTTTTCAGCTTAAGCCACTAATAGGCAACCATGGTGAATCAACTCCCGTTTTCAACTTTGTAAACGGACTTTCGGCATGGTTTTTGCTGGAGAGCTTCAGCAGCTCATCTGCAAGCAGTTAGGATTGAGCAAAGCGCAATTATATCAGCTAACGAAGCCAGAGAGAGCAAGAGATAAACCTGATTGACAAGCTTGGGCTCGGCCAAAAAGGGCCATGCACCAGTTGTCAAACAAGTGGTTGCTTGTCATAGACAACAAAAGTCACCGATCTAGCTAAAAACTAGCTAAACAATAGATCAGGATTATCTACAAAACATCAGTCTACTTTGCACCACTATCTTCGACAAAATTTTGGAATTGGGGTCCTTCGCCAGACAAATATGCGAAAACTACGGGAAAAGCAGCGCAAATCACGACAATTCATCCCAAAAACATAACATATACAACAAAACAGTATATTGAGGCACACTTTGTGGTCTAACGAGGGTATTATGTCATTTGAACCGCCCGAAAAAGGCTTGTGTGAACGTCAGATGGCTACAACGCCCCAACAGCAGAGACGGCCAGGCACCCGTCGAAAATCAAATTATATGACATTTTGAGCCACCGTGCACTCATTGGGCTTGATATGATGGCCCAAAGACAACCGTTAGCACAGGGTACTACTGCGGAAATATTCTACCAGTGCGAAAACTGGATGCCGTGAACCAAATGGCCATGAACGGGTTTGTTTTGGAAACCAAATCTGTTGGTAGCCAAAGGTTGCGCAATGTTCAGACATGGAGCTTCTCCACTCCAGATGTAAAAAAAAAACGCAGCAAAAGTGGCGTAGGCAGAAATTTTTGTTTTGGGGGATAATACCTTATGGCCTGGGAACACTTTGATGTCAAGGTTATCTTATATGATCGTATTATCCTCCGGCAAGAGGTCAAAGAAAACAGGCCTGCACCCAGTTTCGGGAGACCCGTAAAACAACTGAGACCAGCAATGGCTGGCATTTTCCATCATTGTCGGCTGATCTTGTAACAAGCGTATCTATTGCATGTGCTATTTCACAGCCACCCTAGTTGACTATATAGGACGGTAAAAAGAAAAAAGCGCAATCATGTTTGCCTTATTTTATACGCTAATTAACAATGTCCGGGTAATTATGGGACACCCTGTATGTTAAAATCAATGTATAACTGCCCACGATGAGGGCTGCCAAAACGCATAATCATTTACGATAAGACACAGTTGGATTAGTAACCGCACAGCACGACTCAAATATAGTCGTTTTAGTCAGTAGATGTTTATAAAGCAGGACAAGAACAACACAGCCACTCAGCAGTCTTATTGAAGCGCAATCAATATTACGTAGGGTGACGGGGAGCAAATAAGGACAAGTGTCTATCCGTCTATCCCAAACTTTCAACTGCCCTTTACATTCATTGAAAAGCTTGTCTTGGAATTTACAATAAGTTAGGTCGAATAATAATATTATCAAGCAGACCCAGTAGGCTATTTGCAGGTCATTCGACGGAATTTTTTTTAGCGTTCATTAGCTTCACATAATCACATAAGTCACAACACCTACTTGGACGCACCCCACACCTCTGGTAAGTGTTCTGACGAGCTCGAATTTGCACCGTCCGTGCCATTACCAGCCGCCCATTGGCCACTGGGAGGGTACAAATGGCCGATAGGTCACAGGTCATGCAAGGTATGAAACTGGAATACTTGCTTCACGCTAAAACCTTGATAATATTAGGCATCCATCTCATAGAGTTGCTTACATTCTATTGGCTTATTAACGTTCAAGCAATACCAATGTAAGTAGGATGATTAACCCTCGCCCTGGCAGGGCATTTTTCATAACACGGCCTGGCAGGGGGGGGGGGGGGGTCGATGCGACCCCCCTCTCGCGATTGGCTCCTATGGCACCTAGAAACACCAAATTTGGTAGGTAGGTGGGCCTCCTGGAGTTCTCGCCCCTGTGCAAATTTGGTTGCTCTAGGTCAATATTTAGGGGGGTTTTGGGGGTATAAATGTAAAAATTTCGCTAAAAACAGGTCAAAAGTTTTTCGCTTATAACTTTTTTTCTAATTAAGATAGAGCAAAAAGAAAAGCACCAGTAAACTCAGCACGTCAAGGCGCGTCGAATGATATACTTTTTAGCTTGCTTAATTGTACTTAAAGTTTTTCTTAAATTTTAAGTAAACTTAAAATTATAAATTAAGTTCAAAATAACCAAATTGCATCATATCGCATATCATTCGATTCGGCTGATCACCAGGAACACAATGATACCATTTTTTAAGCTCTAGCATAATGACGCTAGAGCTTAAAAATGGTATCATCATTATGTCATTATGTGCCAACTTATGGGCAAAAACGTCATTTGACCTCAGTTGACCTCATTTGACCTGACCAATGGATAAGTACACCAAACAACGAAGCACCAAGTGACCTGCTGTTATCTACTATGGATTCAAAGCACAAAAGTGATAGAAAGAAGTAGATATCTCCAGTATTTTCGGAATTTAGTATTTTCCCATAGGCTTAACATTACGACGTAATGACCTCTAACTGACCTCAGGTCAGTGACCTCAAAAAACCCGAACTATATGTTATACAACTCGGTGAACTTAGCACATCCTGAAAGTTTGAAGGAAATCAGTCCAAAACTGTGAGTTGGACAGGTGCAAAAAGAAAATTGAAATTTGACCATGACCTTGTACCGGTTTTTCTGACCTGGTGACCTGACCCAAGGTCACCCGGACCTGAAATTTTCAGGTCATATGTAAAAAAGTTGCCCCATAGGCTGTGCCAAATTTGGCGGCGCTGCGCGCCGCCGTTTTTACGCTATCTTCGAAAAACTTTAGGGGGGGTCGCATCGACCCCCCCTGCCAGGGCGAGGGTTAAAACGTATTGAATGCACACATTTATCGTAAATTACCCTACAATATTTACCATGTATGTATTTGACATCAAGTATGTCAATTTACATGGATCCCCTGCATAAAGCAAGGCGACTGCAATGCAATGATCGACAATACAGAAACTGTGATGGAACAAACAAATCAAATTTTATTTCATTTTATAGCATGCAACTGAACACACGAAGCCTTGTCCGTCCCTGCGCCGGGATACTCACCAAGTGGCATTTATGGGGTCCTGGTCGACAGCCACACGAACGATATACAGCACACAGGTTAGGAGCTTGATCACCAAGTTGAAAATACGTATCCGAAGGCCTGAAAACAAATATCACGTCAAGAGGGAACACAAGTTTCTTTGCCGAAATGCCTTTAACCCTAGAACGCCTAGGGGGGGGGGGGTTGTATCAACCCCCCCCCCCCCTGAGGTTTTTTCGAAGTGCACGCTAAACGGCTTGTCGTAGCGGGCTGAAATTTTCAATACCTTCTGGGGCAACCTTTGCGCATCTTTTGCCGAAAAAAATGGATCGGGTCATGTCAGGTCACGGAGTTATGACGTCATAAGAGGTACAGCCTCCGGCCGGATTTTCACAAACTGAGTGCCAACGCCCAAGGTTTCCTGCCGGTGGTACGGACATCGGTTGATGGATCGTGATGAAACTTCCCATGCATGTTGGGGCAAGTATTGGCTATCATATGGTATAAGAAATTTGACCGGGTCAGGTCAGGTCACGGAGCTATGACGTCACAAGAGGAACAGCGTCCGGTACTATTTTTGAAAAGCGCCCGAACCACTATTTTGCTAATTCTTGTCACCTCAATGGGAATATGCAGCAATATTAGCTTCTATAGGGAGCAAATGGACCTCCCAAATCCAAAAATGCAATCAGATTTCAAAAATTTAAATTTTGATTTTTCGAATTTCTGCCGGCGACTGTGACCTTGCCGACTTCCGGCGCTCCCAACGCGCCATTTTTAGAGCTAGGGAAACAAAATACATACCAAACGATAGAAAATTGATCAAGGAACACGATAGTGAAGGTTTCAAGTCGATATCTTCCACCGTTTTGCCGCAATCGCCGCCGAAAGTTGAAAAAAGTCTATTTTCCCGAAAATTTGACCTTTGACCGGTCAAAAGTAGGTCAAATGTTGACCTAGGACCAAAAAATATACCACCAATCGCGAGATCTCGTTGAGAGCAATCCGTTGTTTTTTTCCGCTAAGCTCTACGACCTTCCGTTTCGAAACGCCAGGGGGGGGGTCGTAACAACCCCCCCCCCCCCCCCTGGTCGTTGGTGTTATGAGAAATGGCCTGGTCGTGCGAGGGTTAAAAAGGTCGGCAATGATAATGGTGTGCTTGGCTAAACTTTTCATGCCGATTGGCGGTCTTCCGTGTCGGATGGATTAGATAGAAAATCAATGCTGCAGTTTTTTTGTTTGTTTGTTCAATGCAGCACGGTCTTACCGCTCAAATTACAGAAGAATCAGCACCTTGAAATACCTGTAACTGAGCCCCAAAGCCCACAGATTTTGAGAGCGATCCCCAATAACCACAGTTTGTGCGTTAGCCAACTGGTCAGAGCACAACATCGGTGAAGCTAGGGAAACTACCAAACTTGCTTGTGTTTGCTGGGTTTGAAATTTAGCATGCACGTCAGGCATCCTTTAACCTGGGTAGCGCAGATCCCGGTACCGCAAATAAGCATTTGGCCACAGGGTTTGACTCACAAACGGCAGAACCTGTCTGAAGCGCCATTTCGCCACGTAGCTTTGCGGTGTTTGCATTTGTGCTATAAGGAAATGAAAGTTCTCAGAATAATGAGGAAGCAGACATCACTAGCGAATGGAACAATGTAGCAAAATTATAGAAAGAACAGCGTTCAAAATCTATCTAGATATAAAACATGTTTGATTTATAGGCAAGCTAAAATTCATTCATTCTTTCATCTATTCTTTTCTTAACCTAAAATATGCAAGATCAAACTTTAACACTGTTGATTTAACGTGCAAGAAAACAAGGGGCAAAATCAAGAGTGAAAGGGGGAGAGAGAGAGAGAGGGGGGAGAGAGAGTGTGTGTGTGTGTGAGAGAGAGAGAGAGAGAGAGAGAGAGAGAGAGAGAGAGAGAGAGAGAGAGAGAGAGAGAGAGAGAGAGAGAGAGAGAGAGAGAGAGAGAGAGAGAGAGAGAGAGAGAGAGAGAGAGAGAGAGAGAGAGAGAGAGAGAGAGAGAAATCGCATTTTCTGTGTAGCCATATCGGTAGGCCATATTGCTTATCTCGTGACACTGGACCAAATCGTTAAATATCACTAGAAATTATGTCTGAGGTCAAGCGTCTACCCTAGATATAGATCTAGATGTAAACAGCGATACACAAATAGCGCCCATATTATTACAACGAGATAGCTTATGACAATAATGTAGCAAGTTACATCCGATGAAGAGCTCACTTAGACACGGGTAGTAATAAAATAATGTGGATCTGGACACACTCACTAGATCTTTGATTTTTGATGAAGTAGAGGTGCAGCCGCTCTTTCAACGTGTTCTCGTTGACATAGTACTCGACGCGGACTCTGAAACAGACGAAAAGAGAAACATTAGTATTCCACAGAAATACCGAAAATATGGCTAAGTTGTATTGCTGTCTTTTTTGTCAATGACGAAGCATATGCTTCTGAAGTACTGATGTACAGTCCACAGCAGAAGTAATGTGTGGTCTCAGTCATGGGTATGTTCTGCTTCTGAAGCCTAGGAACAATTAGCCAGATTGCAACGAGACTTTAAATGTAGGTAACATGTATCTTCACCCTTGCAGCTACAACTTTATCCATTGACGTCTTCTTTTCAATCAGTCCGCATTTAAAAATCGTCGGTCAAAGCCATCCGGTAAAACCATTGGTAAAACCACACATTACTTTAGCGGTGGGCTGTAAAAATGAAAGTGTCTCCATCGTTGGTTTCTCCTGAAATAATATCGTGGTCAGAAAGGCTCACATCGTTATAGTAAAAGCCCACATGTGCAAAGTAATGGCGTATGTAAGCTATGTGGAAGACCTGTAGACGTGCGAACACTTTGAGCACCTGAAAAATTACCAGTAACCATTCAAGCACGTCAGGACCAGCCCATTCGCGTCCAGAGCTCTGTTCGGTCGCTGTTTTTATATCAGCGTGCTGTAGGTTTTCCCCATATAAGGAAGTTATTGCTGGCGCTTCTTGGCCTCTCATTGGTCTAACCAGGGCTAAAGGGTCTAACGAAGAGACCACTTGAATTCGACCAATGAGGAGCCAGGAAGCAGCAGCATGCTCGCAGCCTGCTGATAAATAAACGGGGGGGGGGGGGGGGGCGAACAGAGCTCTTGATCACACTTCCTTGGTCCGTGCTGACGATCACTCCACATACTAGACAGGGGAGAGCATGGTCCCCATTGAAGCACACATTTCGGGGCAGCTGTTTTAGAGGCAAGGTTGTCTGTCCCACGGAGGCACTTCTCAAGGGACAGAAGTAGGTTTCACCCGATCACTAAATCATTAACGATTAAAAATCGATTACGATATCTTACAAATATAGTTTGAACTTCACGTGCTATTTTTTACATGACAATATTCCACATAGTCAAGCTAGGATTGCGTAAAAAATAGCCCTTATGTCCTATATTTCCCCAAAAGCTCATGCCCCTAGCTGGTGCGTAGGTATACGAGCTAACATGGAAGGTAAAGAGTGGGTTTCTACTGGGATTAATCTACTCTCCCTCTGAGCATATTCAGGGTAATCTCCCAGGAGTGCGATTGGGCACCGTCAATTTCTTGCCAAACAATTTGATTACGCCACTTTATCAATGGCCCAAAGATACCATCAGTAAATTAACGTTATAACAATCACAGCTATTAGGAAATGCTTATGGCTTCTCGCACAATGCAATATTACAAACCATTTAACTTTACGGCGTCTGCATGATCAGTTACGGCTTCAACTCGACATACACGATCAAGTTAACCCTCGCATGTGTGCGGCGTTTGCCAGCTTCTAATGTGTAGGGGGGGGGTCGGTTGGACCCCCCCCTTGCCGTTTGGCCCCTGATCGAGCTAGAGCTTCGCGGAAAAAACGAGCGTGTTGCCCGTGACGAGAGGAAGCCGATGATACCCAATTTTAAGGTCCTAGGTCATTGGTTGACCTTCCAGGTCAGGTCAATGACCCAAAGTCGGGAAAATCGGGACCTGTTAGAAAGTCGTAAAGTGTGGCTGCTAAGGGGTTTTTCGGGGTGCTGATCACGAATATCGTGTTAGTTTTGATCACAGATGATGTCTTGAAGCATTTAGACCAGGTCGGGTCAGGTCAGGTCAGGTCAACCAGTAGGCGTCGTGACGGGTATTCGTAGTACGTGTCAACCGCCTCTGACAGCTTCGTAACATGTTACGAAGGCACCAAAACTACTTCGTAAATGTTCAAATGGTTGCTAAATTCGAATTCAGCTCCAAAAACTAGCCTAGAAACATGTAAAACTCGAAAAAGTGACCCGAGGTCACCCGAGGTCACCAAAGGTCAATGACCTGACCTGACCTTCAGGTGACCTTGACACACATGGAAGTAACATCAAATCACATGTTTGAACGTTTCAAACCACGAAAAGCTTGCAAACACGCGGCTAGTGCGAGCCGACATACGCGAAATCGCGATTCCGGCCAAACATGGTCTCGGAAAAGAGGTCACAGGTCAAAGGTCATTTGGGTCAGGGTCATAAAATTTTCAGGGTAGGTGTAAAATTGATCAATGCGAGGGTACTGAAAGTTTCGTCGCGATCGGCCGCTTTTTACGCGAGTTATTCGCGAAAAACCATGGGGGGGGGGTCCATCCGACCCCCCCCCCCTACACATGCGAGGGTTAATCATTATGATCTTGCTGACCGGCGAGCAGTATGACCACCGCACCACCAGTCACCAATGACGTCACGGCTGCCCACCAATGACGTCACTGCGCACATACCGCGGGATGGCCTCGTAGCTGCCGGCGGCGTGGAAGCAGAACGGCCACAGGTGGGAGCCGCAGGGCTGGAGCTCCTCAGCCGGCTCGTCCAGCGAGTCGCCGCGACTGGAGAGCAGCCGCACTGAGCACGCGCCGTCCTCGTCCTGGCAGATGCTCTGATAGACGGCGTCGGCCGAGCGCTGCCGCCTCATGGTGGTGGCCTCGTGACGGTGTCAGGAGAGCGCGGCACGTGGCGCGGCAGAAGGCGCACGTGAGGGTAACCCGGCACCACGGAATGCCTGGTGATCGGAGCCTGCGCTGACGTTCGTCTCGGGCTGTTTGGTTTGGTTCTAGAGCGCTGTTGAGAGTTGGATTTGTTTTGTTCTGCGTTGATTGTGACTCGCCTCCAAGGTAGACGCTGCTTCCACACAAAAAAAAAAACAGTAAAAAGCGAGACAACTTTTGCTTCGTCTATCTCGCAGTTGTCTTGATTGTAGACCACCAAATTCCGGGCCGAGTTCAGACACCACACGATCGGTTCGGCCTCAGTTCTCAGCTACCGTCGCCAGTTCCCACTCGTCCGTCCTCACAATCTCACAGTCACGTCCGCACGTCCGACGTGACGTCCGCACGACGTGGACAGGTTCTTGCTGACCTTTGACCCGCTGGGGGCGCCGGTGGGCCGCTGACTGGGCACGGTCGAGTGCGGTTTAACCCGGCAGTTGCTGGGGTATTTCGCCACCCACCGTTTGCTGGGGGGGGGGCGTTAAACGCCCCCAGCCGATAACTCGAGAACCAATAGGCGCAGCGAAACGCACGAGGCGGCAAACGAAAGAACGCGACGAGACGCTTCAGATGAGTACTTAAAAGTTGAATTTTGAGGTCACAGGTCAGGTCAAGGTCAGGTCAAACACCTGAAATCGGGCTTTCAGTAGCATGGACTTCAGGACTTCGCAAAGGGCGCCTCTTGTCATAAACTCTGTCAAAACGGTGCACAATCCATCATATAAGGCCTACAAGAGTGTCAGCTCCATGTAGGGGTCAGTCAAGCATAGGTCAGGGTCAAGGTCAGGTCAACCGGGCAGGCACATATTCCCGAAAATCAAAACTGATATTCGCAGCCTGTGACACATGTTTTATGGGTAATTTGGGGCGTAGAACACGATGGTGACATTCATTTTACCATATGTGTACGTGTTTGGCTAAAAAAGTTCAAATTAAGAAATGCATGTATCATGGTAATGAAGTAGTCACGAGAAATTGCCAAGATTCACTTCAAGATTTTGGAAAATGCGGAACGATAATCAACAATCGAAGATAGCCATTTGATTGTTCATGGTATTGGCAGTCTAATGGCGTTTACGGCATGTCTGTATGTCTATTCTGTGATTTTATATGATTTTTTGAACATATGCCGTTTTTGGTCGAAAACTCAGAAATCATGACGTCACTAAAACCTCGATATCTCAAAAATTTTCCGACCGATTTTTTTGAAACTTTGTCACAATAAGCTTCAATCAATTCCCTACAGGTACCCAAAATTTGGCGCGCCTGCGGCGCGCCGTTTTTATGCTATGGCCCGGCGAAAAAAGTGGGGGCGTTTAACGCCCCCCCCCCAGCAACTCGCGGGTTAACGGCCGGCAGACGCACTCGTCGCTACTCGAGTGGCGACGGACGGCGGCCGCGGCACACCTGCGGGAGTCGGCCGGGTGACGGCTGGGCCCGGTCGGCTCTGAGGGGCCGGTCGCAGCTGGCCGCCGCCCACAGCGGTGATTTGAAGGCAGCGGCGGCGGCGGCGGCGGCGGCGGCGGCGGGGGTCAGATCACCGGCCCACCTGGGTACCTGGCCGGTGGACCGCGGCCGGTGACTGACACCAGCGGAACTGTCAGACAGCCGCGACCGCTCGGGCCTGTATCGTCCACACAACTGGCGGCCACCGCGCGCCGACTGGCTCACAATCCGCTCATTAAATCATTGGAGTCATTCTCCTAACTGGGCAATTCGACAGCGGCGCCCGGTTAACCCCTGGTAATTACACTAAGTGAGGCCACGTAGGGACCGGCCTGTGCTACTTAGCTAACAAACACTCACAAAATGTGAGCGCTAGTCAATGGTGCACTTACCGCAGAGTGGATAAACAGACACAATCAATACAAAAATACAGGCTGTCAAACACCAAAATAATTGAATCAAAGGTAAGGAAAATTATACGGCTCAACAACGTAGGTATTCAGCTTTTGTTTAGCATTAAAAATGAACTGAAAGATGGCCTTTCGCTGGAAGATAGGTGCCGTCCCGTCCCGTCCCGTCCCTTCCCGTCCCTTCCCGTCCCGTCCCGTCCCGTCCCGTCCCGTTCCGTGCCGTCCCTGCCGGGGAGCCCACTTTGTCCCTCCCTCTCCAGCCGACGGGAATTGTCGGCGGGCCGTCCCCGGCGCAGAATCGGAGCTCAGTTCAGCACAAAAACGCCACACAGCCCCAACTAAGGCGATCGGCTTGAGCCAGCAGATTCTGCGATTACCACCTAGTCCTCGACCCCGCCGCCGCCGCCGCCGCCGTCACCGCTGCTGACGCACACACGACCGGCGGCACGATCTTGGCTCCGAGGTGACGGCGAATTGTGTCTCTGACGCGCCACTACCGTCGCCCTGCGCTGGTCACTCCGTCCGTCCGCCTCCCGGGACCGCCGCCGAATGCGTGTAATACCGGATCACCGGCCCGCCGGCGATCGATGCATATCGCTCTGTTCGCCGTTATAAGCCCACGAATCGATGCGGTCTAATTAGGAACCAGACCGATGTATTATGGACCGGCCGCGGGGATTGGCTCTGAAAAATTGAGTCTGTCCTTGAAGCGCGCACTGACGCTGTAGGCGGCGCATCACTAGTCAAGTAGTCAGTCACGACACATGCTAACTGACACTGCTGGCGCGGATGAGACACACGCGTCGCGCGCCCACACGGTACCGACCACCGGTCACGGGCATCACCTGGCAGCGGCGGCTGTCGGCGAGCCGCGCCGAGCCGAGGGCGCGGCACTGTTTTTCAGCCGGATAAGCCGGCCGATGCCGCTCACGCGTCGATGCCGGATTGCGATCACTATTGACATCGGTCGGCCGGATTGATCCCGTCCGTTTCCATGGCTACGCCACCTAACACGGCCTCGGGACGCCGTGAAATTCGACCTATCGCCGCTCGAGTGCGTCCAGTGCACGGTCCGGCGCGCCGCACAGGCAATTATTACTGGGCGACCTCTGACTGCTGGGGCGCTTTGTCGGCCGGCCGAGCTGACACGGGAGTGTCGGTCGGCGTAGGGATAGCGCCACTGCAGCGCTGCAGTTGCCCGGTCTTGCTGATGCCGATCATATGCGAAATGGGAATGATAGTTGTTTGCCTGAACTAAAGCCGACCTTGACCGTGATCAACTCTAGTGTAATCAAGTAGCTTCGAATTACCGACTCTTTGTATCATTTAATTGGTTTCCTTTACGCATAGTTGCTTTACGAATGCATGTATGTACATAAGCAAGGGAGCTCAAAATAACTTTTTTTAACCATTATATATGCTTGTATAGTTGCAACAAAGTAATTAGCGTTCTTCCCAACCCCAACATGACATGTGATGGTTGATCACCGACAGCGAAAATGGGTCCTAATCATCAGCTGATTGTCGCTCGTGGATCAGCATCAGCGCTGATCACAGCGGCTCTATTCCTCGACACCGAAAAATCTCAGCAGCATTCGTTGCTGCCACTGCAAAACGGAGCACCCGTCACATTAAGGCAATGAGAAGCCTCATCAAGATCAACGTCCTAAATCCTTAACGGTGCATCGATTCGGAAGGCACCCCTACACCTTCCTGAAGCCGGGCTATAACAAGTGCCGGTGCCTGCTGAATAATCCATGAAAACAGATAGGTCAAATGCCTAGTTTGCTTCATTATCACCACGCTCCACTCATATGCTTCTTTCACTTCCATTGTTTCTCTCTCATACCTTTCGTCATCATATGTTTATCCTAAGCTGAGAAGAATTAACCTAGACAGTACCAAGTGTCACTCGTCGTTGTTAAGCAGCAATCCACAGTTCAATCAACAGGCTTAACATTGACATATCCTGTTAAATCTTTTCAATTGCCTGGAGTGCCCGCACGCACCGAAGCCCAAAGCGTAAAACCGCATTTACAGGCCCTTGCTCCTGCCAATTAGTTACGTGAAGCTTGACCGCACGCCACTTAGTGCTGCGCCCAGGCATTGACCCAAGCACTTCCCCATGGAAAGGAAGAACAGGTAAAAGCGATTAGACGATTAGCTGAGGCCGATGTTAATTAGGAACGACACCTAGACTGAGAAATGTTTCGCAGGAGTCATTGATCGCAACGGGCCGCTATTCTACATTAATGCAAATCTAAAGCGCTAACGATTTCTGTCAATCATTGTGGTATGCACAAATTTGCGATAAAACTGTACATGTAGGTTCTGTCGTCGGCTGGGGCCCATGTGATGATATTTAGATGTTTTCATCATGCGAATATGTCGCACGATGATTAGTTAGCATTTGTGCAAATAAGCATTAATTACAAAATGCTGTGCTTCTGATATAAAAGGAAACAAAACATGATGGGAGATGTCCGCAGCGTTTTTATTTCATTTCCGATTATGAAGGGATTACGCACCTTGACGCGTCTTAGGCAGTTGGTGAGATCACCACGTAATGCGACTGTAATCTATCTGATTAGCTCCATGAACAATGGTTAATCTATGGAACGGAACACCTGGACCTGAATTCAATGGAGGTATCTACCGTCCAGATCAGGCTTGCTACAGTCCTGAGGGTCACAGCTGCGCTTCAGTGGAATAGACCAACTCCTTCATTGTCATTAGTTGATTAAAGGAACTCTGCCACAATGTCGACCGTTGTTAAGTTTTACCCAATCACCGCCAAAAAGTATCATTCGTCCCATCAATGCAGGAGAAACATTTCACAACGCATACACATAAGTCCACCACAATCATCTCAGCCGCCGTGCCCCCTCAGAGGGCTCCTGCGGCCCCCTCTCCCTTCAATTACCTGGGTATGGCCTCTGCCACCTTGTCCAGGCTCTATTCCTCTCCCCTCCCTCCCCTGCCCTCCCTCAGTTACCTGGGGATGGCCTCCGCCACCTTGTCCAGGCTCTCTTCCTCTCCCCTCCCTCGCTCTCCTCCCTCAGTTACCTGGGGATGGCCTCTGCCACCTTGTCCAGGCTCTCTTCCTCTCCCTCCCTCCCCTCTCCTCCCTCAGTTACCTGGGGATGGCCTCTGCCACCTTGTCCAGGCTCTCTTCCTCTCCCCTCCCTCGCTCTCCTCCCTCAGTTACCTGGGGATGGCCTCTGCCACCTTGTCCAGGCTCTCTTCCTCTCCCTCCCTCCCCTCTCCTCCCTGTCAGTTACCTGGGGATGGCCTCGGCCACCTTGTCCAGGCTCTCTTCCTCTCCCCTCCCTCCCCTCTCCTCCCTCAGTTACCTGGGGATGGCCTCCGCCACCTTGTCCAGACTGTCTGCCGGCTCCATGGGTGTTCTCTCGAACAGCCGGCTCGGGGCCACTGTGAGCACGTTCGAGCGCGATGTCTTGCGCCGCTCTTGCTCGCGGCGCAGGGAGCGCAGACGGAAGAAGAACACATTGGACATGCTGCGGGAGCGGTCAGCGCGAGACGCTCAGCGGGGCAGGTGGCTGTCAGCTGGCTGCGGCAGCTGCGGGCGGGCGCGGAGCTGGCCGGGTGAGCTGCAGACGGTGGACGCGACGTGCGCAACACCCGGAGGCCAGGGAGACGGGGAGGGGCGGGGAGGGGCGGGGAAGGGCGCCCAGAGCTCGGGAGGTTGTGAATTATGAGGGTACAATGATGTGAATGAATTATCAATGCGAATGAATGTTTTGGGCTTTGTTACTATCGAGCGATGGCACTTTTTGTCTTGTGTTGCTGCATGAAATTACATATAGCTTATCTAATATGAAAGCATAGTCCGCACTCCGCGCGCTAACGGCTCTGGATTTCACGCTCTAGTGGGGAAAAACATAACGCTTTCTCCGTTAACCGAAAACAGGGATGCTTGATTTGGATGTTTTTAATTTGCTTGCATGCCAGTTCATGAGTCAACCTTCCACGTCATATTCGATTACAATCTTATGCACATATACATTCGTGTCAATTGCTTGAAACCCATCCTGGATCCCATTCTTGGATAAGACAATAGCTTGCAAGGGTCTCAGGGCTGCTTCTGATGTGAAGCTTTAACGAACAAAAATCAAATATTTTAGGAGCAACAAAGTCTTTTTGTTTCGAGGGTGGTGCTCCGACTCGCTCCGCTTCCTGTAGGTATGCTTTTCTTGCAGAATCAAGAGTGAAAAGAGTGTCCTGGTTCCCACTCCTTCAGTACAACATCCGAGCGCCCGTGAAGCACATCTTTGTTTCGTATCAATCGATAGACACAGAGAAGAAGACAGAGAAGGAATAGCAGCATTTTTGACAAGACAAATGCTTTGTATGTGAGACACAACTCCACAAACTTGACGACGTTTGACGTTTGACGACGTTTGTGACGCGCAGCACGCTAGTTTTTTTCCGCGAAGCTCTAGCTTGATCAGTGGCCAAACGCGAAGGGGGTCGGACCAACCCCCTCCCTTGTGCCGTCGAAGGACGCAAAATGGCCTGTGCCGGCGGGGGTTAAAATACTCGACAGATTGCGAAATTTCGCTCTGAATATTTCACATAATTGCGTCGAGTTTTGTAACACAAGGAGATCCAGAAAACTGGCGCGTATTTAGGTACCTAAATATGTGCAGTCATCATTGGTAAAATACAAACAAGACGTACTGAAAGAAAGAATGTATGCAGCCTGCCAACGATGGGAGGCGGCGACCATCACAAATGGAATCGTCCTTCGAGGATATCTGATCACCATATCAAGGTGCTCACTGCTCAGTGCTCAGTGCTCATCTCTGATACAGCCGATGCAAAGCCGATGCAGAGCAGATGGACAGCCGATGCAAACGACAGACAGATTAGGAGCACGCAATAACGGACTTAGCCCCCGCTACCGCAGCCCGGTCGGTCCGTATTTATATCGGCGGTCGGCTGATGTGATTCGGCACGCGCTGCGGACCGCGGTATCGCTGCCCTGCCTGGGGTAGGGTCGCTGCTCGCTGCCCTGCCCTGCCTGGGGTAGGCGCCGCAGTCGCTGCCCTGCCCTGCCTGGGGTAGGCGCCGCGGTCGCTGCCCTGCCTGGGCTAGGGTCGCTGCTCGCTGCCCTGCCCTGCCTGGGGTAGGCGCCGCGGTCGCTCCCCTGCCTGGACTGAGCGATGCTCCTGGCCGGGGTAAGTGATGCTGCCCGGCTGGGTTCACCTCTGACCTCACGCCGCGGCGCACATCTCCGATGCTAATCGAGTTGGTCTGATGGATGGCCCGTCATAGCGGCTCTGATATCACTGATAATATTGTTGTCGCCGACGGCACACCGGTCGGGCTATACTCGCACACAGAGGTCGATAGGGAAACACACACGTGGATCCGTCTACCTGAACAGCTACCTGTTGGGTAAACGGAAATAGATTTATATTTGGTGCCTTCTCATTGTTCGAAGAACATTTAGTTCTGTTTTGTTTTGTTTTTGTTTTGTTAGATTTCTGGCGGTCTTGGAACGCAACATCACACAACATATGCATCAGCTTCGGCGATGACATGGATATCCGTGCGTCCATTGTCCGGATATCCATGGTATCCATTTTCCACATTTTCCGAATCGGTACGTCTGTTATCATATCAAATATTTTGATGTACAAAATCCAACAATACACATCCGGCTTATTAGGCTGGGATATGAAGCATGGCATCAAAAGGTCACTACGCCAATATTTGTAAGGTTCTTAGATCATTTGCACAATGAATTCAGGATGAGATCAAATATTTGATTTTTTCTTTATTAGTTTACACATATTTCACAAACTGTCACAATAACTGGGACCATGCTGTTGGAAATCAAACAATCTTCCATGTTAAGAGTCATTAAACGGGCAGCTGAGAAGCTGCTGATTAAGAAAATGTCAAATGTCAATATTGGCAACTGCAGCAAATCACAGAGGAATGCCAACACTTAAAAGATAACGATGTGGTCATTCCCACTTACTGGCAACGTCTGATCGAACTAGAAGTATCAAACTACAAGGTGGAATGGACAACCAGGGGACGCTGATTCGATGCAAACAAAATATGTATCATGAGTCGTGCAGCTTGAAGTCCACATATAGCACACGGAGGTGATAAATGCCCCTCAGCAATAGAGCTGATGCTACCGACGGCTGTGCCCGCAGATGACCTGCTGCCGCTGACCTGTCAGCACTGACCGGCGACTCTCAGCTGACCTGTCCGGTATACACGGCACCCCTGACCGGCGCGGCGGCGCTCAGGGCCCTCGGCTGACCTGTCCGGTATACGGCACCACTGACCGGCGGCCCTCGGCTGACCTGTCCGGTATACGGCACCACTGACCGGCGGCCCTCGGCTGACCTGTCCGGTATACGGCACCACTGACCGGCGGCCCTCGGCTGACCTGTCCGGTATACGGCACCACTGACCGGCGGCCCTCGGCTGACCTGTCCGGTATACGGCACCACTGACCGGCGGCCCTCGGCTGACCTGTCCGGTATACGGCACCACTGACCGGCGGCCCTCGGCTGACCTGTCCGGTATACGGCACCACTGACCGGCGGCCCTCGGCTGACCTGTCCGGTATACGGCACCACTGACCGGCGGCCCTCGGCTGACCTGTCCGGTATACGGCACCACTGACCGGCGGCCCTCGGCTGACCTGTCTGATATATCTGACGGCCGTCAGCTGACCTGTCTGGTATGTCCGACGGCCGCAGATGACCTGTCGGTACGTCCGACGGGCCGGCGCGGTCGTGCCATTGGCGCCGATGAGTCGTTTCGGGAGATCGCTTCAGAGCACGTTTATTACATTCCACGCCCCGACAGAGTCGTCGGCGTCTGCCCGTCGACAGAGTACAAAGTGGTCGCTCATAAGAGCGCGCCGCGTGCCCCTCTGGCGTCCCGACCTCAAATAGACACGGCGGCGCGGCCGGGGCCGAGTTTTGCAGCCGGTTATGGCGGACGACATATGACGCCCCTCCATCACAGCGCGCAGTCGGGACGATGGACCGCGCGGAGGTCGGGGTCATCTGACAGAGGCGTGAGAGCGCTCCTGATTTGTAACGGTTCCAGATCTACTTGTGGCACTGTACAAAATGTGTAATGTGTTTACCAACACGGGTAGCGGGACTACGGATAATTTCAGTAGGTAGGTCACCTTCAGAAAAAATAACAGCCATCATATGTCGATCAAAGAAAACATTGAATCTAGGCTATTCACTGAATCGCTTGACGGATTTGCAACAAGCAACAACACTTTAAAAGACATTTTAAAAATACATGCATTTTAAGACATATTCAAATTTAGCAAGAGCTGCTCCTGGAAAGCGAAGTTCTTTTATAATATTGCTAAGAAAACAAATGCATGCGCCATGCCAACGCCTAAAACATAGGGCAGAGGGCTATATTAAAATGTTTTGCCGCTGTCCCTACTCTGTGCACATGCATTACCATTTGTTTTTACGAAATGTATTTCTACCTGAGCCGAGTTGCCTTTTTGAGCGATTAAATTTGTTAATGTCTGGTTCGACAGTTCTGCTCATTAGAAATATGCCCTGACACTGTTTACTACAAGCAGCACCCGCGCGCAATCTTCCGAGTAAGATGCTTGCATGAATCATGAAAGGAATGTCATGCATGATGTGCGTGCTTATTTGACTACATCTTATGGTCTGATTTAAACTGGAGCTGAATAAGTGATGGCGTAATTAGAAATGCTATGTTATGAATTATGGGGTTATGTACAGGAATTCGCTCTGATTCTTATCAGCATGCTTCAGACCAATCAATCACGATTTTTATGAAAAGTCGGTATCAAAGGTTTGTTTGCTGTAAAAAGACTTTCAGAAAATTGTCGTAAAGATGTTCACTAGATAATTTACATCGTGCTGCGAATAATTAATACTTTTGGTGTTATTTGACCTTCAAATGGTTTATTGAACTAAAAAATACGCCATTCGGCAAATATGCCACACATTTACATCAAATGTTGCATTTTCACGAAAAAAGATATTCTTCCCTCCATCTGATGGCTGGATGAGTGCGATTCAGGAATCACTAGCGAACTTAGCATGAATGTTGTTTTCAGTTGAGGAAATACTGACAAGACAAACATAGGTTGTGAGATTTATTCCTGATAATTAGTTATTATTTCATTTGTCCTTGCATTAAGATGATTGATGAACAACATTAATGATCCGCTCACTGCTCAGCCATAATTTCAAAATATGCACACATAAGATATCAATTGGAAGACCTATAAAGGTCTGTCAGTCGAGATAATGGTATGCTAATTTCCTGCTGAACAATGCACAGCAATGCCTTCTGTCAGAAGTCATCAAAAGATAATCGCATGAAGGTTTCGTTTGAGCTATTTCATGCAGCCAAAATCCTAAATCTCTTCGGGTAAGAGTGATTGCACATTGAGCCCGGGTGGCGATCCCAAGAAAGACTTCATGGAAAAGGCTCGTACTGCAGAACCACTAAAATAGCATCCAGGTAAGGTGACGGGTGGGGTATGCGCCGGAGGGGGGGGCGGCCCCACCGGAAACAGGACCTCTGCGGGGGGCGTTAGAGGGAGGCAGGTAACGGTCAGTGCTGCACACAGACCATGGGACCCGCCCAGGGGTGCAGTACTCTCCGGGGAACCTCAGGGGGACTGTGGGGCCGGTCCCGGCCTCCGGGTGTGTCCCGCCACTCCGCCAGCTCCTGCCTGTGTCTCCCAGCTCAGCTCAGCTCAGCTCAGCTCGCTCAGCTCACCAGCTGCCGGCCGCCGGCCGCCCACCGCCGCCGTCACGGACCCAGGCGCGCGCGCCGGTCGCCACACAGGTCCCTCGGCCACGGGCTGACCGCCACTGAGCGCTGCTCGGCGCCTACCTGGTCCCGGAGACCGTCCACCGCAGCGCCGCCCTGGTGGCAACAGCCACAACTACTCCGTCGCCAGCGACGACGCGACATATGCGTCTTGCGCGGCGGCAGAGACAATTTTGAGCGGCTGGTCGATACAGTGCATTGATTGGCGAAATCCGCTGACGAGGCCGCAGCGATTTATCGAGGTCCTGTGAGACGCGGCTCTGATGGCATCCCTGGGACCGGAGCCGCGCGGAGACGAGCACTTGTCACAGGCTGGACTGGAGATACCCGAGAGACGTACCGTCAAACTCTGTCTAAAACATGTGCTGAGTTGATGAAGATGAACAAGAACGGAAGCTGTGGGGCTCACTACTCGCTGTTCAGCAAAGCACATGCATTATATCGCATACGGAGAATATTGTTCCAGTGAAACTTTCAGTGTCTCATAAACCACTGTGAAATGATAACTAAGCTTTGACATGACATTTCAGCATATCAACAAGATGCCAAATATTTACACAATATCATGTTAGGTGTTTGAATCACAGCTCTCCCTTATAACTGACTCATCAAATCTACTACCACAAACGCCCCTGAATGTCCCTCCAGGCGACTGTTTGGGCCTGACTGAGTGCCTCTCTGCGCTCCCGGCGCCAATCGGTCCTCTGTTCCGACTCCAAACAGCCATTTGGCCGCAGCCGAGAGCGGCACATACATGGCCAAATGCCAGTCCGCGACCGACCCGTCGTTCGCGGCAGAACGGTAAACCACCGCTTTCCGAGGGCAGAGCGTCTGGCCAGCGCGAGCCGACACGTAGAAAGGATGGAGCTGAACACAAATTACAGTGGCTTTGCACAGCTGTGGGTCGGGCGCAACTAGTGATGTCAATTACGGAAAATCGTGATACCGATACCAAACCAAATACCAACAATAGCCATGGAAAAATACCGAAACCAAACCGACTTGGGAAAATAAGGAAAATACCAACTTTTTACCAAATTATCAGCCCCTTTTACATTAGTGAGGATTCATAATACCAACAAAATACCAAATGCACGCGCCTTGAAATACCAAATACCAATTTGGTATCGGTTTGGTATCGGTATACCAAAGAGTTGGTATCCGATTGACATCTCTAGGCGTAACCACAAACCTAGGAAGAAGTCTCACATTTTACGAACAGTTTAGGGGGGATAAAAGTTCGAGGATATTGCCAACAAATCTTGAGTAAATAGCGTGGTTATTTGTTAACTGAGCTAATCAATACATCCGTCTCGTATGATCATGGATTAACAAGTGTCGTAGTGGTTGAGTTTCTACTGACGTTAGACTCACCGGCCCCATACCATCTGCAGCTGGTCTTGGCTCTACTCTGATGCTCAGAAGCTAGTACGTAATCGTGCCCGGTCTAGCCTGCACCCTCTCCCTCGCCCGCTCCCCCTCGTCCCTCCCCGCTCGTCACTCGGCACGGCTGATGGCCGGCGGCCGCGACCCGGATAAACACGAGGTCAATTTACCGGCCTAAACACACCTCTCAGACGTGTGTCAAGCGCACGTGACGGCGCCCGGGGGCACGCCGCCCCGGCGCGGCGCTCGGTCCCAGTCAGACGCCTCATGCTTCATTGGGACGCCGCCTGGGGACAGGCCGCCGGCCGGGCCGTCAACGGCAGGCGCGCGGCGGCGGCCCCGGCCGGCCGGCTCCGAGCAAATGGCAGCTCCGCAGCCCGGGCCGACTCACGGGGAGGTCAGGTGCCCGGCGGGGGGGGGGGGGGGGGGGTGAGCCTCTCCACTAACTGTGTCTGCAGAGCGCGGTCCAGTGTTTGGTGTGTTGGATGGCAGCGCGCAGTCGACACTACTGCGTGCTGCCTATACAGCCGAGGTAATCCGCTCGCTTGATAAAGCCGAGGAAGCTAGAGTCCACGGAACGAGCGCCCCGAGGACAGTTCTTGGCATTTTTCAGAAACAGCTTATGAAGTTCGGCACAACCTCGTTAGAGTAGCATTAGTAGAGTAATTCGGTATATATGTAAAAATGTATGCCAGAGATTGTTACGCATATTGCTACAACCTACGGCATAGACCTCTGTAATCTGTAGGCATAACAATGGAAACATACCGAAATATGGGTACCGCTTAAGCCCACGGGCATTTATTATTCCTTAGTCTCGGTCAGTGGTCCCCATTGAGTTTCAATGAACATATAGTTCCCCATTCCCATGATAGGTAGCGTAGCTGCACTATTCAAGTCGTTTGTATGTAGTCTTCAACTCGTTTTGTATAGTCGACTACAGAATGATGTTCCACTCCTCAGAAGCTATCAGTTGGCCGGAGCGCTAAGTTGTGCCGCTTATCACGCAATCAAGCGTGTCGATTGCGAGCATTGGGACATATCTATAATTTATGAACCCAGCCCGTGTGATGCGGCACAGCCTACCACTCCAGGCAAATAATTGCCTGTGAAAAGTGGAACATCATTCTGTAGTCGACTATACACATTTCTTCCACTATCGAATGCACCTCATCGATTCTGAAGAAAATTGCATTATCTAGTGTTAGTGCTTTATCAGCAGCGTGTGCGTTCATGCTAGCCAGCCAGTCAGGTGATCACGCATGTGCGTGGAGGAAGGCCTTCGATCACGTCGATTACTGTAAGATTCACAGGAGCGGTTCATGCAATGTTGTTTTGCAGCTATATTTGACCGAGGTAGCCGCCAGTCGGTGAAATACGCCACCCGTCTCGAGGGGCGGCCGTGGTAACCTCATAGCAAAGTTTAACCCGACCAGACTGTCCACTCCACTCCAGTACTGGTAATAGTGACATTCCAGGTTGAATCACACGGGAGAGTGTGACCAGAGGATGGGCGCGTATGCGTGAGTTTGCACCGGCAAATGTCTGTATAGGTATAGGAGCCATCCACACTGCCATAGAAAAGAGCATGGAACCCGCGAACCGACCAAGCTCAATGCTCGTACCGTCAACGACGTCTGCTGGTCAGTAAAAGAACTATTATTTTGAGAGCCGGCCGGTGGCGCCACTGCGGTCGGCACGGTGCCATTTGGCCGCAGCCGGTCGGTGGTCGGTTAGCTTGGAGTAGTGTTCAGAGGTCGACGGCTCTGACGATCCTGTTCGACTGCTGGACGGGCCTCGGCGCTAGTCAACAATAACAGAAGCAGACACAAATGTTGACTCACAACTCAAAAGAGAATGTGACAATTTCCATCATAAGGCGCTGCTCCCAGGCGGCACCGTGGCCGCTCCTGTACAAATGTTGTCACAGGCCGCTGGGTGCAGGTGCGACACCCACCCTACGTGTGCCCCGCAGCTATTGGGCAGCGTGGCTGCACACGAGCAAAGAAACGGCACACGCGAGCACCAGCAGCGCGCCATAAGCTAATGAGCAGCGGACTATTTCTGAGCCCCGAGCACGGTCCATTGTTTACACAGGGAGACAGAGGGTAAGGCACCGGAACATGACACCGCAGCGAATGGTGTTCAGGCAGGTGACCAAAATCGAAGGCCAAGTTTTAGCTCTTTATATTCAACGCGCTCTAATCAACCACAAAAAAAAACATCAGGACATGAGACTGGCACTAGCCTGTTTCCCTTGGCAGTGAGGGTTTGAGTAGGTAATGTGGCTTAGTGTGAAAGCACATTGTTGCTCGAAGGCTAATGCATTAAATACACCAACGCAATTCCAGGATTTCACCAAACTGCAATGTGCTTTCAGTTGCATTGTTCAAAGGCCCTATACATTTTGCGGGTCGACTCTTGAGATGCAGCCTAATCTTTACATATGACGTGTGGCGGGATTCCAAAGTCAGCTACTGGCTCTTCCGATTTTATTTAGTTTTCACGTCTCCCGAGGGCCAGTATTCTGACTCATTCTGTAAAACTGGTCAGCGCCGATCTGTGACGCACCCAAGATGACAGGACGAGGGGTCAGTGTCTATGGATGCATTAGACTGACTCAGCGATATGAATTAAGGACATGTGCGTACGACATAAAAAACGATAGAACGCCGCTCAAAGAACCAGTGAAAGAACGAAATTGAATATGATCTTAGTAACCCTTACTGTAATTGCAAGAGTCTAGCATTGCTCCTTCACATTCATTTATTGGCAAAAAATCCAGCAGCACATGCATTGCTACTTACCACAAATTAAACACGACTACATAATGAAATGCGAATGGCGCAGTATCACTCGTGTTATAAATACATAGCGAGACTATTTTTGTTTCATTCCAGCATCAAGTTTTCACTGACAACTGGTCAAAGTTGTGGCCTCAGACACGTGTCCCGTATATGAAACACGTGTCACTGCCCTAGGGGAGTGACAGAGCTGGTATTAAAGCGAAGCCCATCCGTCTTCGGGTGCGGCTACCGCCCACGTCTCAGTTCCAGGAACCCCGCCACTGGACAAACGAATCGTGAGTGGCAGTGGCACATCGACCCCCGGAAACAGGCCGGGGGACTAACTCGATGAACCGGCAGCTCGGGTGTCCACCCGGCGTCAGAATTCCAAACGAGTGCTCCTGGAATTCTTGACGGCGGATAATTACAGGCGACGTGTTCCGCCGAGACGTGATGGGCGTATCGACACTGAAAAGACGTTTCACTTTTTGTGCCGCACCCTTTTTGTCTCCTCCCGTTTTTTTTTGCGCTTATGCATGTGATCAGTAATTAATGCATATGACATTATAGGTATAGTTATGCTTAATGAATTCGACTAATTTCCTAAACATGTTCGATTTCGATAGCTTTTCCTTGATTTATCCATTTTCACAATTAAGTATACCAAAAAATGATAGTAAGATACGCGACAAAATCGTTTTTTTCAGACGAACAGAGCATGTCACATTTTGTATTGCACAACGCGTTTTGGCGCTAGTCGACTTTCGAAATATCGGTGCGTCGTTCAATTTGCCTCGGGCTGTCCGAAGCGCCCCCATTACGCGGTGCATAATTGATTGTTATGACGCCCTCTGGCCGCTGGGTGGCAGATGAGGTCAAATGCGGCCTAAATGGCTGTCAGACAGTCCATTCAGGGAACTTTTAGGCTTTCTCTGATCAAAGAGCACGGGAAGTGACTTCTGCTTAAAATGTGTCTAAAATGTGTAAAAGAATGATGACACTGAGCTCTAACTATATAGCTAACCATTATTGTGCGGAAGGTGCTCCCTGCAACATGTCTAAAATGTGTCATTTAATTACCAGTATAACGCCTTTTGGGGCGACTAACGGAGCGAGCGAGAGGGTGGGCCTTGCACGTGCGAAATTGCGAGGGGGTACCCCCAACTGACTTGTGCACGGCACCCTACTAACCGGTCTCTAGCGATGTGCCAAATTTGAGCACAATCGGCCCAGCCGTTCTCGAGATCTGGAAGCGGCACCCTGCACGTGCGCACGTGCAAAATGGGTCCCAACTGACTTTTGCACGGCACTCTACTAATCGGTCCCTAACCATGTACCAAATTTGAGCGCAATCGGTCCAGCCGTTCTCGAGATCTGGAAACGACCCCTGCACGTGCGCACGTGCAGCAGCACCCCAACTCTGGCACATGGATATGCATTGCCTAGTGGGTGCCTACCTACATGCCAACTTTCAGCGCAATCGGCCCAGTAGTTACCGAGATATTGCAAATATTAAAAAAGTGACACCTCTTCGTTTTGCACGTGGCACGTGCATAAGGGGTCACTCACATGCATCGGGAATAGTCCAATACTTGGTAGAAGGAATGAAGCTACCCTACAAAAATTACCGCATGTAAATCGGTCAAGTGGTTGCTGAGATATAAGCGTCGCAAAAGCGTGACCACGGCCGGCCGGCCGGCCGGCCGGCCGGCCGCTCATACTCAGAAATTTCCGTTAATCTAAGGAAAGACTACGCTCGCTTCGCTCGCTCCGTAACAACCTTTAGCTTTGCACAAATGAATTATAGGTCTTCATTCTGAAGTGAGCACCTTTCCAAGGTGCCAGGCAACTACCGCGAACTACTTATTGATGTTCATTGTACTAACTAATTACTTTATTACGAAACATAAGCAGAACAGACTTAAACGGATCCAGCATGGTGTTCTCGGATGATGCGGGGCATACACACAAAACAAATTAATTGGATTTCGAGTAGTTTAAAACAAAAATTTCGGTATAAAAGTTGTTCCGTTTTCTCTTTACTCTAGAAAAAAAACTATACATTTCTGGGTCCAAATTGTTAGAGATAATGGTTTTAGAGGAAATTGAAACATCGTTCGTTCCACACGATCTACAGTTTGGATTTGTTCCACAGCGTGGAACAGCCGAAGCCTCTCTTTTGTTTTCTGAGACTGTCCAGTGGCACCTAAGAAGGGGATCTCCTGTATTCGTCGCTAATTTAGACGCCAGAAAGTGTTTTGACCGCATTTGGCATGACGGTCTTTTCTATCGTCTTCTTGATCTGCTTGAGAATCGCTCGTGGTGTCTGCTTCTCTCGTGGTATCGCAAGCTTACTGCCAAAATTGACTTTATGGGCATTCGTTCCGACAGTTTCCCACTAGAACGTGGAACGAGGCAAGGGGCCATCCTTTCCCCAGTACTGGCTAACATATTTTTTCGTCCCTTAACCCGCGCCGTGCTGGTGGCCTGAACTTTCCGCCGAGTGCTGGGGGGGGGGGGCGTTTTCACGCCCCCCCGTCTAACTCGGCTCCTGGGCCACGTAGCGACACGCGGTAAGCGGCAATCGAAAGAGTGTCAAAAATAAGGACGAAAACACTTCGGTCATTTTTTGGGTCAGGTCAAAGGTCAGGTCACCAGAGGTCACCAAAGGTAAAATGTTGACTATTTCAACATTTTGGAAACTGCCAACGGCTATCTCGGGAACCGATAGAGCTACAGCGCCGCGGAAAAGCGCATTCGATAGCCCTTTTACAGACCTTTCTGAGTAATGTTCTCAGATTTGACCTCAGGTCAACGGTTTAGCCTCCAGAGGGCAAAAACTCCAAAAATAGCCGTTTTTACGAAAAACGTTTTTTCGTCAATAACTTTTGACTCATAAGCGCCATGACATTACTTTTGCCAGCATCGTGTTCCTCTCGTCGAGACGCGTCGAATGAACTATTTGTTGACCTTGAAATGTCATTTTGAAAATTTGACCTCAGGTCAAGGTCATGACCTGACCGAAAAGGGTCATGTTGCATATCAGTCGATCCGTATCGTCGAGCTGAACACATCTGACGTGTTTTCACCGTTCTAGCACGTCTCTATCAAAAATTATAGCCAAAAAACTGCTGGCGACCGTTCATGACCTGAGATGACCTCAGGGGCACACAGAGGGGTCACAGGTGCATTTTTCCTATTCAGTGTGTCATGTTTACCTATGAACCGATGTTTGAGAGCGTTTTGAACGATATTCGTCCAAAAGAGGCGCATTTCAATTTTCTCCCATTGACTTATAATGGAGAGGTCGCAAAATTGACCTGACCTTAGGTCACAGATATCAAAAATCCGAGATATACATTTTATACATACTGTTACTCATATCAATCGCTGAAAGTTTCAAAGTGATCGTTCAGTCGGTGTAGCTATAGCGAGCCTTTGAACTTTTTCTGAGGTAAGGTCACTTGACGTGACCTGGTGACCTGACCTTGAACGGCCTAGGTCTGAAATTTTCACAACATGTGCGGAAATGATGTAGGAACACGTGTACCAAAAACGGCGGCGCTGCGCGCCGCCGTTTTTGAGATATTCGCGAAAAACCTGAGGGGGGGCGTAAAAACGCCCCCCCCCCCCAGCACGGCGCGGGTTAATACAGACTCTTGATCATAGTGGACTTGGGGCTGAACTAATGGGATATCATGTCCCCTCGATCTGTTACGCTGACGACATAATGCTTGTTTCTACGAACTCCATGAGTCTTGGCCATCTTTTAAGCATTGTGGGGGAGTTCGCGGGCACTTGGAGACTCGAATTCACTCACCCTGATCAGTCTAAAACTAAAAGTCATTGCCTTGTCTTTGGTGCTGAACATTTAGCTGAGCTGCCTACATGGCAGTTGGCCGGTCAGCAGTTATCTATCCGCTCTGAAACACAGCATCTAGGTGTGACCATCAGCACTGATTTACGTGGCTCAGCGCATGCGCGGTCTCGAGTAAGACGTGCCCGTGGAGCTTTTTACGGGCTCACACCTGCAGGAATGTTTAGCAAGGCTATGTCTGCTTTAGACAAAGCTTTTCTATGGCGCACGATTGTAGCCCCTTCCTTGACATCTGGAAGCATCGTTGCTCCACTGAGAGCTGCTGACATAAGTAACCTGGAATTATTTCAATCTTCTAGTACCTATAAAGGCAGCCATTGGGCTCCCTGTGTATGCCCATCATTCTGCCCTAATGTCAGCGCTTGGCATTCCTAAGGTTCAAGAGCTTCTCCGATCGCTTACGCTTCGCGGCTTTGCTCATCTGTTTCGCTCGGATCATAGGCTTAAGCAGATAATGATTCGCAGCCTTGCTGTTCTAGCTACTACGCCTTCAGAGTTAGACGGATCATTCTTGAGCTTTACACATAGCCTCGGAAATAATAATTTTGAAGTTACAATGAACATAGCATGTGGCAATGTTGATGGTGAGCTTATTCGTGGCTCTTGTATGAATGATGGAATTGTGGACACAATCAAATTCCTGCTCAACAGCACTTGCTCTCATTCGCGTAAAATTCTTAGGCTCATAACCAGACATGTGCTTGGATCCGGAAAAATGGATCTGAGATCCGATCCCATGGATCCCGATCCGAGATCCATTCAGATCATAGATCCAACCCCTCAATTTTGTCGAGAGATCTACTGGGATCATAGATCTGACCCTTCAATTTTGTCGCTAGATCCACTCGGATCATAGATCTGGCTCCCCAATTTTGTCGTGAGATCCATTGGGATCATAGCTCATAGGTGCTCAAAATGTTAACAACTTTCTTTCATAAGAAGTTATGAATACCAAAGTATGGTTAGAAACAAACAATCTTGTACAAAGGCCATATTAGTAAAGGCATCCAGTTACATTATACAGAATACAAAATAAAGGAGGCTCATGACGGTCACAACTTGAGAGAATTGAGTGACATGAAGATTGTTCACAGTTCACATACCAACAGAAAAGGTTGCATTAACAATTTACATAGAGGTAAGTCAAAGTAATGACTAATGAACAATACATAACTAGGTACCTACCACATCACAATTCATGTTAGAATCTACATAATGATATTGAAAAGACAATCCTGCATTAGACAACCATGAGGCTTTCCAGTTTCTAGCTACCACAATTGATTGTAAACAATAAAAGATGATACTGACACATGTGGCTTGGTTAGGTAAAGGTAATTCAATCTATTGAAAGAAATATTTGATAAAATAAACTGAGATATCAACAAAAGTATAAAATATTCAACAGCCTGCGGAAGCGATGGGAAGCGAAATATCAATTGTAATGGCCTTGGATATTTACCGTAAAATGATTATTCAGTATCTAAATAGAACTCGTGACGTCATTTCAAATAACAAATGAGCTAGGCGTTCTACCTTCGAGTATAATGAAAATAAATAAAAAATCAAACTGGAAATTCAAAAGTCAATGGAGTTTTTTTCAAGAATTTCATTTTATCTGCCTCACATAATTTTACGATACGATTGTTTGTGAATATCATCTTTGTAGCGTTGAATTTAATGACGTAAGCGTAAGCTTACATGGTTTTACATGATGGCCCTGAGCCCCTGAGCGGTGTGCGCCTTGCATCTTTATTTTATTCACTTTTCAAAAGAATAACAATATCTTACGTCATTAGTTAAAAGGGCCTATTATGGGGAATCTTTTGGAATCATTACGGTTTTGGTCACATTAAGATTTTTCATTGGTCAAACGATAATGACGTAATAAAACCATATTACCAAAACGTGAGCTGTGAATTTCGTTTGTCTTTTTTTGGGAGGCTCTCTCATAACAAAAGCACAGCATGGCACCACACGTGGCACGAATGATGCCAAAAGTAGGTAATCTGAAGAAGTTGATGCCATTTTTGAACTTGTAATTTTATTAGGAAAGTATTAGAGGTTGGTTGCTATTCTAACTAAATCGAAATTGTGTTGCACATACTAATAGCTGATAGCTCATACGAACATTCTGGATTGGGATTTCATCAGGTGAGTTAAACCTGGCAGAAGTGGATTGCTGGATTATTTTTAACAAAACTGACCTATTTGGCTTCCAGGTTTGATTTCCTAACATCTGTCCATAGGCGGCAGAACAGGGGGGGGGGGGTGGCACCAGGGTACAGTGCCCCCCATAGATTTTGGCATTTTAACATATAGCCCTACTGGCGTTGCATGGAAAGAATGGGACCAAAATGAAAATCTGCAGTGCCCTGCTGCCACTGCATCTGTCTGTACTGTTTGTTCATTGAATTTAAGTGGCTGTAGCTTGTTGATAAGATTGTCATCAGTGCTGTTGTTGAATATTCTACCGAGAGCGCTCCCGGAAATGATCACGCGAGCGAAGTGTTTTAATTGTTGTAAATATTTTGATTGAAGAAAGGTCAAGGTTTTAGTTAGTTAGTAAGGAGGACATAAACTTCGTAACGGGGGAAAATATTAAGGAAATAGCAAATGTGAAACATTAAAGAGAAATATTCATATAATGTAGACAGTGCATATTACGATAAGGAATTGCTGGTGACCACGATTGAAACGGTAATGTTCTGCGTTAAGATACCGCCTATGAGAGTGTCACTCAAGCAATAAACCCCGTAGAAGATGTCCTTTCTTTCTCTATGACTCAAGAAGACTCCGACTACAAGAAAATATAAAGAAACTATATATTTATAATTAACAGTACCAGAAGATCCCTCCAGGGAATTAACAGTTACGAAGTTTGTTCTTGCTCATAACAAAGGAATAGTTTCATTATATGAAATACGAACGATATGACCACGTAAAATCTACCTATTCAAGCATCACAAGGTACTCAATTTTGATGTGATGCGGATGGATCAGCGCTCCTACAAGGTAATTTACGAATCTTATTCATGTCCTTTTATTGCTATTCGTTTCGTGTCATGATGCTATAAGACCAGCTGCAAGATGCTGCTAAATATGAACGTCAAGGACTTGAAGCGCGAGTTAAAGGCACGAGGTTTGTCATGCCAGGGAAATAAGGAAAAGCTTAGGCTCAGATTGGCAGAGGCTCTAGAAGAACATGACAACGTAGAGCCAAATGACAGCGTATCCCAAGCAGGTACAAGAGTAACGACGTCAGAGTCTCTGACTTTGCGACAGGCAGATGAAGCTGCCGCCAGAGCTGGACTGCTGGCACGTTTGAAGTCCGTTAAGGAAAAACAGGAAATAGAAAGACAGGTTGCCGAGCTTAAACGTAAAGAGGAACTGCTAGATTTGGAAGCCAAGATAGCAGAAGTGTCCGCTAGAGAGCAGGCTATTAAATGTTTCCAGGATCAAGAAATGGCAGGTGCCGCAGTCAACGAATGTAATGCCTCGCAAGGATCTCACCGTTATCCAGTGCCGACCTCGGAGTCTGGTGTCGGTGGAGACAAGTCAACGAGCGCGGTTGTCATCGATGACCAGCCCGCCACGTCATCAAACAGGGTGAGCTTCGCCAGGGACGACGGCGCGTCAGATAACCCCGAGCCGGACAACAGACAGCTGACCCAAGAGCGCGAGCGAACTGCCTCACTGATGCGCTTACCGATCATAGAGATGAAGAAATTCGGAGGAGACGTGACCGAGTTCGCTCAGTTCATGAAGGGTTTCCAGCTCAAGATAGCCTCAAAGCTGGATTGCGCACAAGAGAAGCTCTATTATCTTGAACAGCACATGACACCGGGCAGCAAACCGCACGCTATAGTGACAAGTTGCATGTATCTGGAGAACGGATACCAAGAGGCTATAAGAATGCTGAATAAGAGGTACGGCCAGCCTAGCCATATAGCATCAGCATTCATGGATCGTATTAACTCGTTCAGTCCGATTAAGGCGAATGATGTCGAGGAGCTCGACCGATTTGCGCTGTTGCTGCTCAGCTGCAAAAATGCCCTCGGCTCTTCCTCGCACATGATGGGAGATCCCAGAACAATGCGATCTTTGACCAGCAAGCTACCGGAGACGATGCTGAACAGTTGGAGGAGACATGCTGATGACATTGAAGAGAGGCAGGGACGTGAAGTGAAGTTTGAAGACGTCGTAAAGTTTGTAGGAGATGAGGCTAGGATAGCAGCCAATCCCACCTACGGTCGTCTCATGTACAGTCGCGACAACAGCGCAGTGCTCCCCTCTCAAGGCAGAGCAGGCAGCAGCAGTGTGAGGCGCACCAGGCCCGTTGTTGCAGCCGCCCAAACCCAGAATCAGGCAGCCTGCGTGTTCTGTGACGTTATAGGGCACGTCACAGCCGACTGTGAGCAGCTTCGAGCTACTTCACCGGAGCAGAGAAAGGCGTTCGCAATGAGCAGGTCCCTGTGTTTCTCTTGCCTAAGACAAGGTCACATGAGCGCCGATTGCCGAAGACGAGCTGAGTGCAGAATATGCAAAAGGCGTCATCCGACTGCGATGCATCTGGAACGCCCACAGAGAGAGAACCGAGACCAAGGACGTCATGAACTCGCCATTCAAAGTCGCGGCCATGAAACTGGACCACCGAGAGAGACAGTTCAGCCACCACAAGAGAGGACCGGTACTACTGGTGCGACAGTGTGCGGAACTGCAGGAGCGGAAAACTCAGATCGGCCCACACTACCCCTGGTCCCAGTCATCGTCGGTAACGGCAACATAAAGATTAAGACATTCGCATTCCTCGACAGTGGGTCTACCCATTCGTTCGCTACTGAAAGCTTGATGGATCAACTCGGCGTTAAACAACAGCCCAGCAGGCACCTGACCATCACGACTGTGGCTCAGGAGGACATCAGCATTCCAACACGGGAAGTGGAAGGACTTCACATCACGGACCTGTGCGGAGATAACAGAATGGACTTACCAAAGCTCTTCAGCATGGAGAATATACCTGCCGACCCAAGCGACTACCCCAAGACAGACGATGTAAGAAGATGGGATCACCTCAGATATTTAGAGCTACCAGAGCCCGAGATAAGTGAAGTTGGATTGCTCTTGGGAGCAAATGCGTTCCTAGCCATGGAACCAGTGAGAGTGATTCCAAGTGTAGACGGAAGCCCATACGCGGTGCTGACTAGATTTGGTTGGGTGGTCAGCGGTCTTGATTCACCACCACGAAAGTCGCACACCACAGTGTGCAGAGCGGCTGTGAGAGACGAGGGAGCGTCCATCGAAGAAATGGTGCGTAACATGTACGACAGCGAATATGAGGAGAAACTGCACTGCACAAGAAGAGGCCTATCAGTGGAAGACAAAGAATGGGTTCAAAAAATTGAATCCTCAATGGAGATGCAAGAAGGTCATTACAGTGCTGTTTTGCCAACAAAAACGCCAGAAGAGAGGATGCCAGTGAATGTGAAGATGGCAGAAAACCGACTTGAGCATCTCCGATCGCGACTGCGAAAGGATGCAAAACTTGCTGAGGACTATAAAGGATTTATGGAAGAAATGATCAACAAGGGGTATGCAGAAGAAGTGCCGGAAGAAGAACAGAGAAGAGCAGATGGACGAGTGTGGTACCTGCCACATCACGCAGTGTATCACCCGACAAAACCTGACAAGATACGCGTTGTCTTTGATTGCGCAGCAAGATACAATGGCGTATCACTCAACGACATGCTCCTGACTGGTCCAGATCAGACGAATTCATTGGTGGAAGTGCTGCTGCGATTCAGGCTAGAACGGGTGGCGGTCGCAGCCGACGTTGAAGGAATGTTTAACCAAGTGAAGGTCGATGGAGCCGATCGAGATCTCATCAGATTCCTCTGGTTTGAGAACGGAGACATCAGTGGTCGCGCTCGTCACTATCGAATGACGGTCCACTTATTTGGGGCCACAAGCTCACCCAGCGTAGCATGCTATGCTTTAAGAAAGACTGCAGCCGACGCAGGTGACGACTTCTCGCAAGAGTGCGTGACAACTGTCAATGAAAACTTCTATGTAGATGACGTGCTACGATCAGTTCCGACAGACGAAGAGGCCATCACTCTAGCAAATGAGCTAAAGGACCTGTGCAAACGGGGAGGGTTCAATCTGACTAAATTCGCATCGAACAGCCCAGCCGTGGTAGAAGCCATCGAAAACGAAGACAGATCGACTGAAATGAAGAAATGGTCTGGCCTCTGGGATGAGCTGCCGACCGAGAGGGTGCTCGGGGTGATATGGCACCCAGAACATGATCTTTTGAAGCTGTCTCCACAAATAAACAGCGCGAAGGTGAAGACCAGCTCAAGACGCGGTTTGCTTTCTGTGGTGAGCTCGGTATATGACCCGCTAGGTATGGCTGAACCGACCGTGATACAGGGACGTCGTCTCCTGCAAGAGTTGACCCGGAAGCAGATGGACTGGGACGCTGAACTGGAAGAAGAGGACAAACTAGCTTGGAATGGCTGGCTTTCGACTCTGGAAGGCTTGGACAGTCTGAGCATCTCGCGATGCATCAAGCCTAGGGACTTTGGGAGTATCACCACTTGTCAGATACACACGTTCGTCGACGCGAGCGAGGCAGCTTACGGCGCTGTGTCATACATCAGGCTGGCGAACGCTGCCTGTGCCGTTCAGGTGAGCTTTCTGAAAGGGAAGGCACATCTGGCTCCCCTGAAAATGGTAACAATCCCACGACTCGAACTGATGGCCGCTGTGACAGGTGTGAGACTCAGTGCACTGATCCTGGGTGCATTGAAGATCCAGTTGGAGCGCTTGTCGGTTGAAGTAGAAGAGTTCTTCTGGACAGACAGCACTACGGTGTTGAGATACATCAACAACCGCGAAGCAAGATTTCATACATTCGTTGCGAACAGGCTGGCAATCATACATGACGGCTCACACCCTGCTCAGTGGAGGCATGTGCCCAGCTCTCAAAATCCGGCGGACGATGTGTCAAGAGGAACTCAGAGTGACAGGTGGCTGACAGGGCCAGAATACCTCTGGAAAAACGAAACTCAGTGGCCAGAAACGCCTCAAGCGTTACAAGACACGACAGATGACCTGGAGGTCAAGAAGATGAGTGTGTGTGCAGCGAAGGCTTATGATGCGACTCAAGAAGATGATCTTCAAAACCCACTGCTGAAACTCACTGCACACTACAGCGACAGGCACAGGCTTCTCCGAGCAGTAGCGTGGATCTTGAAGGTGAAACAGGAGTTGATTCGTCGAAGTAAGGAGGAAGGAGTCACAACGCAAAGGAAGACGATTTTGTTGGAAACTCAAGACATCCGAGAAGCAGAAAGAGCTATTATGATGAGCATACAGTCCGCTGCGTTTCCAGAGGAGGTGGTGGCCTTGAACTCAGGCAAAGACATTCGTGCAACGAGCAAGCTCAGCAAACTTAGCCCCTTCCTTGAAGACGGCATCATCCGAGTCGGCGGAAGACTGCAACATTCAGCTCTTGAATATGATGCTAAGCATCCAGTCATTCTCCCGAGTCATGCGAGCTATGTGAAGCTACTTGTCGAGGACGTCCACAGACGAACAGGACATGCTGGCCGACAGCATGTTTTGGCAGAACTAAGGAAGAGGTTCTGGATTTTGAAGAGCACATCGGCTGTCAAGAGAGTGCTTAAATCGTGCTTCACCTGCAAGCGGCTACGTGCGAAAACGGAAAAAACAAAAGATGGCAAATCTTCCAGGCGACAGGATCACAGCGGGGGAGCGACCGTTTACAAGAACTGGGGTAGACTACTTTGGACCCTTCTACGTCAGCCAAGGTCGAGGACAAGTTAAGCGATATGGTGTTATTTTCACCTGCCTATCAGTGCGCTGCATACATATTGAAGTGGCTGAGGATCTGTCATCGGACTCGTTCATCTGTGCGCTGAAAAGATTTGTAGCTAGAAGAGGGAACGTCAAGACCCTGAGATCAGATCGAGCAACAAACTTTGTTGGAGCCCACAGAGAACTACGTGAAGAGCTGAAGCGGCTGGAGGAAAAGGAAGAGTGGGTGGCAAGGGAGATGCTAGCCAACGACATTGACTGGAAGTTCAACACTCCAGGAGCGTCTCATCATGGTGGAGCCTGGGAACGAATGAGAACGAACAGTTAGACGGATTCTGGACACGATGCTCCACGCGAAAACACTGAAGAATGAGACGCTGCAAACGTTCCTGTGTGAAGCCGAGGCGATAGTGAACAGCCGGCCTCTGGTCTCGCCATCGAGTGACCCCCTCGACGCTCCGCCCCTCACTCCAAACGACATACTCTTACTCGGGGCCAGTTCCGGAACGACACCCTTGAATGTCTTCACTGCATCTGACAATGACAAACGGAAAATGTGGAAACAGGCGAGCTATATGGCAGATGTGTTCTGGAAGCGCTGGCGTCGAGAGTACGTTCCACTGCTCCAGCAGCGGTCCACCAGCACCGCTACGGCCAGGCGAAACCTGGCTGTGGGCGATTTGGTATTGATGGTTGACGACAGTGTGCCACGGGGCCAATGGCCCATCGGTAGGGTCGAGTCAGTCAAGATGTCAAAGGACGGCTTAGTGAGATCGGTGACTCTGAACATCAGAGGTGTTACAGTGCAGCGTCCGATTACTAAACTTGTGAAAATGTAATAGGTAAGTGCTGTGTATGAGTACTGTGTGTATTGCTACACTACGTCATGTCGTAGGTACCTTGCGAATGTAAATGTTGAAAGAGTTCTTTCAAGGGGAGGGTGTTGAATATTCTACCGAGAGCGCTCCCGGAAATGATCACGCGAGCGAAGTGTTTTAATTGTTGTAAATATTTTGATTGAAGAAAGGTCAAGGTTTTAGTTAGTTAGTAAGGAGGACATAAACTTCGTAACGGGGGAAAATATTAAGGAAATAGCAAATGTGAAACATTAAAGAGAAATATTCATATAATGTAGACAGTGCATATTACGATAAGGAATTGCTGGTGACCACGATTGAAACGGTAATGTTCTGCGTTAAGATACCGCCTATGAGAGTGTCACTCAAGCAATAAACCCCGTAGAAGATGTCCTTTCTTTCTCTATGACTCAAGAAGACTCCGACTACAAGAAAATATAAAGAAACTATATATTTATAATTAACAGTACCAGAAGATCCCTCCAGGGAATTAACAGCTGTCATGAAAAAGTTACAATTGGTCACAAAAAGTAGCAAATGTTGTTTATTTAAATTCAAATTTAATGATGATACCTAATGATTACAAGTGGTCTTAACCAATAACCATGTCCACAAGTGATAATTCTCAATTGTATTGCACTGTAAGGTGTACAATTATGTAGGATAAGGGTTTCATTGGCTACATGTTGTCGTGAGATCCATACAGATCATAGGTCCTCCACAAATTTTTGCCCGCTGGATCCACAGAGATCATAGATCCGACCCCTAAATTTTGTCGAGAGATCCATTCGGATCATAGATCCAACCCCTGAATTTTGTCGAGAGATCCATTCGGATCATAGATCCAACCCCTCTATTTTGTCGAGAGATCCACTGAGATCATAGATCCAGCTCTCGGATCCAAGCACATGTCTGCTCATAACAGTCACAAATGAAAGCACCAGGCACACAACTTGAACTAAAGTATAGGTACTATCGATGGTTTTAGAATGTCCAATGATTGGCTCTTGTGAATGTCCTTGCGTGGCCTAGCATTGTTCTGCAGGCATTAATGTATGTACCTACCTGGCCCAATGTATATGTACTGCTACTTGTTATAACTGTCACCTCACCTTGTCACCTCACATTGTGTGTGTGATGCAAATAAATGTGATGATGATGATGATGATGATTTCATCGAGTTCGGTCGCTACAAGGGGGACAATGGCCCCAAATACACTCCTTAGACCAGGGTTGTGCTCGACTCAAAAAAATTTGCCGACTCGACTCATCATTCAACTTCAGAAAGCCCTGACTCAACTCTGACTCAAACAAGGAGCTGATTTTTTCCCTTGACTCGACTCATGACTCAAGCGGCTCAATGAAAATATGAGTCGACTCAAACTTGACTCAAATTTTTTGTTGAGTCAAGTGAGTTGACTCAAAATTGACTCAGATAAAAAAGTTGTTGAGCGGGGGCGGGGGTGAGAAAAAAATCCGGCAGCAGGGCCAGGGCGAAGTTGTTAAGCGGGGGAAGGGGATGAAAAGCTTGTTTCTAGAAAGTTGAGTCAGCTGACTCATGTTCCTAAATGTTTGACTCAACTCAATGTGAAAAGTTATTTTACTGACTCAACTCTGACTCAACTCAACAGTTCAACATTTTATCCGACTCGACTCAAATCTGACTCATTTGAGTCAGAGTTGAGTCAAATTTCTGACTCGACTCATGAGTCAAGCACAACCCTGCCTTAGACCCACGAGTGAGAGCAGAGCAGGTGAATCCATCGCTGGTCCACAGTGCCTTCCCTCTTTCCACTCGCCCCCTACCCATTTCCTCCTCTCCCCACACGCTCCCTCCATCGGCCAGCGCCCTACAAAACGGCCACTTGAACAAAGAGCAGTTGTTCGAGGAAATTATAATCTCATTTTCGTCAAAGCAATCCCAAAGGCTTCACAGGTGACAGTTTCCTTTGAAGAATGTTTATTCCAAGAAACGCAGCCGGTGAAATACACTTTAAAGATTGCAATGCTGAAAAAGGAGCCTAAATTTAACGGCTCTAGGAAAAAAAAAACTAGAAAATGTTTGAATCTAAAGAAATATGGAAATGATACATTTTGCATTTCGTATGTAGCCATATACATTATTATTGCCATGTCATGTCACTGACTTTCAGTAAAAGCATTGTTTGTAAATTAGCCACTTTTATTTGCTTAGCAGGCATGGTTGATTTTTTGGAGCATCGTAAAGGCGGAAGGGGATATGTTTATGTACGATATAGTGTCAAACATCATGCATTATTTGGTAATTCATGAACAGAGCGTCTTTGGAACAATTTTACACGTTTATCATCTTCGAGTGTTTTCTATGAGCAGCGCGCATATTACATAGAAAAAAAAAATACCCAACAACTGAACCATGCAGCAAAATGAATAGCTTTTAAAGCTGCGCGCCAAACACATAATGCCGGCCACTGTGCCGCACCGTTGAATCTCAATTCCTCCTCGAAACTCGCTCATAACGATCTAACTGTGCAAGTTACCAGGCAGTGAACTCTACTCAAAGTTGATTAACATCGACTTTACAACACTTGAGTCGGACCATTCGCCGAAAGTTCTCTCGGCCCCGTGTCGGTCGGCGGTTTGATGAGCTGGAGAGCGGCTGTGCCCGCCTCCGCCAGCTCTGGCCGCCATCCTCTGTTCTGCGCTGACCGAACAGGATCAGCAGCCTTCCACAGAACACTTTCAATGGTACCTCTTAAGTATATATCATGACATTAATCTTTTGCTAACTATGAGCGGCATTGAGCCAAATCCTGGCCCGCCATTAACACAAAATTTGAATGTGGCTCATGTAAATATCAATAGCGTGACGGCAGAAAACAGAATTGACGAACTTTTTCAATTTGTCGAAATTAATGATGTAAAAGTTTGTGCGCTTACAGAAACTAAATTAGATGACAGAGTTTCTCCCACATTATATAAATTAGGCGGTTTTCACGATCCTTTTACTAGACATAGAGACAGAAACGGAGGCGGAGTGGCCCTGTATGCCCACGCCTCACTGCCTATAAAAAGACTGACTGAGCTTGAATTGGAGGAAGAGGAATGGATATGGGCGAAAATTAAAACGCAAAATCAAACTATTCTTATTTGTTGTACATATCTGTCGCCAAATTCAAACGCTAATAGACAACAAAGTTTCATTGAACGTTTTTCGGAAAGCGTAAGCCTCGCTCAAAAACACTCACCAACTGTAACCATCATTTTAGGAGACTTTAACGCCGGGAACGTGTATCTCAACAACATGACTAATCACAGTGGTATCACGACCTTCGACCTAAGACTCCAAGACATTGCTAGCATGCTAGGACTCAGCCAACTTATCACACAACCCACCCGAATGACAAACGACAAAAGCAACTTACGCGACTTAATATTTACAGACAATACTGACATTATTATCGATAGTGGGATATTACCTTCGTTTTCACGTTTAGACCATTTCCCAATATTTGCGACTGTATGTACTGCTTTTCCACGACACACGACAGACCTCACTCATAAAACGATATGGGATTATGCAAACCTTAACTCACAACTTCTTACCAGACTTTTACAAGACACTGACTGGGAACAAATTCTGGACAACGACATAGACACAGCAACCGAACTGTTTATAGAGGCTTTATCAAGTGCTGCCGACGCATCGATTCCAAAAAAGATAGTTAGAGACAAATTTCAAAAGCCATGGACGACAAACGACCTAAAAACACAAATAAGGAAACGCGACAGACTGTTCAGACGAGCCAAACAAACTCAGACTGCCTACGACTGGGACCGATGGAAATATCAACGAAACAAAGTGACATCGATGAACAAAAGGCTGAAGCGACAACACATTCAACACCAAGTGGAGAAACTTTTGACACTTAAGCACGACCCACGCAAGTACCACCAAACACTACGCACAATGACAGGACGAACACGCGACTACACTATTCCACCGCTAGAGGGACATAACGGAGACATATTAACTGACGACTTCGAAAAAGCGACGCTATTAAACAATCATTTCGCCAGTCAAGCGACGGTCGACTTAACCGGCACACACAGACATCCACTAAATCATGACTCAGACAGAACGCCGGTGCCCACTCTGGGTGAACTGATGACATCCGAGAGAGAGGTTCTCCAAATACTAAATTCACTCGATCCTAACAAATCAACGGGCCCCGATGAAATTCCAGTAAAACTTATCAAGTTAACCGCTCTCATCATCGCAGAACCATTGTCCAAACTTTTTAACATGTCACTAAGTCAGGGAATTTATCCATCGAAATTTAAAGAAGCAAACATAAAACCAATTTTCAAAAACAAGGGATCACCTTCTGACTAGGGGAGAGTGGGGTAATTTGGCCGCTTTTTTTAGAAAACGATGTAACTTAAAATTGACGACACATTTCTGAATTTTCTCAACGCTGGCAGGTGTCGCATTCATTTTACTTTACTGGACAGTGAACTTGAAATGATAGAGTAATTACTTATATTGAAATTGTGGCGTATTACAAAGGTCTGCAAGGCGGCCAAATTGCCCCACTAGCAGGGTTATTTGGCCGGGGGTGTGGGGCAATTTGGCCGGTGTTAGTTTGCGGTCGGGATTTTCTGTTATATTGCGAGTCAGCTTCAGATTCAGCAATGACGTGTGTCCTATGACGCATTTACCACATTTTGGAGGTTGAATCATGGGGTCAAAGGGGTCAAAATAGCCAAATTAGCGGCTCTAGATGCGAAGACAGTTTTTTACGAATAACTTTTGAAGTAATCAAGCTAGGCCAAAACTTCGAGTACCATCGTAATTCTCTCGTCATTCCGCATCGAAACATATATGTGTTGACCTTGAGAAGTCAAGGTCAAAGGTTGACCTCAGATCACGTTACCTCAGGTCGCTTGACCTGAAGGTCACGTGATTTCAAGGTCATCAAGCATATCATTCGATGCGCCTTGGCGAGCTGAACAGAATGAGACCATTTGTGCGGCTGTACCATTTTTATGTAAGGATTTATTAGCAAAAAACGTTTGGTAACCTTTAATGACGTCACATGCTCTTACAGTTGACCAATCGGAAGTAAGGCATCAAAGTAGTCAAAGTTGGTCATGAATCATGTCATTTATGGTACAATTGACCATGAAAACTCGGCCGTCCCAGCATAGTGACCATGAGCGCACCGGCCAAGTTGCCCCGCTAGTACCGGCCAAATTACCCCATATTGCCATTCTGAAAATTTGTGTGTATAAAGTCATCATGGCTATACGGAATTAGATGAAATTGCTCTTGGAACCGCTGAACACCCCCAAGAATGGCGCTATAATGTCTGAATTCGTTTTTAGCCCAAATACTACATGTTATACAACTTTGTAAACAGAAGTAAAAGTTACCATTTTCTAATGAAATTAACGTTTTATTAATTTTGAATAAAACTACGAGGGGCAAAGTTTTGACATTTGTCCTCCAGTTATTTCTACCCATAACAAATGAATAGAGACTAGAGTTATTTCACTCACTTTTATTAGACATCGTACAGGTGGGGGCGGCCAATTTACACCACCGGCCAAATTACCCCACTCTCCCCTACACTTGTTACCGTCCCATCAGTATACTTTCATCGTTATCTAAAGTCTTCGAAAAAATTGTCTTCAAGGGTATATATTCCCATTTACTGAATCATTCTCTTTTGACCGACAAGCAGAGTGGGTACCGGCGTAGCCACAGTACAGAACAACAGCTTTTATACCTGACTCACAACTTGTACAAATCACTGGACATGGGACGAGACTTTACTGCTATCTACCTCGACATTTCTAAATACTTTGACAAGATCTGGCATGACAGACTGTTGTACAAGAGTAAGCACGACTGCGGAATTACTGACTCACTTTTCGACTGTTAAAATCATATCTTTGTGACAGGACACACCGAGTACGGATCAACAGCACATTCTCGGCCACTAAAACAATAAATGCGGGCTGCCCGCAGGGATCCGTACTCGGGCCTTTGCTGGCACTTATGTATCTCGACGGACTTTCAAGACGAATAAAGAATGACATTCTCTTTTTCGCTGACGACACATCTATCTACGCCTCGCACACGACAGCAGACATTGACGCCGTACAGCTATCACTACAACAAGACCTCAACGAAATCCACAAATATGGTCGAGAATGGGCAATTACATTCAACGCTACGAAGACCATCCAACAAACATTTTCACACAGACATCAGTACACACCACCAAAGCTCACTTTCGAGGGCGCAAACGTACCCATTCATGAAACTCATACTCACCTTGGCTTGACACTTTCTAAGGACCTACGCTTCCACCAACACGTCAATGCAATATGCAACAAGGTACACAAATCACTCAGTCCACTCTACTCCATTGCACGTTACATACCAAGGCCCATTCTCGACCAAATTTACAAGACGTATATAAGACCTTACTTTGACTACTGTGACACAATATATGACGGACACATAACAATACAAGACGCTGCCCGACTTGACACGCTACAAAACAGAGCAGGGAGACTTGTGACGGGGGCTATGTTCAGGACGTCAACCGAAAAACTTCTACAAGACTTGGGCTGGGACAAACTGACTGTAAGACGACAAATACACAAACTCACTTTATATCATACATTCACTAATCCAAGACACCAAACGCCAAATTATATCACGATGATCATGCCAGAAACACGTGCAGAAAACACCGGCAGAACACTACGCAACTCCAACACACACACCATGCCTCCCAACCGAACCACATCCTTCCAGAAGTCCTTTTTCCCCTCAACAGGCAAATCCTGGAACCAGCTTCCCGAATCCATCCGATCCCTTCCTCCTCGTTCCTTTCAACGAGAGATCTCGAGGCGACTGGGGGTGCCTGGGCCTTCTCCCTTTTACAAAATTGGCACTAAAATGGGCAATATTTTCCATTCTAGGCTACGAATGCAAATGTCACAACTAAATTCACATTTATTTCAAATACAAAGGCACGATACACCTGAATGTGCTTGTGGCTTTGAAACAGAAAATATTCATCATTTCATTCTCGCGTGTCCCAACTATAATTTGCAGAGAGAGGAACTTTACCGGGACATGTTGCAAATTTTTGGCGAAAATTTTGGTCAAATGTCAACTACACGGTTATTACGTGTTCTTTTGCATGGCGACGATCTTGGCGGCGGGGACTGTCGTGCGGTGGCTCAGCATTTCCAAAATTTCTTGCTTCGTTCGCACAGATTTACCTATTAATTTACCTACCTCATTCAGTTTTGTGGGCGGCGTCCCCGGTGGGCTGAGTAACGTCAGCGCGGGTTGGGTCGGTGGCCTGTCGTGGCGGCGGCAGTGGTAGTTTTGTTTCATTACGCTACGTTACCTTCATTACGATGTATGTTTATGTTATAATCGACGTTGATCTGAAGGCTATGTTCATGTTGTTTTATGTTTATGATGTCTATCTGATTATGTTACAAGAGGTGGTGCCTAGAGTCAAGCACAATGTGCTTTTGCACCACTCTTATATTATTTTGCTTTATCTCTGTTATTCATGTTCATTTTCCGATCGTTTTACTTATAGTTTGTCGATGCGCAATAAACATTTTGGAATGGAATGGGAAAACACCAGCGGGGACACACGCGACCGGGATGCTTTCTTCAGAGAAAGCGTAAAGTGGTGAGCTGGTGAAGAAATGGTGAAGTGGTGCGCATTACTGAGTTCGGACGTTGTAAAAAGTGAGATAACAGTGAGATATCGGATAGCAGATAGCAGATAACAGACTAGCGGTGAGAGTTGTGAGCGGGCCCCGGCGTTCGATCAGGCTACACCGAGCGCGTTCTAGACCGGACGTCCCTTAGTTTAGAATTTTCAGAGCACGGCAGGAAGCTCAGTGTCGACCAATGTGTCAGACGGAAATGATGCAAGCCAAGTGATTGATGCTAATAGACTTGCTCCGCTGCACTTGAACAGACAGGGCGGGCGGAAGGCCCTGCTTTAACGGACTTCTTGAATGATCAGCACTGGAAGTTTTCTCCAACTTTGCAGCTCCAAAGGTCGCTGTCACACAGTCCGACAAATCAACAGGTCGTACAGTGCGAATGTTCCAACTTGTATTTGATGTGTCTTCGGGTGTCCTGTATTGCATGCTGCTGAATGCCTATTGCCTACGTTACACTTCCAGTACCCGTATAAATTGATCATTATAGGTGTGCCAATGTTATACATGTAACTGCTTCATACTGAACATTTGAGCAAAAAAAAAAGATTCCCAAAATATCAATTGACATTCCCAATCGATGATATAAAGAAGCAGTGTCTCCAATCTGACGGCTCGAATTACACTGTCGTGATCAAACCTACCGGAAAAGACCGCTATCGGGTGCAATCAATAAGCACGGATCCCGCGATGGACGTTTGGGGACGAGGGATCGATAGCCTGCCGACGGAGACAAGCCGCTTAGTCGGCCCCCAGAGGACGATGCCCAGTACGGTTGTCCCAATTACGCCCCCCCCCCTTCACCGCACTGCCCATCCCCCAGCACACAGACGGCGACACTGTCCGCGCTGACCAAGTAATGGTATGAAAGACGGACAGACCACGTAACATATGCACCTGGACAGCGCTGTAGCAGTGCTGCACCGGACAGAACACGTGACCTCTGCAGCCGGACAGCGCTGTGGCAGCTGCTGCACCGGACAGACCACGTGACCTCTGCGCCCGGACAGCGCTGTGGCAGCTGCTGTATCCAGACAAAACAGCCAGCGTTGCTGTTCCTGGCACGCCACGAACTGTTTGCGGATCGAATTACCACTGCTAGGAAAACGCGCGGCTTGTTTAAACTATGCCGATCTCTAATAATCCTTGACACATTTTTGAAAAATTAGTGCAACAAACCGGAACACTTGGTCAAACAGAGACAGTGCACGAATGCGAATGATAGTGATCGGGGTCATCATTGACAATCCTTAATTTTCACACTGTAGTTGCTTTGTAAGCGAGGCAGTTTCAGTGTTAGAAGCGTGCTAAGGGAGACCAGCCTGCAGATTCTGGGTACCGCGGTAAACATTTGGAGCTTTCTTTGCCATCATCGTGAAAGTGTTGATAGCAGGGTACCATCGATGTTGCTCATTCTGCGCTCGAACAACTCGGGAAGAATTTAATGGGGTGGCTGTTGTATACCAAACTACCGAGCTGCCGTGGTAACAAGGCGCCGTCTGCGGGAGGGGTTTAGAGCCTTACCCGGCCGGCTTCTATCTCTCAATTTCATTGCTCACTTTATTAGAATGATATGAATAATTTGACGAGAAAGTGCTCACTCAGCTCAGAAGGTTACAATAACCGTGTTTACATAGGGTTCCCTTAATCTTCCCCTATTTGTCTCTTAAATGTCCCTTATAAAGGAATCCTCTGTCTCCTTTACCTCGCTTCACTACAAATATGGCGCAACTAAGTCATTCTAGAAGCAGTTTGCAATTTTTACTTACCTTTAGGGCTCTCCCAAATAGCTTCCAGACTAGACACTGAGGTAAAAGTGATAGCACATGAAAGCTCAAAGCAAGAAAAATCAGAAAACTATCTGGCATTTAACATACTTTAAACGGCTGAGCTATTATTCAAGTACGTGTAATCACATCAACGGCAATATCAGAACACCGCACCTGTCGAATTTCTGCCTTGACTTTCTGCCGTTTATGCGTTAATGCCACTTAAAAATCCTCAGTCGGCGCACGTGCGCTTGTCGAGTCGGGGACCACCAGTCGGACGATTCGGAACTGCCGGCCAATCAGCACGCCGCTTTTGTGATTTGGTAGTTTGAGAACCACTGGATATGGTAGCGTAGCAGCTTTTGGAAAGGCGCTACGCTACCAAATCCTCCCCTATTTGTCGCTTAAAGAGGGAATTGAAGGGCAGGATAAAAATACTTCAAAATATGAATTGTTGAATTTCGAGTATTAAATAAGCCCAATTTATGTTGTTTACAGCATAAACGATGCTTTGTATGCTTCTAACAACAATAGCGCCCATAGCAACGTTACACGCGATCGCTATGATGCCTAAAATTCGATCTGAAAATAGGGGAGAAATAGGGGAAGATTAAGGGAACCCTATGTAAACACACCTAATCTTCAAACGCGGCAACATATATTTAGCGATATACAATAGTCTTAATTTTGCCTTATCGATAGTTTATCGATTACATTATAACTGATTCGTCCCCATTCGACCGCCATTACCCATCATTTACCGCCTCTTTTATATCTCCACGACCAGTGCCGGCTTTCCTCCCTCCACCCGGCACCAGAAGCCAGTCCCGCCCACCCCCGTCCTTTCAGCAGCTCTCACCCATACGGCACAGCTATCAGTCCGATAGCCGCGGGCACACAGACAAACAGTCGGGCTGTGTGCGTCGTGTCGGACTGGTGTGTGACAAACTCAGAGACGTCACCCCTGACACGTGACCCGCGGACACCTCAGACAGGGCAGCGGCGTAATGCTGATTACCTACTGCAGCAGGTGCAGCGCCGCACGCCATAACACTGCAGGCGGTCCGTGATGGGCTCCGTAGCGACTTTACGGCCCGGCGCGACGAGGGTGGTACCGGGTACCGCTGACCTATCCGGGCCTCCCATCGCTTCCTGTCAGTTTGAGGATAGTGGCTCAACATACACGTCTATCACGCTGGAGCTCCGTGAAAACTCCAAGGAACCCAATCCCACTGGTAGTTCGCATTGCAATATCTACCTGGCGTAGAGCCAGGTAAATATTAGATACCTATAGACTTATTCAGTGCGACATCCTGAGAAAATATTGCATAGATATATTTTACCGTCGGTGAGGCAGGCGCAACAAAAGCGTTGTCAGAATACAATTCCACCATAATATACGAGAATGGCCGACGTTTTCCTCACAGAAATGATGCATTGCATTATTAGATTGGCGGTAGCCATTATTTATAGTGGTCATATATATGTCTTAACTTGGATATGCGGATATATAGACCAGAATACCATTAGCACGAAATAATAACGTCGGATACAATGTAGAAAATGTTCCAACAAAGCAGATTACAGAGTGGCAATAACATTCAATATGGCAAGTTCTGTCACAAATTATAATCAACATTTCTAGCAGCAACATAGCAGCATAGCTTATGCCAAGCTACACCTATCAGCTAACTCAATAGTGAGTCGTTCATCAATTGCCATGCACGCAACGAAGCGGAACCAAGGCTTGGGAGCACAAAAAGACTATCAAAATGCGCGTACCGCGTAACCTTGACCTCCACGGTTTGCAATCATCTTTTGTTGCTCCTAACGGGACGCTTGGAAATAGCCGCTTCCATGGTGTACCATTGCAGGAAAATCACAAACGAGACACTGACTCGGCGCCTGGATCAGCGCTTTGTGTCACCTCCGCTCACGCCCTAGGCAAGTGAGAAGCCGTGGGACTGCGTCTTACTGTCACCGATATTTGGCGAGAAATCGCTCCGGGCGAGTCGAGCCCGTGGGCGGCGTATCGAACAGGCCGCCGGCTAATGGTTCCCGCCGGTGGCCGGATGAGACACGGGGGCACTCTTCAGTCCCACGCCGGAGGGCAGGCGCCATCGGCGGCACCCAGGCCGACCGGGGGCCGAGGAGGCCGCAGAGTCTCAAAGTATTGTCTACCGATCCGGCTGAAAAACAGGCGGCCCGGCTGCGGGGCACACCGGTCGAACGGTGGAGACAAAGCCCCGCGGACGGCGGCACAAAGCTGCTTTTACGTCTGAGCGACACTGAGAGCCAGATGAAAGGCGGCGCACTAAAATTGTTTCAATGCTGAATAATGAAACGGCTGAAATAGCTGGGTCGGATATATCTGGCGAAGGAAGCAATATCAAGCTTGCTCGTACTTTCTTATTTCTAGAAGTGCGCCAGTTGATTCAAGTATGAGCATTTCAACATCTCCTTTGCGATGCTATTGTTAACTTATTTCGAGCTCTTTCATGTAATTTCGCCTTCTATTTCTGCACACCGCCAAATGAAATGTTTCGTGTGCCAGCTCAATCCGTTGATCAGATGGCTCTGTCAGCGGTCAAAGGGGCTATTTCTGGTTTCCAACCCGTTGAGTTACTAAGTAGTCTGTCGGTCTCAGCGGGGCCGCACTGCGGCACAATCCTCTACATGGCGGTCCACAAACGTAATTTGCCTGCATACTGCCAGTCGCAGCCTGCCGGCCGTTTCCACGCTGATTTAATATCGACGACTAGGAGCCGAACGAAATTAGCTCCACTAAGACCGGCCTCGCTCCACCGAGACACCGGTCGAGGATCCGAGCAACTGCGGAGCACACCGAACGGTAAAAAATAGTGATCGTTGGCCGCTGCTGTTACCGCGCGGGCCAATTAATTAGCAGGTCCAATCTAGCGAGAGAGCACCTGGCTCATATAGGCCAAGCGTCCAGAGGCAGACATGCTAACATTGCCAATTAACTTTTTACTTCCTTCCCCTGTGAAAGATCACTCGGGAAGGCCGGATTCATGCATTCAAAACGTTAAAAGTGTGTGAAAATAATGTTTCGTCTTATTTCCATTTTCACCATTGCTTTCTAGCCACTGCTCATTTCGAAAAGACCGTTCACACACTTTTGAATGCCTTCATGGACCCATTTCACCCACAGTTGAGCATTGTCAGTCCGTCCACTGTTGAATATCGCCGGGTCCGTCCAGTGTTGGATATCGCCATGAGTTCGGCCGCTGTTGAATATGGTCATTCGATAGTCTGCCAGCTGTTGCATACCGTCGTGGTCTGTCCGCTGTTGAATATCGTCATGGGTCCGTCCGCTGACCTTGCAGCTGAAGGCCGTGACCTCTCCGATATCCCCGTGACACAGACCAGATACCCTGACCGGACGTGTGTGAGGGGGAGGAGGGGGCGTCGACAGCGGTAGCAGCGCCGACATAGACGGGGGAGGCGGCGCGGCGGCAGAAGCGGGGACGGTGGGTGGCGGCGGGGCGGGGGCAGACGTGACAGAGACAGGGGCGGGGTCGGGTGCACGGCAGCGGACGTGGCTGATGGCGGCGGAGTCACGCTGGGTTGGCGGCGGCCGTTCCGTGACGTGAGGAGCTCATCCAGCGCTGTGCGCGATCAATGGCGCCGTCGGCCACGGCGGCCGGCCGGCCGGCGTCAGATGGCGGAGTGACGGACACGACACGGTCAATACGGCCCGGTACGGAACACCGGCGGCTGTGAGTCGACCGAGGTGAGACCGACGGACGCGGCACACACAGAGCGCGCGCGACACCTTCGCCGGCGGCGATCGGTAGGCGCGCCGGTATCGACTGCCGCTCCGGGCGCGGATGCGTAGGTCTGTATCGATAACACTCACCCACGGCTGGATCAGAGAGCAGTCATACCGTGTCACGTACCTGTAACAAAGAAAGGCACACGGTTAGGCAGCTGCTATGATCCGTAATCCGTATTATATCCACCAAGCTTGATAAACACACCCAAACACACGCTGCAAAGCGTGCGTCCCATGCTAAGAAAAATGAAAAACCTCATGGGCATGTACAAGAGCAGATAGCTTGACTTAGTTTTTTAATTAATGCCATCTTTTCATTTATTCTGCCTCCACATAATGCAACTTGGCGCACCATAACATTGTTAATAGCTTCCTTCAATCTTCTCCATGTCATGAATATAGTCATGACGTTCATGACGTCATAGTCATCGTCAACAACATTCTCAAATTCACGTCAGTTCAATTACAGAATCACAAAAGCATTTGATGTCAACATTGTATCGATCCGGCAGAGGAGCACAAAAACTGAGCCATCCATCAACAGCAGCATTTTCTCCTATCACGTCGTCCCCGAGGAGCTGTGTTCCATTACCGGCCGTGCCACGTCATCGTGACGTCATTGTTCATCTGAATCATCGTGACGTCATACAAGGTGTTTGGACGGCCAGCGCAAACCGACAGCAGAGGCGGGGCTGGAGGCGTCGGCATTGCACGATGGATGACTTGTATTATCTATTTACAGGAAATGGAACATTTCCCCCGGCCCGGACATCGAGCTTTATACATGGTCAGATACCGTGGGAAGACGGAGAAGATAAGAGGAGAGAGTGTAGGGGAAAATAGAGGTAGGGAGTACATAGTGGGAGTAATTGTGCCTAGAAGAATGAGTAGGCAGAGGTAAACGAAAAAGGAACAAAATGGGAGAAAAGTAAGAGAGAAGAAAGGAAGAATGGAATAGATTGAGAAAGAGAGAGAGAGAGAGAGAGAGAGAGAGAGAGAGAGAGAGGGAGAGAGAGAGAGAGAGAGAGAGAGAGAGAGAGAGAGAGAGAGAGAGAGAGAGAGAGAGAGAGAGAGAGAGAGAGAGAGAGAGAGAGAGAGAGAGAGAGAGAGAGAGAGAGAGAGAGAGAGAGAGAGAGAGAGAGAGAGAGAGAGAGAGAGAGAGAATGAATGAATGATAAGGGAGTAAGGAAGTGAACCCTGAATGAACCCACAGACCAGTCGACTCAGCTGTCCGGTATAGGTTGATGGCGGGGCGGTTTTTTCCACGGGCACTGAGCTGGGTATGTCACACAGAACTCACTGATTGGGGAGGCTGCTCGGAACTATCCTCTCGGGTGTCCACCGTGCCCTCTCCAATAAGAAGCGATTGTGATCTACAGCCTGACAAAGACCAGTCTGCGTGACGGCCAATATATCCTCTGAGAAATCTTCAAAGATCCTATACGCTCGCAATTACAAGTAACCTGTCTACTTCAGATCTATCTTAAGAGACAGCGATTTCTGCTTCAATTCCATCTGACGCAATGCTGGGGATTGGTCATCGGAGAGGAAAGTAGCTATTGCCTTGTCCTTTTCTAAAAACAGCTGGAACTTAGCGCAAACCATGGTCCAGCACTCCCACCTACATTATTACATGTGTTTTTAGGCTAGGCCGGTGTTATTTTTTAGCCACTTTTCTGTCTACCGTCTAACAATTCCCCCAACAGAAGCCTTGTTTCATCTGTTTAGGTTTAAAAAGGCATTTGTTAGCTGCATGTAGCAAATGGGATAAACTAAGGTGAATAGCAGCACTGCAAGACATGATTCGCTGACGCTTTATGGACGTCATCCCTCGTCGCCTTCCTTCACCTGTGTCTCCACTAGTCCATATATCGTGGTGGCATTTTTCCGCTGGTAGTGATCTTGCGATCATCCGCAATAATTGGCCGAGATTGATAGCCGCGATATGGATGTTCGTTTCCAATTCCCTACTGGATTATGAGAAATGCTGCGGTAATTCTCGCAAAGATGATTGCCCGCAGATGACGACAAGACGGGGAATGATAGGAAGCGGCGCTGCGACGGATATTCATATTAATGATACACATGCGAGATATCGCCTACGTAGGCAGCAGTGCGGGCTGCTCAGCCCAGAGGGCCGCTGGTTCAGCACCATGCGACTGCCACTCGACTTCGAGGTGCAGCCACTCACACTAAGAGGTGCATATTCCAGGATATACATTGCAATGCAATGTTTGCAGCGTTTGTTTGCAAAGGCGGATTTACTGAGGTTCACTGGCCGATAGAAAGTATTACAATGGTGTAAAGTATGATAGGCAGCAAGGTTTCACACAACACATGCGCAGATATTTGCTGGCAGGAAACAGGACAATGTTGCAAGAACAAGCAGCATACCTATATGCCTCGGTACGGGTATTAGTGTGAATGTGTACATAGATATGGTAAGATAACAGGAATATTTCGGGCTCGTCTGTCACGCTGACATCACTAGCACGCAACAAGCGAGATGCATTTCGTTGTGGCCAGTATATGGGTTTGTTCCAGTCGCACTTCCTAGCGCCTCTAAACTCCTCCAAGAGCAAGATAGAGGAGGCTGGAGCAGGGCCCTCCTTGGCTTTGTAGGGGCTAGAGCTGCCACTGGAACAGGGAAGCAATCTTGGAGAAGTTTAGAGGTGTTAGGAAGTGCGACTGGAACAGACCCATTGATAGCAGTTACTTACGTACCACTGATGATAGACGACAGAAATAACGCGATACACGGCACAGTATGACACAATGTATGTTTTGCACATTACCACTGACGATGGGCCACCTGGCACCTGTTATAGGGGTTCGGTCACTCAAGAATTTGGACACACCGGAATCGTAGCCCAATGGTAAAATTTGGTCGCGTGTGTTTGCTGAGATCTTTTGGTGATTTCAGTGTAAGCTCTGTTGAACTCTGCCACCAAACATCAATGACCTTCGGCTTGATCTATCCAATCCACCATGAACCATAACCCTTATCATGTAAGCAAAACAAATATTACTTTTGGGGCATTTCTCACTTTCTTCCAAGAATTTCCTTCGTTTTCAATGCGAACGAACGCGCCTGGAGGTAGTTTTAGATGCCATGCAATTTCAGATGCAGTTTGAGCGATGGATATGGGACGGTAGGGAGCAGCATACCCGAGCAGCTGGGTAATGGGTATATTACGGCGGACATGGGCTGCGAAATTGAGCCGCATCAGTATGGCACAGCCGCTGGCAGCACCGTCCACCACTTAGAGCGCCGCGGGCCCGAGAGGGCTGTGAACGGCGCCGCCGGTCTGGAAGGTATACTGTGCCGCCATACAGTAGTGTTCACCGGCACAGCCTAGCTTCACGCCAGCCAAAAGCAACAGAGCGAGCACTGGCGCTCCGCTTAGAAAGCTTGTCTGTAAGAACATAGCAATGTTCAACACTGATGTATCTGCTAAAATAAACATGTGGCAAATCAGACAAGTGACGGTAGCTATACAATGTGATGGTCAGATGAGGTCAAAGGCACATCGCCGCTGGAGGATGGCTGCCCGATTTCTAGCTGTTACGAAACGGTCTCAAGTAAGTTGTTTGAAGATGTTTGGCCGTAATGGTAGCCTGAAAATTTCGGTGCTTTTTAATCAATAAATCTTGTTTTTCTGCATAATGCTACGAAATGTAAGCATGCGTAATGTGACGGCACGCCATATTCATTTGGATGCAACTTGCATGCCCATTCCCCACCCAAAGCTCACAAGGTGCAGGACCCACTTCATATACAGATCCTTTGCTGCTAAGTGTCACTTATTGGAAAGGGCGACCTGACAGATGGGTTCATACAGCCACCCTTACACACCTGCACCAAGCTTCCCAGTTCATCTCATCTCATCTGTATTCCCAAAAGTGCCCTTTGATAAGTGGCACTTTGGCAAAGTGACACTTGCCGACTGGCTTTTCTTTATGAACTGGACCTAGGTCCCTATCTGAGGTAGCTAGTTAGCAGAGTCGAGGAGTCGAGAGTCAAATCGAGTCGAAAGGAGAGGAGAGGACATTCATCAACTCAACTACTCGTATAACCAAAGGGTACGCGGGGTTACGAAGTGGTGTTGATTAGTAGCTGTGTTCGCCGTTGCTAATCTATTCAATTGCCTTTGCTTACACAGTGCTATAAATGTCAATACCGATCAGATGTCAAAATAGTCTGTTTCAAGAAACGCCAGCAGCAATAGTCCGTTTTAGGATTGGGTATGGTGTCAGACAGAAATATTCTGAAGTTATTGGCCGAAGACAACTCTGTTCTATAGAGCGAACTGTGCAGCAGCACGATAGGCTTGTCAGATAAAGGACTGCAACTAAATTGCGAGTGGCAGCGTGGCATCTCTTAGAGAGAAGAGCTTCAGCAAATGGTGCTTGAACTGCTGCTCGGGATATATGATCGTAGCATCATCGGCATTATTCTCAAGCAGACTCCAGAGTCTGATATGTGGGCCATTACACTGAAGCTCGCACACGATAACGAACAGCCATCTGCTGCTTTCGATATGCCAGGCTCGAGTTGCAACCCATAGACATCCCTATAGGTAAGTACCCTTGCAAACCGTGTGTGCCGATGCATTATGCATAAAATATCATTACAGATGTATAGATGCATGCAACTGGTGTCACGATCATGCCGTCTTTCGATACATCAATGTAGTATAGCATAAAATGCATTGTTATTGCTTATATGTAGCCTGATAACAAAATAACCCATCAGTGGGGCTGTATGTATGCCTGTATGTGTGTGTCATTGCATCGTTCATGAAAGAAAATGATGCAAAAACACAAAATACGGTAAGGTGTGCATCGGGCTTAAACTGTTGGGGCGTTCCACGACAAATCGACAAGTGCCCTGCACCCTCATAGTTTATTTTTTGCTTAAAATTGGTCTTATGGGTTGTGATGGGCGGGGAAGCCAGCTGTGGCAAGGATTTTTTTCTTCGAAGAACGGTTTCCGAGATATAGCCTCAAGCAATTCCTGGAGTTCGCGCTGCAGCCCTATGTTTGGCGGCCTATAACTCAGAAACTATTGGTTTTTTACGATAAAAACTTTATATGGTTCAACTTACAAACAACCAACAAACATTTTGGCTATCTCGGATTTTCAATTTTTGAAAAAATTTGATCACGTGACCTTTTGTCCTATTTTTCGAAGAGTGACCTTGATATTTTCCCCACTGAAAGTTGCAATTTTGTCTGATGACGATTAAAGCCTTATCAATTGTCATTCATATGCGACCAGTATAACGCCTTTTGGGGCGACTAACGGAGCGGGCGAGAGGGTGGGCCTTGCACGTGCGAAATTTCGAGAGGGTACCTCCAACTGACTTGTGCACGGCACCATACTAACCGGTCTCTAGCGATGTGCCAAATTTGAGCACAATCGGCCCAGCCGTTCTCAAGATCTGGAAGCGGCACCCTGCACGTGCGCACGTGCAAAATGGGTCCCAGCTGACTTGTGCACGGCACCCTACTAACTGGTCCCTAACCGTGTACCAAATTTGAGCGCAATCGGTCCAGCCGTTCTCGAGATCTGGAAACGACCCCTGCACGTGCGCACGTGCAGCAGCACCCCAACTCTGGCACATGGATATGCAGTGCCTAGTGGGTGCCTACCTACATGCCAATTTTCAGCGCAATCGGCCAAGTAGTTACCGAGATATTGCAACAATTACAAAACTGACACCTCTTCGTTTTGCACGTGGCACGTGCATAAGGGGTCACCCACATGCATCGGGAATAGTCCAATACTTGGTAGAAGGAATGAAGCTACCCTACAAAAATTACCGCGTGTAAATCGGTCAAGTGGTTGCTGAGATATAAGCCTCGCAAAAGCGTGACCACGGCCGGCCGGCCGGCCGCTCATACTCGGAAATTTCCGTTAATCTAAGTAAAGACTACGCTCGCTTCGCTCGCTCCGTAATAATAAAAAAGTGGTTATCTCCCTGCGTTGACCTCAGGTCAGGTCATTTTTATGACCTGTCCATTATTACGAGCGGGAGCGACAGCGAGATCTCGAGAATAAAGCAAGATAGCGACAAGCGGTAAACCGTGCAGGGTACAAATGGATAAGTTCTATAATTTTTACTGAGGTCATTTTCAGGTCATGTCAAAGATGACGTCACAGGAGCTAAAAGGAAGTCAAAATAGCGGCACTATACATATATATGAAGTTTTTCTCGAATAACTTTCAAGGTATCCCAGCTAGGAACAAACTAATAGCACCATCGTGATCCTCTCGTCGATCCGCATAGAAACATATGTATGTTGACCTCGAAAGGTCGAAAGGTCAAAAGTTGACCTTAGATCACGTGACCTAAGGTTAACTTTTGACCTTTCGACCTTTCGAGGTCAACATACATATGTTTCGATGCGGATCGACGAGAGGATCACGATGGTGCTATTAGTTTGTTCCTAGCTGGGATACCTTGAAAGTTATTCAAGAAAAACTTCATATATATGTATAGTGCCGCTATTTTGACTTCCTTTTAGCTCCTGTGACGTCATCTTTGACATGACCTGAAAATGACCTCAGTAAAAATTATAGACCTTATCCGTGTATACCCTTTACCGTTTACCGCTTGTCGCTATCTTGCTTTATTCTCGAGATCTCGCTGTCGCTCCCGCTCGTAATAATGGACAGGTCATAAAAATGACCTGACCTGAGGTCAACGCAGGGCGATAACCACTTTTTATTATCGCATATGAATGACAATTGATAAAGCTTTAAGCGTCATCAGACAAGATTGCAACTTTCAGTGGGGAAAATATCAAGGTTACTCTTCGAAAAATAGGACAAAAGGTCAGTGATCAAAATTTTCAAAAATTGAAAATCCGGATAGCCAAAATGTTTGTTGGTTGATTGTGAGTTGAACCATATAAAGCTTTAATCATCGTAAAAAACAATTGTTTCTGAGTTATAGGCCGCCAAACATAGGGCTGCAGCGCGAACTCCAGGAATTGCCCGAGGCTATATCTCGGAAACCGTTGTTCGAAGAAAAAAATCCTTGCCACAGCTGGCTTCCCCGCCCATCACAACCCCTTACTCCAGTTTTCAACGAAGAATAAAATATGAGGGTGCAAATTTAATTTTTTATTTGTCGATTTGTCGTGGAACGCCCCTGACATTGTCAGAAAAAAAAACACTCATTGTCAGAAAAAACAGCATTGCTCTGAACGGCCCAACCCCAGGCTGCGGATGAGAAAGTAGAAAAATTTTCCATGTCGGCCACGATGTTTCTGAGACATGCTAACTAGTTGCTAGAACTATGTAGAACTTGAGCTCTTTTCAGTAACGTAATGCTGATAGCCCTTACCAGCCTGCCTGAGGCCAATCATGCTGAAAATAAACTTTCATTTTCATGAATCATTTAGTGAGAAGCAAAGGGACCGTTACGTTGGTCACGATATGCATTTATGTTGCCATACATTTCAGCGGTCTGACAGTGAGTCCCATGTGGGTGTGTTCAGCGCTCGTCTGTGGCGGCGCGTCCATTTGGCTCTGGCAGGCTGCTGTGTCTGTCTCAGGCGAGTGCCGGGGGTCGGGGGAGCGCTCCGGGCCGAGGTACGCCGGCGGTAGGAGAGAATGGGACAACCGCTCTACTATATGAGCTCATAAAACGGACCGGCAGCTCTCCAACTACCAGCTTTTTCAATTGGAGCTGTGCAACAGGTCCAGGTCCTTAGTCAGAGCATTCTCTGGGCTCTGATGAAGAGGAATGGAAAGGAAATGGCTTAGCAAGAACATCCAATTCTTGTAAAGCTTTGGATCATGGCGTACTTACAAAATGTTTAGTGATGACAAAAGTCATAAATTGTGTACTTTTATTTAGTGTTGCTAATTACGTCATCGCATATAAAAAGTCATACGTTATCCAAAGTGACTAGCATATAGCCATAATCTAAGGCGTTCTGTCTACTGATCATACAATTACTGTATATTGCACCTTGTAGTAATGCCTACTGTAGCCCATAGCAGCCACTCACAACCTACGCGCTCGGGCACCTCGGCTGGTCACGTCGCTTCCGTGTTGGTCCGGTCGTGTGGCCCTTCCCGCCCCCTGAGACCCCACGGATAGGGCACAGGTCACTGGTGGCGGTCCCTGGAGGTCTGCCGGTCAATGGTGCGAGCCAGAGCGGGATGGACCTGAGAGCGAGGAATATTTCCGACAATGTCTGCGGCTGGTCGCGCGTCATATGGTATAGTGGCGGCATTCCGTTGTTAATAGCAACAGCCAGACATTCCCTCGCTTGCTTTTTCAGGGAGGGACATCTACCTTCCTTACCCCTGCGTACCGTCTTACCTATCTGAGCCACCTGAGTTAAAGTTTTACCTCGAGAGAGCGTTTTATTTGTATATATTCAATTGAATTTTTCTGAGCCTTTTTGTGTCACTAAACTGTTTGGGGTAGCGCTGTTACTAACGACTAACCAATCCATGCTGCCTCCATGATATGGAGGACAAACTCAGCTCACACAATACCTGCCGGTTCACACGGAGTCGGTGAGCGCCAACGACATGAGCGCCGCTACCGACCCAGGCCGGGGTAGCGGGGTAGCGGGGCGGACAGAGGTGTGACATTTACCCCCAGGCAATCAGCCGACACGGCTGCCAGGGGAATGTATGGCGCCATTCCATCAGACCTGACTGAGCAATACCTGGTGTTTGCTCATATCCGTTTTTATGTTTTGAGACGCAACGAAGGTCGATAGAACAATATCCTGCCGATGACGCGGCTGTGCGGTATTGGTTCGCAAATATCCTGAGGAACGACTGTGCAGTGTGCACATATTCAGTCAAATGAAGGAAAGCTATTCTTGTAAATACACCAGTACAGCAGCAAAATCCATTGCATGACAGACCCCGCTTCACGCTGCGTTTGATACGGCGGACCGCGGACTTGTTTTCCAAAGAGCGATCAACGAAACGGCATCCCACACGGTAGCCGGGGCCGTCGGGTTTCAGTTCAAATGCTCTTATGGATCATATCGAGCGAGGCCGGACAATCCCCGCCCGGCGCTGTCGTTATTACAGCTTTGGTCCTGTACCGGAGCTGCCCCCCGTGTCCCACGCGCAAGGACAGGTGTGGGTGGCTGCCCGGTCACAGCTGCACAGAAACAGAGGGACGGAAAATCACCGTCATCCTTGTATTTACTGGACGTATTGTCATACCCATAACGTCATTCTTTCTGGAAAACTACTTACCATGTATCCGAGCTTCAGAAGCTTTGATAAAAATAGCAGACGCTGACGAAGCGGCAAAACTTGCGAAACTAATCCCAAGGCATTTCAAGCAAGTCCGGTAAATGATTAGCGACGCCTATAGTATTCGGAGAATATTCTGTCTTTTTACGTCGTTGACACGTTGATAAAGATGCTGAATGCACTTGGACAGTTCTCAATTCATCACTTGCCTCAATAAATGGTATAAGGCGGCTTACTGTCCTGGTAGTATACCTCGAACCAATGAGCCGTTGTTTTATGACCATCAAGCTTTCAGATTGAAAATTGTCAGCACTTGCGCATATATTGGGTACCTTTGTCCATCCTGTATAAGACTAGCACCTTTTGAGACTTATGCGGTATTATCACCGCATTCATTCCTCTAGAGAGACCACAGTACCTATAGATACATATTTCTTTCATCTTATAGCAGAACAAAGGAACTTCATATTCTGAGCACTGGGTATTTTATCCACAAAAAGCTCGGGCAGCAGACCTAACACCTAGTTTACGAGCTCGTCACCGCTCGAGCGGTCGATCCCCTTCCACTGGGTCAGCTTCGTGACCCGAGCAGCCAGCTACCGCGCGGTCAGTATCGGTCGGCTGGGCGCGCGGGAAACGGCCACCATGGTGATCGGAACTCTCCTGAGCCGGCCAGACTATAGTGATTGAGCTGAGCTGACCAGTCTTTGATCCCGGCACTGCAGGTCAGTGACTGACCTGATCCCGTCACTGATCGACGACCCAAACTGCCTTGTTTTCGAGATAAGACCACTGCTCAGTGAACTAATCTGGCCTTACCTCTGGTCAGTAAATTAGCCTCATTTTGTCACTGATCATGGACCTGACCCGGTCACTGGCCAGTGAAATGACCTGCCCCGATTACTACCAGGTGACCTGAATTGACGGCCCTGACCGGTGACCTGCACTGACCTGTCTCCGTGGTGCCGCGGACTGACTGGGGGACTCTCCACCAGCTCCTCGGAGGCCGTCAGGTGGTCTTCGTCAGCCATGGTCTTCGCTTCCGGTCTGGCTATTGCTTCTTATCGCTGTGTGTGTTTATTCAGCTTTCAGATCCTCTTCCTGAGATCTGAGTCTTTGTAGCTCGGTCGCTGAGCGCGATTCACTTTTACGTCCCTTATTGTTTCATCTAATCACCACGAAACCTTTACCAATCCGCAGTGTCCCCGGCACACAGTCCTCCGCAGGCCCAGCGTCCGTCCCCGACACTGCGGGCCCCGCTCAGCGCCTGCCGCCGGCTCCGGCGCCGGGCCGTCGCTCTGCCGCCTGCCGCCGGCCCCGCCCGCCGGCTGCACACTGGCGGCCGGCGGCCACCCGGGCCGGCCGCGGCGGGGAGAGCCGCCGCCGCCGCCGCCGTCGGGGAGTTCGCAGCCGCCGGCCGTACCGGCGGCCAGATCGATTTGTCTCCTCGCTGACACCAAATGGGTGGCCATTGTGGGCCGAGCTACTCGGCAGCAGAGGTGGTCAGCGACAGATCGGAACGGTGGACCGTTCTGTCAGCGGTCACCGGCAGTATTGTCAGCGGCGAGCGGTTAGTAGAGCGAGAGCCTGTCATGTCAGCGGTTAGTGGCGCACGCAATGTTAGTGGTCAGCAGCCGCTGACACTGACTTTGTCAGCAGCCGATGGCTTCCCGTAATACCCGCTTGGCCAGCAGTCGGTAGCGATCGTATTCTGAAATGTCGGTGACCAGCAACCAGCCGGTGGCTCATCGTAATATCAGCGGTGAACGGCTGGTAGTTCATTGTAATATGAGTGATAAGCAGACGGTAGCCAGCGTAATACCAGCGGTTGGTGACTGCGGACACAGAAAAGAAAAATGAAGTTGTTGTGCTCGCGAATAGGTACAATAGCGTGGTGTTGTTATTACGGAGCGAGCGAAGCGAGCGTAGTCTTTCCTTAGATTAACGGAAATTTCTGAGTATGAGCGGCCGGCCGGACGCTTTGCGAGGCTTATATCTCAGCAACCACTTGACCGATTTACATGCGGTAATTTTTGTAGGGTAGCTTCATTCCTTTTACCAGGTATTGGACCATTTCCGATGCATGTGGGTGACCCCTTATGCACGTGCCACGTGCAAAACGAAGAGGTGTCAGTTTTGTAATTGTTGCAATATCTCGGTAACTACTTGGCCGATTGCGCTGAAAGTTGGCATGTAGGTAGGTACCCACTATAGGCACTGCATATCCATGTGCCAGAGTTGGGGTGCTGCTGCACGTGCGCACGTGCAGGGGTCGTTTCCAGATCTCGAGAACGGCTCGACCGATTGCGCTCAAATTTGGTACGCAGTTAGGGACCGGCTAGTAGGGTGCCGTGCACAAGTCAGTTGGGACCCATTTTGCACGTGCGCACGTGCAGGGTGCCGCTTCCAGATCTCGAAAACGGCTGGGCCGATTGTGCCCAAATTTCGCACATCGCTAGGGACCGGTTAGTAGGGTGCCGTGCACAAGTCAGTTGGAGGTACCCCCTCGCAATTTTGCACGTGCAAGGCCCACCCTCTCGCTCGCTCCGTTAGTCGCCCGAAAAGGCGTTATACTGGTGGCTAATTTAAATTCATTTATTCACTATGCTCCCTTGAGCCCAGAACCATTAAACCAAATGAAGAATGTGCTAGTTCAGTGCGTTATGGTTTTGCGGTGTACTATATTTTCAGAGATGCAGTCCTGTCAGGAAATTATCGCTAGGGTATTGTTTTCTTAAAGTTTTAGATGTTTCTTTTTTATAAATTTAGTCCGAACCTTTTTGCTAGGAAGGATTCACAAGGACAGAGCCACCGCTAAGCGAAGCTTGTTGCGGTGACCCTGCCCTCTACCCTCCGATCGCGCAATTCCAGTTCTATGGCAGAATTTAGAGTCCAAAGTCTAACGTGCGCACATAGCCGCGCACGGCCGGTCCCCTCACTGACGTCGCCTGGCTGCGGCCTGCCACCAACCGCAACCATACCTGTCAGGAGGCCCATAAATGTCAAGCGCCCGTCGCGCTTCGAACCCGGACTGTTACAACCGGGAACGCGTGCTCTCACCACGCGGAGTCCAACGCTCTACCGACTGAGCTACGGGACCGGGACCGGCGGGACTTTTGCTGTTTTATTTCCATTCTTGTCTCTATTATTTTACTTACATGATAACATTATACAAGATGCCAATAAATCGAGCAATTCGAAAAAAGTAAGCTAATGTTGAAAGCTGTATCAGTATCTGATTATATAAACCGTGATAACTTTCAGGTGCCCGAACAGGAAAGCTTGCTCAGCTCACGTGAGACAAGTGCACTTATACCTTTAAATGCTCACCGCACTCAGCACAGTACAGTCAATCTATTGCTATAGACACGCATGCCAGTTACAACATTCGGTACAGCGGAGTGCGCGTCCTCTCCAGTACTATGCGCCTCGGGAGATACGCTGCTCCCCAGGTTTCTGTTCCACACTGGGTCATCCCACCTGGTGTGCGTCTCCGCGCCGCCGCAGGGCGCACTTTGGGTCCATCGCCAGTCACACACAACGCAAATAAGCAGACATTACAGACAGCACCTCCCCTCGGTCGGGTGGGGACCGGAGCCAAGATAACCGCCGCCCGGTGCCTGCTCCATATTCCTGGCAGCACGAATGGCCGGGCTCAAATGCCACCCACGGAGTTGCTGCATGCTATTGCTTATTTACGGGTCTTTATTTACCTCGACGATCATAGATCTGTTGTTCACCCATGACGAGCCTTCGCCCCATTTTATCTTTGAATTGTCCACCCGTTCACTATATAGTACCATTGTTTTCGTCACAGTCACCCAGTAAAATCGATAGTACCGTACACCAAGCTGTCATGTATTGCTCAGTGCATCAGAAAGCGTATTTTATAGCAGGTTATTTGTGGAGGCTATTCTTAGAGCCCGCCCCGTTGAAGCGCTTTCGCTGACAGTGACTATTAATAGAAGGATGCGGGCAGGGAATGCCAGGATTAACTCCGCAGTTATATGCCATTATGCATTACGTTTGACAGGATATGTCCAGTCGTAGGCGTCTCATATATTCCGCGTGTTTTTAGCGATGATAATGCTGCATTAGCAGTATCTGTTCCGTACCATACATAAATGCCTAAATACCTAAATAGCGATAGCAAACTGTTCCGAACAAAGGTATACTTCCATCTCAAAGTTGACGGTTGCAAAATGCATAGTATTATGCACAGTATAGGTCTACAAAATAAGTCCTCTCCGTATGTGGGCAGGTTTATGTACAGTAGGTTCACAAAATAAGTCCCCGCCGTAAGCGGGTCACCAGTGGGCACTGGGCAGTTAGCGCTTGAGCGCTACTCAGGCACCACCTTGACCTACCCGCATAAGGAGAGGACTTATTTTGTAGACCGACTGTACACGCGAAAATGGAATGATAATGGAGTGATGCAGCGAAAGCTTTGCTATTATTTTTTAGCTATACGACTGGCTTCAAATAAACAATCATTTCTTCCCTGTCTTTCAATCCCGTTTCTGGTATCATGCGTTTGCTGATGACTTCATTCTTCGCGTAAGCTTATTTCGTCAGCAGCAGCAAATAGCGCACAAATGGAAATGATATGGTGAGACATGCAAAATATCGGAAATGTACATGTCTTTCGCAGATATTTATTTTTGGTTGACATTGTGGTAGCTGAGAAACAACTGTTCCGTATTCGGACATTTCAATAAGCCAAAAAAGTTAAAATTTCTGCAACAGGCCATTTCATCATCTTTTTTGATCGTTTACTTCAAACACGTAGTGGCTGACAAAGACAGATACACAGTGCGCAATATTCAGTACCTGAAATGTACTTTAGTGTAATTGCGTTGTTAAAATTACTAGGCTTACCTAATCATTATATAAGCCGATACGCTCAGACATTAGCTTCCTAAAACCTTCCTGATATTGCTGACTTCTTCAATGACCGTTTTTGCTTTAACGGAAATGGCAGCAAATGATTAAGGCTGTCAACGTTTAAAAATTAAGTGTATTTCCTGCAATGGTGCGACAGTTGATTAGACATCTTACCACCATAAAGTACCGCCAGCTTGTGGCTAACGTGGCTGTTGCGCCAAATATGCGTCACACATCACACAGAGATGCCAGAGTGGCGTCACTCTGACGTCATTGAACAGCAGCGAGTGTCTGGCCGCGCTGTCCAGATACGACCTGCCGCTGAAACGTACGGGCGCTGGGCACGAGCTGACCTTCACCGACATCTGAGACACTGGCCGGGGTCAGGCGAACAATGGTTATACCACCTACTATAGGTCAGTGTTTGAAGAGCGCCACCTTTTTACAGCGGCAGAAACACGCCCTGTGGTGCAGCTCTAACTGACCCTGTCAACCGAAATCCGTCGCCCCCATGTTCGCGCGATCAGTTGCCGCCGGCTGGTCATCGTCACCCGCTGGTATTGATTCCGGCGAGGAATAAGCCCCAATTGATTCCGGTGACCAAGTTGCCGTTCCCGATTCTGCGAAGTTCGGGGCGAGAAGTTCTGGTTTCCTTATAAACTAATGTGCAGCAGTCGATCTCGTATGGTGTAAATGGTACAGAAAAGTCACATAAAAACACACAGGACCGATACAGACTCAGCATGAAATGGAAAACGCTTGCATTGTACGACGCTTGAATTGCATGGCGCTTTAAGTTGGCAACTCAGCAGCGGATGCAATGCTACTTAAAAATTTATTACTCTTTACTCCACAAGCAAAGAAACGAACGGACCTGCCCGTCACAGCAGTGGGCTCAAATCAGGGAGAGTCGCACCCGGCGGGGCAGACCCGCCGGTCACAGCCGTGGGATCGACTCACGCCCGGTGGCGGCGCTATGTGTTATTTGGCCGGTCAGCAGACATTGGAATGCCGATCGATGGTCGGTTTCTGACGTCCACCCCTGCCCGCACGACAGGAGACCCACCGCTGACCAGTGACCGCCCTCAGCCGCTGGCAGCTCAACAAGAATGTCCCCGCACGTCGGCGGTGACGCCAGGCCGGTCGTATTGTGCTCAGGTGACACGGAAACGCTTGGATGAGATCCATCTGATGAAATCGGGATAAATCCGCAACGATGAAAAATTATTCAGATTGGCGCAGCTGCACCGTATCAGGTATCATTGGCAACTCCAATCAAGTATTATTCGCTAAAGTATCAGGTATTCGGCGCATCCAATCGCAATTTTCTGTTTATTTATGTCCTAAGGTCAGCTCCCGCTGCTCGTACACCAAACACCGGAAGTCATATCGGAGCGAAGACATACAGGAGCTAACGACTCTTAGGGCGCTTCCAGGCCACCCAACCAAAATTTAGCGCATGCTCTACAGTCTACGCCATGCATTGGAGGCTGGAACTCCACACTCCAAACTCAGTAGCTGCCCCTTCCCCTGCTATAGCCTTGTGCTAGCGGGGATGCAAAATTCAAAAAAAAAAAAACAGTAGCTGCAACTGCAGTTTCCATAGTTCCTCGCCACCCTGTGATCTGACTCACAATTATCATAATGTCCATTGTATTCTGCAATTCAGAGCGGGCGTATGCATCCGTTTCCGCCGACTTGACGGTGACACAGCTCCAGCAACTGAGTTTCATCGTCTCAGAGGCAGAGGGCAGCATGTCGACGGTCCACAACGACCGCGAAAAGGAACGTTTACGACACGGTATGCCGCTCCTTTCACACATCCATTCATCCGTTACTAGAGCCTCACGAAAAAGCAAGCATGCTGCTCCTAGCAAAACAGCTCAGTGATACAATTGTTATGATCTCGGGCAAGTCGGTGACTTCAGAGGCCAGGTCAATGAACATGTAATTGTGCTAAATTCTGATGTTCGGTATTGTTTATACTAGGGTCTAGGAGTAGGAATGACACATACTGATATTCGTAGACCTATACTACTATAGTCTGTTTTTCGTATCTTCTACCTTCACTCAAAGACGGTAAACTCTCTAATCACGTGCTCCAGCGAATATCTAATTAAATCAACACCGCTGCAAGGTCAATTTTTATCTCGAACGCAAGATCGAACGTCTGTCCCCTTGGCCTATCTCGTTAATCAAAATGCAATGTTCTTTGTCAAGTGAAATGCATTTGCATAAAAAAGTGTCATCATATTTTCATTCTGGCATAATTATCCCTTTCTAATTTCATTATGTTTTCAAACAACAGAAGGGCAATGGCCTTGGTCTCAGACAAGACAAAATGATCGTAACGTTTTCTCTCAACGTTTCAAAGCAAAATAAATGTGGGTTAGGTGACTGAAATAAGGCGGTGAAGAAGGAGCACAACCAACGAATATCGCCAGAATAACGAACTTACTTCCTTGGATAGTCCAGAAAGAAAAGTGTTGAAGGCGCGGAGAAACACCGACGGTGGTGGCACAGTTCAACTCCGTCATGCTTTCAGCGCAATATAGTACGAAAAATGCATACGTGGGTGTTATTGTTGTTATTACCTGCATTTGTGTATCATAATATAAGCCCTAAGGCGTTGGTGATTGCCAGCGGTCAAAAAGTCATGTCAGATGATAAAGATCACCAGCAGCTTTCGATAATACCTAATAGCTGCTAGAAGTAAAAATGTTTCGACGGCGCTGTAGTTCAATCGGTTGACAAGGTTTGGTCAGATTGGTCCAAACATGTTGAGCTCGGGAGTTTTTTTAAATTTATGACCTTCAGTGGCCTTCACTATTGACCTCAGCAAAATGCTGTATATAGGTATAACTATATATGTATGTATGTAACTATGTAACTATGTATGTATACTGCTGAAAGTAAATGTTGAGAGCTATCGATTCTTGCCCGCGTCTTCGCATCTTTCTTACTTTTCGGGATGATCGCGTGAGGCAGATAGGAAAACTATAAGATGAAACAAATCTGCCTGGGGACCCCCAAGCGGGCGTGGGCTAAGACAATTTTGTTATTCGTCGTTGTGAAATTTATCGCAACGTAAATAAAGCAAAACATAAATTAAGCATTTGAAAAAAATATGGCAGAACATATAACACATTTAGTTTCTTTTACCCAATGAAAAGGAATTGCAAGCTTTAAACTATTCTTTAAATGTTCTTAGCAAGAGCGCTTCGCACAATGCAAGTAGGTACCTATGAACAGCAAAACGTCCTTGTGTATAGGTCGGTAGTCAGTACCAATAAACCGTGGTAACGATAATACAAGCGTGAAGCGATGCTCTAGCTTTCTTTTAGGTTTCTTTTCCGATTTTATCTGCGCAGCGAAGGCGAACTCCAACACGAGCAACAAACTCCTGCAATGAGTGGTGGGCCATGCGGTCAAGATTTGAAAACTATACCCTAAAAACGTGCTGGAGGGGCAAAACATCTTTGAGTGAAGGTAGAAGATACGAAAAACAGACTGGATGTTGTGTTTTTTTTTTCGCACAGATTAGTCAACGACGCGTTACATAACCGATAGAAACGGTCGGTAGTTTTCCCTGACAATCGAACAAATCGCTTGCTCCAACTGCAGGCTGTTAGCTAATCCTCCGCTGGCTCCGTTTATCCAGAAGAACCGAAATCGACCGACCTGGATCCTGGTAAACGCTCTCGAGCAAGCGGAGCCACATGCACTGCGCTCCAGACAGCTAATGGCCCTGCGGGGACAGACAACAGGCACCTATCCGTGCTTCTATCCTCAGGATACTGAAATCCTTCTCCTCCAAACCGCAACCCCTCTCCGGGCTGGACAGGCAACTTTATCTCATGCGGGCTGCTCCCTTGGAGCGGCACCGCTGCTCCTGAGGGAGCGCACCCCGTAGCCGGGTGCAGTGAGTGCCTTGGGGCTGGGTGGCCTGTTCTCTGGACGGGCTCAGCCCCGGTGACTCACTAGGGTGCCTGCCCAGACCAATGTCTCCCCCTAATTCCTATCATCCTTCCGGCTCTGCAATGGTCTTGTCGACCGAAAGGGCCTAACCCAACAAAACAAACAAACAAGACAACAGGCGCACCAGACACGCGGACATACTCTACTCACCCCCACACCCACACCCACACACATATAGAGACGCTGCCCAGCCGTCAACCGGGCCGTTACCAGCCCATCAGCTCCCCGCAGCGGGAGTGCACATTAAAACTGTCACGCCACCACTCAGCAGCGCCCGCTCGATCGCCCCGGCGCGGCGATTTCGGTCGCGTGACCCGGCGGATGTCAGCTGGGCCCACTGGTCAGTGACACCTGCCGACCGACTCGCGAGTGTCACGTGTCGCAGAGTATTGAGCTGCCATGAGCTGTGCTGATCGGACAGGTTCGAGCGGCAGATCAGGCCGGGTGGGGGAGGAGCTGGGAATGGCTGGTAGTGGAATTGGAGGTGGGGGTAGAGAAATACGGGCGTCATCCGTGTGATTGATCCAAAGTTATCATCTGATATTAGTACTTTTGTCACTTTTGTATCAGGTGTGTGCAAATACGCGTATGAGCGTACCATGCATACTGTTGTTTCAGCCCAAACATGACAAACATGACTTCAAAGATGAACTCGACTTACGACTCATCAACTGGGGCTTTTACGACGGCACAAAATTCTTCCGGCGAGTGGATTGAGGGATGCTGTCGGTTGTGGCCGTCGGTTTACAATAAATTGAAGGGCCTTTGGGCAGTTTGTGGGTGCAGGGGTCGGGTCGACAGGAAGATGTATCTGGATCCATTCAGCAGTGTCTGGTAGCCGCCAGTCGACCAGTTAACCCGCGCGGGGCTGGCTTTTTGAGATATTGCTGCGAATTTTTGCAATATCTCAAAAACGGCGGCGCGCAGCGCCGCCAAACTTTTAGTACCTTTTTTACATCAATCTGACACGTTCCCTAAAAATTTGAGCGAAATCCGTCGGAAAATTTTTGAGAAATTGACGTTTTAGTGACGTCATGTTCGCCATTTTCGCCTCAAAAACGGCAAAATTTCAAACGCCGCTAACATCTTCATTTTTAAAGGAATCAAGACGTAACAAAAAAAGTTATACGTAATTCTACTTTGTCTATCAAATGGCTATCTCGGTTTTTTGAAAATTTTGGATTTTGGCCTAAAGTTTTTTTCAAAAAACAAAAAAGAAGACTTTTTTGGGAAAATGATTATAAAATCCAAAATTTTGAGTCTATCAAAAAAAGGAATATAATGTCAGAGAAGTGGTCTATGTGCACCTACATACCAAATTTTAGAAGAATCGGTTCAAAAATGTGGGAGTTATTCAAAATTTTATGACGTCACGACACACAAAATTTTTGAAAAATGACTTTTTGGAAGTTCTAGACCTCGTACGGAAACAAAATAGCACCATTCGATTCGCCGTGAAAAACTGCATCAGATAGACACCTTTTTAGGCCTTAACAACCAACTTCAAAATTTGACCTCACTTGACCTAACCTTGACCTGACCTCGACCTGAAATTCATCCAGAGGTGGTCCATATCACTTATTGAGTGTGCCTATTGAATTCTATGAGTAAAATGACCCATAAAACATGTGTCGCACATGCCCTTTTCTATATTTTGTTTTTTGGTGACCTGACCTGACCTGACCTTGACCTTGACCTCTGAATGATATTGTATGCAACGAATATTGTCTTGGTAGCCTAAGAACACGTTTTGGGCGATCAGTCTCAGTCCATGACTCCATTCTTCGGCAACTACGGTGCAAGGCTGATACTGTAGAAACTTGCAATTTGTACCCTTGACCTGACCTTGACCTTGACCTCAAACTTTAAATTAAGTACATGTTTTTAGTTGTTCGTGATGAGAGCTTTCGATTGGCGTTTGAATTTTCCAAATCGGACCATTAGTTCAGGAGATAACAGGGGGGAGGTAAAATTTACCCCCCCCCCCCAGCCCCGCGCGTTCGGCTGGAGACCCCAGCCCCGCGCGGGTTAATGGTCTGAAGCCGAGGACGAGGCCGCTGGGAGTCGTCGGCCAGCCGGATGGTGTCTTCCAGACGATGAGTTACATCAGACGGAGGCAGCAGATTGTTCGACAGAGGCGGCTTCTCGCCACCGCGGAGCCTGAGAGGCGTCCGGGGAATAAAACAGCTGCTCGCTCGGCCGAGTCAGTGTCGTAGAAAATGGCTTACTGGGGCCTGTAAGCACAATGAAACGAGTTGTTTTGTTTGAGATTTAGCAACTTCAGTCATATCGAAGAACTTGTAAGGTGCAGTGCGGACTTTTGTGCTGATTTGTCATTTTCGTATTTCATTTTGCAGGAGCTAACTCTGCTTTATTGCTTGGCTTTCCACAAGGTGAGCTACCATGCAGGATGCAGGCTTCACCGCTGATAGTTTGCATTGCCAGACCATTCAATTATGCATGCTCATGATTAATTCCGTGACATTTTAATTCATTTACATTCACCGTCGTCCCATCCTGATGGCGACTCCGCCTCGGGATCGGCCGTGTCGGAGTGCCGGCCGGTGGGTGTCGTGACCGTAATATGACCCAGGAATGACGGGTGACCTGTCGCCAGCGGCTATAAATGGCTCGCTACAGTCGGGAAATGGGGAGGAACTAACCGGTGATGAAGCGGCCCGGTACATGGACCGAGGGTGGCGCTGGAGGCGGGGGAGGGGGCGGGGGAGGAGGGGACGCGATGGAATCGCACTTGTCCGTCTGAAACGCCCCGGATACTCCGGGGATAGACATGCGGTCCGTCAAAATACGACTACGGAGTACGGAGGGATAAGCTGGGTTGTGAGATACAGGTTGTCTGTGGCCAAACTCGTGAGGAGAGGCAATTGGGAAGGTCAAGGTGTAGTTTCCTGTCCTCGCTAAAGCAGACGTATTGAGCAGCACTACCGAAAGTGAGATGGGTTGGGCCCGCGCGGAGTCTGCCGGGAGACCTGGGCCACCACCATACTGCCCTGAGCTGCACAGTGCAGCGCCGCGGGTCGGTCGAGACCGAGGGCGTGGGATCTGGGCCCCGGCCGGCTGCCGAGCCGAGATGGCCTGCTGACCAGCGTGGGCCCGATCAATGGGGTCGATCGTTAGGTCAGCTGCCCAATATTGCCTCCGAGGTGGCGGCGGCTTCAGCGGGGGATGTTAACATAACTACCAAGTGTGGTTTTACTGGAACTCAGTGCTGAAAGTGGGGATAATCATATAGCTACCTATGCTTTAGGCTATTTTTGCATCCCAAAAAGGTCTGTTAGGATGCAATATGTCAACATTCTTTGCTGGTGATACACAAAGCGTAGGTAAGTACAACACAAAGCGGTGATAGCTAGATACAAGCGTACTACAAAGCGTACCTACATATACACTATACAAAGCGGTGATAATATTCCATGTGATACACGCGTCTGCTTTTCCTGAGATACATGAAATACGACAGCAGCAACGTCTTGAACTAAATCACTCCATACAATCTTCGGGAAAGCATTCCAAAAAGCCACTCCCAGACTGAGGCCGCCATTTCCTGCTGGGACAAAGTGCTATTTCGCCTGAGCTGACAGTTGTTTTCCCTCTGTCGGCCGTTATTTCCACCTTATTCGGCGGTGGCCGACCGTCATTTGGCGGCGGCAAACAGCGCGGCACTCTCCTTTCCTGCGCGTGCCGTCCTCCGAGCTGTCTTATTTGTTGGCAGTTTGTTTGGGGACGGTACCGCCAACAGAAGGTGGCAGGTCCCAGGGCCCACCGGCGCTGCCCCTCCAGCATGCAGGCACTCACTTCAGCGCTCTCTTTCCCTCCTCCTCCTCTCTCTCTCTCTCCTCGCTCTCCTCTCTCTCTCACTCCCTCTCTCTCCTCTCTCTCTCTCCCTCTCTCTCTCTCTCTCTCTCTCTCTCTCTCTCTCTCTCTCTCTCTCTCTCTCTCTCTCTCTCTCTCTCTCTCTCTCTCTCTCTCTCTCTCTCCTTCATTCTTGCTCTCGCGGAGCTAGATCACAAGTCATTAGTCATCACTTGTATAAAAAACACATCTCTCATTTCCGATTTTTCCATTTTCGAATAATGCTCATTGATATTGTTGCTTTATAGGCAGGTTGTTCACGTGGCTATTTTCCAAAACTATCCGACAGTTTGGCGTGTGAAAACATAACGATGCAGCACGAAGTAAAAACATCGGCGAACAGTTTTATGCTCGGCGGCCAACCTGCGTTCGAACGTAGATAAACACGGCGGGATTTCGGGAACACCCTCGAGCGCATTTGCCTTTCCCGGTCTGGCAAACTCAATTTGCTCCAAATCAGCACACTCGATAGCTGAGCCATAAGTGGCCAGCTTCTGAGCAGCTTTGGCTGCGGAGGAAACCTGAAGCCAGTTGGGAGCTGGAGGCAGGTTGGAAGCAGATCCTATTGCAGATTGCATCGATCTGCAGGCGTCGACGCAACAGTCCTTTTCGGACGCTGCACGCTGTATGCAAGCACGTCGCATTGACTGACAGGATCAGCTCGGGGCTTAGAACCCGAGTATATTCTAAAAAATGCATGAAGTCTCAAAATAAAACAGGCGATATCCAACTCGTTTGGCGGAAGGAATATTCTTAACTTTGATTTTTTGCAATATCAGAACCGATCTACTGAATAGTGGAAAACGTTCAAAATAACCTCCTGCTTCTTTAGCTTTACCTGTATCGATTTTCCACCTGCAGTTTGCACCATAGTTTGCCTGAGACAATCAATTCCAAACCCGACCTTAGTGTGGAGCCAGGCTTACCGAGAGTCAACCGTTGCGCCACTGCCACAAACATCAGTAATTTGTTGTCGGGCAACATGATACAATGGAATGCTGTGGAGCTCCTGAACGTTCGGAGACCTCCTAATTAGCATACAATCGATGGCCATTAGTGTCCTAGTGCAGCGGCTGCAGAGACGCAGGGTAGATGTGGAATAACAGCCCTCAGCGGAAACACACCAGGGAAATTGGAGTTAATTTCATTGTGAAAGGTTACTGTTGAGAGAGCTTATTAGATAGCAAAATATACCTACAACACTATCCCAATAGCACTACGGTCTGAACCGAGTAGTGTGTACGAGGTGCCTAGACGCCGCCATTGAATGCAAGAAGCTGCTTTTACCGAAATTTTGAAATTCGCTGACGATAAGATCAACATAATATGTTTGTGCATTTGTCTGCGTTAGTGTGCTACGGTGAATTGTGTGGAATAAAACTTATTTATCAGGTAACCGAGACAAGAAATCCTCAAAGCTAAAAATTTCTCAACTTATAGCAGACCATTAAATATCAAATTTCAAATAATCCGTAGATGAAATTCATAGCATTCACCACCTTTTGTTTCATGTCTGGAGGTTTCTACCATATGCGACTTTAATCACAACGCAATGAAGGGCAACCCGACGTGCCAGGTATGTCTATATGAGCCTCCTTTTAATTATATTTATGCCTTGGTTAACTTAAAAAACGATCAAACACCTAAAGCTTTGCAAAATGTTGAAACATCTAGTCAACTCGGATCGTAATTTAAGAATCAAGACACTGAGAAACGTGCATCAAAAACGAAAAACCGAAACAAGCCACCCTCGCCAAGCTTCATAGGCGATACGTTCTTGCCAGCTATCCTTTCTAGACGCAGCGTTCTTCCCGGCTCTGTGTAGAGCGTATGCCCCACTCGAACGGAAAGGCGGAGGCATAACACACTGGTGTTGCTACTTTTGTGAGTGAGCTCGGAATTCGCGGTGAAGATGAACATTCCGCACATGATTATTTTTTTTTTTCATAACACGCCAATAACCATCTTCCCGGCAGTTGGTTTCCCGGGATGACCACCGGGTTTCAATTTTGATAACCAGTGCACCAATAAAGTCAGTCAGTCATATGACATGGCTATTGCCTGCTGTGAACATGACCGCCATTCAGTCCCTAACAAGTCTCGAGCTGTTTTGTGGCGAGTTTTTTTTTTCTTTTTCAGCAGGAGCATTAACGATTGCCAGCGTCGCATGCCATCGGCTGAAAGCCATTCGAGCTGTGCCCTGACGTCACTGATTCCATCGACCCTGCAGCTGTCAGGGACGGTACAGGCGATGAACTTCATCGCCCACTGCAGCCGATGCATTTGAGCGATGTTACACACGCAGTGAGCACCGATAGTGCATGGGATTATTGTCAGCGTCACTGTCAAAGTCTGAAATAATGTGATGGGCTTGTCACAGCGTGGGTAGAATGCATTGTATAATGGAACCTCAACCCTGTAAATATCTTTGGTGCAATAGAGTAGGTACTGAGCGACGTTCTTATCACTTTGCTCGTAGGCGGGTACTCAAAATACTGCACATGTAGATTGTGTCTAGAGTGAACATAAGTAGGAGACTTTCATTCCAGTAGCTTCCAATTAACAATGATAATGAACTGGACCCAGCTCTTCAGCTCGCCGGTTAGAAGAAAGAAATGTCAAAAAGTTTTGATCGATTACGAATTACATGGGTGTAACTTTGTATACTTTCGAGGTCCCATGTGGGACCCCAATGCGAACATTTGGGACCCCAATTGTCATTTTGGGACCCCAATAGTGGAGGCCCCCGAGACGCACCAGCTACTTTGCAAACGGAGGTCCGATGTTCATATAGAAGGTTCTCTGTATAAATAGGAGGCCCCTTGGACAAATCGGAGGCCCTGTTGAACAAATAGGAGGCCCCCTGAACAAGTAGGAGGCCCCCTGAACAAGTAGGAGGCCCCCTGAACAAGTAGGAGGCCCCCCAGAAAACAGGAGGTCCCCTGGAGAAATAGGAGGCTCTCTGGACAAGCAGGAGGCTTCCTGGACAAATAGGAGGCCCTCTGTACATACAAAAAAGAAGTCACCTGAACAAATAGGAGGCCCCATGGACAAGTAGGAGGCCCTCTGTACAAATAGGAGGTCCCCTGCAAAAATAGGAGGCCCCCTGGACAAATAGACCTAGACAAACAGGAGGCCCCTTTCACAAAAGGAGGCCCCCTGGACAATTAGGAGCCCCCTGGACAAATAGGAGGCCCCTTTCACAAAAGGAGGCCCCTGGACAATTAGGAGGCCCCTGGACAAATAGGAGGCCCCCTGGACGAAGAGAAGGCCCTTTTCACAAAAGGAGACACCCAGGACAATTAGGAGGCCCCCTGGATAAAGAGGAGGCCCCCTTAAAATAGGAGCCCTCTAGATAAATAGGAGGCCTCTTGGAAAATAAGAGGCTACTTTAACCAATAGGAGGCCCCCTGGACAAATAGGAGGCACCTGAACACGTAGGAGGCCCGCTGGACAAATAGGAGGCCTCTTGGGCAAATAGGAGGCCCCCTAGAAAAATAGCAGGCCACTTGTACAAATAGGAGGCCCCCTGGACAAATAGGGGACCTCTTGAACAAATAAGGGGCCCCATGGACAAGTAGGAGCTAGAGGCCCTCTGTACGAATAGGAGGCCCCCTGGACAAATAGAAGGCTCCTTTAACAAAAAGGAATCCCTTCAAAAAAGGAGGCCCCTGGACAAGTAGGAGACCCCTGGACAAATAGGAGGCCCCTGCAAAAATATGAGACCCCTGGTCGAATAAAAGAACCCTGGATAAATAGGAGGCCCCTGGACAAATAGTAGGCCCCTGAACACGTAGGAGGCCCCCTGGATAAAGAGGAAGCCCCCTGGAAAATAGAAGCCCCCTGGATAAACAGGGGACCTTCTGGAGAAACAGGAGGCCTCCTGGACAAATAGGAGGCCCCTTAGACGAATAGGAGGCCGCTTGGACAAATAGGAGGCGCCATTAACCAATAGGAGGCCCCCTAGACAAACAGGAGGCCCTCTGTAACAGTAAGAGGCTATCTGTACGTACAAGAGACCGGCGCTCGACCTGTAGAAGCTTAGCTGTATGTACACTAGGAGGGGAGGGGAGGGGAGGCCCTCTGTGCGAGTAGTCGAAGTAGGAGGCCCCCTGGGCAACTTAGATGCTACACAAATCGGAGGTCACCTATAAAAAAGCGGGACTCTGTTGGAATACCTGTCGAATAAATTATTTTCCTGATATTCAAATTATTTAATCCTCGCCCGCACATGGGGAGGGGGGGGGGGCAGTGGTTGCCCCCCCCCCCCCAGGTAGCTTTTTTCGGCTCTGCACTAAACATTTTGATTGCTAGAAGTCGGAAGTTTCTTATAGCTGCTCCTCTATCCTTTCTTAGCGTCCACTGAAAATTTCGTTTCTGTGGTTTTTGGTTTCGGAGATATGACCTTATTCTTCAGGTAATGTCATAACCCAAATGACAAATACCCAATATCTTGCGTTGGCTATGGGTCTTGTGAGCTTTTTACGCCTTGATTTCGGCCTTTTTTGACAGTCTTATCTCCCACCTATCATGGAACATGTTGTTCGATGATGTTAGAGATGCCAGGGTCAGGGTCAAGGTCAACCTAGGTCGTCTAAAAATATTGCGTTTTAGGAAGCTGAATTTACTTTCTTGAAGTTTCTTTGACTGTATTTTTGGTAAAAGCTTCTCAGTTCATGATCTCATGTAATATGGACACATTCACAATCGGTGCACACATCAGTATACACACAGACACACACAGACATACAAACACATGTCATTGACCTTGACATAACTTGACCTGAAATGACCACAGCCAGCAAAAACCTAGTCGGATAGTGTGACAGAGAGGTTCTAGCTGGCTTGGCACCACAATACGGCAGCGTCATCGGTATATGATGAGCAGCGCACGTGATATTCCAACGGGCAACGGTGACCCCAAACAGCAGCATTCTTAAGTTTGACCTGACCTGGAAGGTCAATGACTGACCTGATGAGGTAAAATTGGTATCATTGGATTCGTCTCTTTCCAAAGAATCTGTTGCTCTTGACCGCGAAGCTTAAAATCTTGTAAGAAAAAATTGTGGTGATGTCGAATAAGATACCTACACAAGCAGCGGGCCAACCCATCATATACCGATGACGCTGCCGTATAAGTGCCAAGCCAGCTAGAACAGCTCTTTGTCACACTATCCGACTAATTTGCTGGCTGTGGTCATTTCACGTCAAGTTAGGTCAAGGTCAATGATATGTGTTTGTATGTCTGTGTATGTCTGTGTATGTACTGATGTGTGCACAGATTGGTTTGTGTGTCCCTATTACATTAGATCATGAACTGAGAAGCTTTTACTAAACATGCAGTCAAAGAAACTTCACGAAAAGTAAATTCAGCATGCCTAAAGCGCAATAATTTTAGATGAACTAGGTTGACCTTGACCCTGACCCTGATATCTGTAGGTACATCGCAGAATAACATGTTCAATGATAGGTGGGAGGTAAGACTGGCAAAAAAAGCCGAAATCAGTGTGTCAAAAGCTCACAAGGCCCATAGCCAACGCAAGATATTGGGTATCCGTCATTTAGGACATGACATGACCTGAAGAACAAGGTCATATCTCCAAACCCAAAAGCCACAGAAACTTGAAATTTTCAATGGACGCTGAGAAAAGATAAAAAAGCAGCTATACAAAAAATCAGGTTTCTAGCTTTAAAAATGTTCAGTGTAGAGCAGAAAAAAGAACTTGGGGATGGCAAACCTCCCCCCAGGTGCGGGCGAAGGTTAATCCTCACACTTTCTGGGGTCGGCTAGATTCTTTGCGCAATGCTGTGCCGTTAAATTCTTCTTTTTTCTATAATAAAGGCATTGTGTTTTATTGTCAAAAGTGAAAAAGCCATAAATTTTCGTCGATTTCGGACGCCGCGGGGGATATTTACATACAATGTCACCCTGCTGGCCTGGATCCACCAGTAGGGTCAGGTGACCTACCATTTCTTTATCAATATTTAAAAAAAATCATGGCATCAGAGCTTTGACGAAAAATAAGTGGCCTAAATCCGATGAGAAAACTGGATTTGGGGGTACCCTAGGTTTGGCTTCTGAGCCTCTGGTCCCCCAGTGAAAATTTCTTAGAGGAGGCCCTGGCGTTGTTCGTAAATTACCGCTTCCGCAATTGGAGGCCCCTAATTGCTTGGAGGCCCCCACTAAAGGGAGGCCCCCTTGGACGTCTGGGACCCCAATGGTGATGTCAAAGTTTCACCCATGACGAATTATGTGGTATCACTGATGTGGCATGTTAGTAATCAATTTGTTTCATATTAAAGGCTTATCAAAAGGTAGTTATATGTTATTGATATATGGGGCATTCCACGATAGATCGTACCAGGCCCGTCACCCTCATCCCTCAGATTTTAATGAAAATCGGTCCTAGGGGTAATCATAGGCCCCAAAGACCCCTGGCAAAATATCAGACTTCTCAGATCAAAACTTTTTGAGTTATATTGCATTACATTTTTTAACTTCGGTATGTAACGGTGAGTTTGATGGCCTATAACTCAAGAACGGGTTAAGCAACCAACAAAAAATAAACAACACTAAGCTTGCAATGAATCAAAAATTAATATTACTATTTAAAAATTCCAAAGAAAAAATTTCATTGTTGAGCAAAAACCTTAATTTTTTTTTATTTGCCTCTAATGACTTTTGGGACCAAAATTTTTCACATTTTTATTTTTTCAAAATAATCTTCATGTCATTGCAAATCGACATGCAAAAAATTAGAAAGGTGTTCTTTCTATAAGTTCCTCATTTTCCCGCAAACAAAATGGGTTTCGGAGGGGTTGATTCGACCCCAGCACGCCGTTTCGCTTCTAATAAAGCTAGAGCCTCGCGGAAAAAAACGAGCGTGTGTGCCGTTACAAGTCGCAGCGATTGGTACCCGATTTTAAGGTTTCAGAATTACCGGTGGCGTCTGAGGTCAGGTCACGTGACTGAAGTTACGGCTTCGGTTTTTAGTAAATAGCTTCGCAAAAAAATGGCCGCAGAGCCGCGATTTTGGCATCATTGTGTTCGCCTAGCTCAGGTGCATCGAATGGTATACTTTTTGCTAGGGTGAGGTCAACTTAAGTAGTTGACCTCGGGTCAAGGTCAGGTCAGAGCCCCTCAAGTCACGAAGCTGGGCAAAGGGTATCATATGGCATATCATTCGATTCGGAAGGTCTTCCCGAGTCCATTGGTGGCTTTCCCGACTCTCTAGCTCCATTTGATCGGGAGTTATTGACGAAAAACTCGTACGACCCTAGTGACGTCATTAATGACGTCACGCAAGGTTAACAATGCAAAAGTAAAGCATTGGACTTTGCAAGGAGTGCATGAAATCACGATACCATATACGTGGGATAGTTTTAGATCATTCTCGGCGCCAAAATAACAGTTTTTATATTTCCCCATTGATTTATAACAGTGATGTCACGTGACCGACCTGACCTCAAGTAACCTTGAAAAAAATTTCCAGATATACAAGTTGTGAGACCTCTTGAGGACACCATGTATGCGTCCTGTAACTTTCATCCGGACAGCTATGGTCATTGGCGTCCAAAACAATGTCAGAACCAAACAGCCTTTTTCACCCTCGCGCTTATAGGAAAGAGGGTTGAATGAACCCTCTTTTCACTTTTTTCAGATGACTCAGACTTGAATTGAAGTTTCAGTAACCCGTGATGTCACTAGGCAGCTTTACCACGCCATTTGTAAGCTCCCCTCCCGAAATCACTATTCGAAACCGTTATCGTGATTCGTGACGTAAAATAAATACATTTATAGAAAGAACACCTTTCTAATTTTTTGCATACTTCTTAACAATGAGCCAAATATTTTTTTAAGGAAATAAAAATTCAAAAAAATTTGGTCCCAAAGTCCAAAAAATACAAATGAAAGAAAACTCGATATGTCATTTATAAAAAAAAGCATATTTTTCGAAATTTCAAAAATACATATTAATCTCTGTTTCATTGCAAGTTCAATGTTATATAACATTTGGCATTTGAATAATCCGTCTTAGAGTTACAGCCCGCCAAACTTAGCGCTGCAAAGCAAGATCCAAAAAATGTTATACAGCATAACTCAAAAAATACCTATCTGATAATCCTGAAATTGTTACAGGTGGATTCAGAGCCCCTGATTACCCTTGAGACCAATTCTCGTCAAATTCCGAGATATGAGGGTGTCAAATTGGAAAAAAGTGGTACGATCTATCGTGAAATGCCCCATATGGCAATAGGTATCTATTTTCTTGCAAAGTCGCCTAACGTCAGCCGTGGATAAGGTTACAAGTAGGTAGATGCATCGAGATGCATCGGGAATGAGGCGTAAGTAATGCATCGACTCCCGAACGGAATAAGTAGACATATGTACCGTGACACCGGCAGCGGCCTCAGAGTTGCCTCTGAGTTCCAAAAATTTATCTTCAGTACAAGACGGTTCAACAATTAAATCGTCCCCAGACCAGCCAGTGGCACAACAAAAAAGTAATCACTCGCATCAGCAATAACATCCATCATTAACACATCCGGTGGTGTTCTTTCCTTTCTGTTGTATGTGCTGTATGTTTTGTTCAAGCTCGACTTCAGCTTCGTTCGTTTTTTTTTTCAGGAAAGGTGCTTTAATTTAAGCCGACAGGCTTCTGCACCGATCCTTTGTGTCACTGATTTCTGATGTTTTCTATTTCTTACTTACTTCCCATGTGACGCAAAAAATATATGATGATGATGATGATGATGACCTTCAGATCTTTCATGTTGTCGCAGCAGCACTTTGTGCAATCACATCTACAAAGCTCAGTGAGACTAAAAAAAAAAAAAACAAATCCTTTAAAACTTACGGCCATCTCACTAAGTATTATGGAAGTACTAAGCCGATAAAATGTCGGTAGCACAGCCGGCTCGCACGCCCTAGGGAGGGGGATGAGGGACAGAGTACGGTCTCTGCTATCCCCAGGCATTGTGGGATGGCTGTTTCATCATGCTCGGCTCAGTTTCTGTTCAGTCCGGACCAGCGTGTGTCTCCAAACACTCGCCGCATACCGCAGAGCTTTCTGAGTCCTGAAATCAGCGAACATACGAGCTCAGGCAGTTTCTGAAGAGGCATTTATCATCATCTTCAGACCTGAAAGCCTAAAGCTTCCTCAGCTCTATCGAGTTTCTAGTTTTTATGTCAACGCATTAGCAGCAGCTGCTCCCCCACGTTTGCTGCCCACATTTTCTGAGCAGCAGCCCCTCCGACAGGCCGAGCTCAGTGGTGTGTGGCTTTACACAGTGTGTAGATGCGCCTGATTGTCATCGGCCACCCCAGAGGCCGTCCCGTTCACACTTGGTCTGTTTGGGTGGTGTTTGCACGGGCTGGTCAGGTCGGTCACAGGTCAGTCACCGCCCGGTCACAGGTCCGTCACTGGTCGGTGCGCTTTCGAGAGCCGAAACTGACAACCGATATCGGTCAGAAGCCGGCTACGTCGGACGCCTCACGCCTGATCCACCGGCTCGCCAGCGCCCATTTAAGGCACTGCGGCGCTCGTGAAACTGAATATTGCGGCACATAAACATGGCCATTCAAATGCCGGTGACAGCAGCACTGAATTAGCAGAGTCACTGCGCGGCGAGTGGGAGACTGAATAACTGCCATGTGCTGGTCGTGTCAAATAGTTGGCTCGCCTGATCTTTGCATGCCCCTGGGGATGAACTTGAGAACCGTCAAACACCAGCCGTTGGTTTTGTTTTGCATGGACTACAAAAACGTCTATGCTCACAGTGAAACGGGGCTTTATTTTGGCTTATATTTTTTATCATTATCATAAACTACAAGTATTTTTAATGACATCGAAAATGAGGTGTGGGCACTTGGACCTGTGCATAACCATGGTGCAATGTAACGTGCGGACATTTAAAAAAAAAGAGTAGACACTAGTGGTGTCAATCGGTTACCAAAATTTCGGTATACCAATACCGAACCGATACCGATTCGGTATTCGGTATTTTATACCAAAAGCATTTGGTATTTTGTCGGTATTATGAAAGTCAACTACTGTGATAAAAAATTAAAACATTTTTGATAAACCTTCTGAACTCAAATTTGATTTGCTAAATGACATTGGATGAAGAAAAAGGACAACCATGACATATTTCTCCCAAATGCATGATGTCATAACAAATGGGCAAACACATTAACTGCAACATCAAACACATCAGTCTACCAATGTTAAATGGCAACTTATCAGTGCCAGCAAATTCCAATACCATGAGGATAATTATCTTACAAAAAAGCTAATGTGCAAACCATGTACATTAAACATTACATACATTGCATTAAACATGTATCAATGTTTAACTCACTGTATACTGGAACACTGGCGGATCCAGGGGGGGGGGGCACCGGGGCCATGGCCCCCCCCAAAAGCCTGAAAGGGGGGGCCAACATATCTTTTGGCCCCCCCCAAAACGCTTGGAGAAAAATTAATGTGAGAAGGTTGCGTAGTAGATACCTACTAGAATCAGCAGCGTGATTCAATAGCGTAGAGAAAGTCAGGGGCGCGGGAACTACTTTCAGACTGGGGGAGCACACCATAATAGAGATCAACCTAGGGTCCCCCCAAATCTAGTTTTCTCACCGGTTTTAGGCCACTTATTTTTCATCCCTTGGCTTTTTCAACAAAAAAAAAGAAACAGTTGCAAAAAAGGACGGTATTCCGTTTGAAAGTTGTGGGGGCACCGCCCCCACTGGCGGATTCAAGGGGGCCACCGGGGCCATGGGCCCAAAAAGCCTGAAAGAGGGGGCAAACATATCTTTTGGCCCCCCAAAACGCTCGAAGAAAAATTAATGTGAGAAGGTTGTGTAGTAGATACTTACTAGAATCAGCAGCGTGATTCAATAAATCAATAGCGTAGAGAAACCCAGGGGCGCGGGAACTACTTTTAGACGGGGGGGGGGAGGTCACACCATGATAGAGATCAACCTAGGATCCCCCAAATATAGTTTTCTCGCCGGTTTTAGGCCACTTATTTTTCATCCCTTGGCTTTTTCAACAAAAAAAAAGAAAACATTTGCAAAAAGGAGCGGTATTCTGTCTGAAAGTTGTGGGGGCACCGCCCGCACGGCCCCAGAGTTGGGGGGGGGGGGGGGCAAGCTGCCACCACTGCCCCCTCCCCCCGGTTCCCGCGCCTATGGAGAAACTACCGGGTTTACTAGCTTCCTTCATAAAGTGTCGTCATGTCTTATCGTCACCCGAGAAGGTCTTATTGCATAAATATCGATTGAACTGTCAAGTTAACAAACTTGCTGTGGCAGCCTGACCTGACATGACCCGGCAACTTTTCATTCACGGAATATGCGCAATAAATTTTTTAGGAAAACTCACTGAGTTTTCGTTGAAAAAATAACTTGTTTTGTTTCGTAATTGTACAAGAAGCATATGAGGGACCTTTTTGTCCCTTCCTGCGAAACGGTAAAAGACTTATTTCGGTCACAGCTCAGGCCAATCTCTAAGGGTCAGTCGGGTCACTTATTTCTTAAAAGGGTCCTTACGGCATCCAAGGACCAATTCCGGCTTTTGAGTGCGCCACATCAGCATTTGATGCTACGACAGATGTCGAAATCTGAATATATGTTACAGACCGTATGAAAATTCGGTCCGTTTGCAAACGGCCTGGCCCAGTCTGGCCATATGAAACTACCTGAAAACACCGGCCGTTTGCAAACTATGACCTGAAATATCAGACCGTTTGAAAACGACCTAGTTAGTTTCGGCCTAGCGGATCCAGGGGGGCCACGGGGTCATGCCCCCAAGCCTGAAAGGGGAACAACATATATTTTTTGTCCCCAAAAACACTTAAGAAAAATGAATGTGAGAAGGGCGTAGTAGGTAGAGAGAAAATACCGTATCATTAAAAATCTGTGAGCTTGATAAAAGTGTTGGTCTTGTCTTCACCCAAGAAGTTCTTATTGCACACTTTAACCATGGATGAAAGAACCTTCATCCCCTGGTTCTCCTTCATCCATGCTTTAACTCTCGATCGACGTGTGAAGTTATCGTGTAAGGTATTGTGGTGATGCCCCCTGGGGGTCCGGAAGCGGTGGGGAGTATGTTTAAAAAAAAATATTGTTTAATAAAATTTCGCTCATTGGGGGTGTTTTTCTTTGCCGAGATGGTTGCCGACCTGCGCCGTCCTCTGGAACAGCTTCAGGTGAGTGTTTTAGGCTGGTAGATCCAACAAATTGTTGATTAACCAGTTGATTTCTTGCTGTTTGATTTCTGTTGTTCAAGCGTAATTACACACCCATTTCCAATTGCTGGTCGGTCCGTTGGTTTCAAGCTGACCGATTCCTTTCCGCCACCGTTCCTTGCGCCTGGGGCTCGTCACAAACAATATTTATAATGAGGCTGGCTTGTCGCTTGTCAACATATAGTCTTCACTGCCTAGGATGGTATCTGTCTCATAAGGAATTTAGGACACGGATGTCTCCCCAAAGCATATAATTTTGATGCCTCCCTTGAGGACATAACCTGAAGCCACCATCTGATACCTGATAGCTACCCACCATTCTCTCCCTTTCTAATGCCTATCATCCCAAAGATAATCGAGTACATCCCCATTTAACGTCGCCCTCAATGCTGAGATTAGATCTCCCGCTGGTCCTTACACTATATGACGCATACCTCAATCTCCCTCAGACTCACTCTCTTTGTCATACCTCTCTCATCCCACTACAATAAATTTGATCCCGCGTCGACCTCTCAGTCCCTCCCGGCAATTGTTCTAACTCCCTCCAGCGGTACATATCAGGGACAATAAACGCAATTTGTTCAATAGACTCCGTGATTAGTGTAAATTCCATTTAAGCTTACTCTTACCTCCCAACGACTTATCGCGCCCCATTCCAACATTGGAATCGTGTGTGCTCTTCCTAGCACAACTTGGACTCCCTGGCCCAATATCCTCGAACACCTACATCACTTGACCATGATTACTTGTCTAAAGGTGCAACGCAGGTAGCGATTACATTATTAGCGTTCGTCGATGGGTGTGATTGGTTCAATCAATCTCTGCCGGCCCACTCTCTTCGAACACCTACATCATTTGACCCCGATTACTTGTCTAAAGATCGACGCGGGTAGCGTCAGTTATTAGCGTTCCTCGGTGGCTTATGATTGGTCCGTCAACCTCTGCCGCTCACGGCACATCTCTGTTTCCCTACTAAAACCCCGCGGCCGGACGTTGGTTACTGACCCTTGCAGCCCTTCTGTGAGAGACCGTCTTACGCGTTTTCACCTAACGAACCGGTGGACACAATCCTGCTGCCCGGCGACCGCAGTCTCACTGGGCTCATAGACAGGTACCTACTCAGTACTCTCATGCAGTCATGGCACCCGCAAGTGGCGCCTTTGAATCATTGACCGGTGTGACTCGAAGACTCCATGACTGAATCTATCCTACAATTTTATCCGACGCCGTGGAATCCTGTCCTGCAGATGTGTGTTCAAGCGCGTTAGCGTCATGAGTGATGCCTGCTGCGATCCTTTCCGACGGTGGACTTACCTCACCTCATCCTGGCGGAATTACCCCTTCGCCTCAATCTATCACCTTCGTATTTTGTCACTCACCTTCGGCGGAGTGCTCCCTCGTCCTGTCTCTCTGACTCACCTCTCAGCTTGGGCGTCTTATGGCGTTCTTTGTTCTGATATCTGCCTAACATATTTACTTACTCCCTCCGTAACGTGAGACAGTTCCAATCCTAGTAGACTTAGACGTATCAGCAGAGTCAAAACACATGAAAGTGTTGCAACATACCTCCTCTGCGGCTAGCATCCATCCTTAGATCTTTTCCTCCTTGTGTAATTCCGGTTTCAGTATCTATCGACCACTTCAAAGTCACTCCTTCTGTATCTCCTTACCTGTCTGATCCGTAGAATCCCTTCAGTCCATGTGCGCACCGCTGCGCGGTACGAATCAATTGTTACCCGCGACATGAACAACAAAAACAAAAATCATTGGATAGAGAAATCTGCGCCGCCAAATAGTCAGACCATCTACTACTTCTTTCATCTACACGATATTTACGCCTACCAGCCGAAACGTCTCCACCGCAGCTTGCTATATTCACTCAGTGACGTCATATTCCAGGAAACAGACTGTGTTTACGCTTGTTGATCAGTAATGACGTCATAAGATCGTGTCGTCTGCGGGTTGGTAGGGGAGAGCGGGGAGAGTTGTATCATGTCCAAGTTGTATCAGGGCGAATTGTGCAAAACTTATCCAATAGATAGCGCTCGTGACACGACCAGCCGACGAGGTTTTCCGGGCGCCATCTTTCCCTGTTCTGTCGTGTGGCTGGGTGGACGCGTCTCGAGGTGAGAGCCGATTTTATGTTTTTCTAATGTCATTCTAAAAAATTGAGTTGCAAGAAAATGTGTGTTTTGGGCATTTAGATGTGCACGAATTTGAAAGATCTCCGTAGCGGTGATGAGGGTAGGTTCTAAGGCTGCGTTAGTGAAAATGGATTTCTCCAGCTGTCCGCTGTTTTTGAGCACGAGGATGTTTTTTTCCAAGATGGCGGCGAGGTACATGTTGTATCAGAGCCGGGTGGGGTATGTTGTAACATGTATGTATGTATGGGTATGTTGCTTTTGATCGCGAAAGCTAAGCCCTGTCTCGCGTTTGTAGGTAGCTAGTCAATACTCGTTCCATTTCAGCACAATGTGTTGGCTTCTTTGCTCTTAACGGGCCACTTTTGCATCTAGTCTGTTGATGTTTCGTTCGTTTCGATGTTTCGTTCGGATTGCATTGACCTAAGTTTGGTCTCATAAAAGTGAAGCCTTTGAGCATATACATTGTATTAACCCCATTTAATGTTGTTGTTATGTTCAAAACCAGTAGCAAGCACACTCCCTGAAACGTGAAATACCTAGTGATACAAATTACCCCACCATGTGATACAACTCACCCAAGCCATGGGGCAAGTTGTATCAAAAACATTGTTCTATTCGGCAGACCGTAGAAGAAAAACTGGTAGAGGTAGCGGAAAAGTTACTTTGCACAAAAAAGCAGAAGAATCAAGGAAGGAGATAGTATGGAAATAATGAGTTTATCACGGATAGTTACGAGGTTATGGGTCTCGGAGTAAAAACTGATACAACCCACCCCACTCTCCCCTACTTGGTGCATCCTGACTTCTCATCGTCTAACCTTGGACACGCCAACTTTGATCGGAATTTCAACTTGACTATTCTGAGTGTTGCCTGTGATTTAATGAAGTAATTCTCGGTAGTGCCCAATCATTTGTGATCATGAATATTTTATTTGTGGATTGCTGTCTGGCGTCCCTCCCCGCGCTGTCGCAAATTTCTCTGGGGTCGTAAGTATTTGCATCAAGGGAATTCTAAGGTAGTGCGCCGGATTAGTCTCAATTTGGCATTTCGATTTAAAAAAAAAAAACAATCCAACATAGTGATTTCATGTTATCTTACTGAACCAATTTATGAGAGTCAATTTTATAATGTAGGTTTTTATTGACATACTCGACCAGATGATTTATTTAACTTGCAATTCAATTGCAATTGACAATCGACTTGTGGTGTTCTAATTTAAAGAAGCTCGGTTTACCGATTGCTATGTTGTTGAAGGTATTCAAATTTTGGCAAATGTGATATCCAATTATTGAGTGGGAACATTAGCAATGAGAAGTGGTTATATCAAATCAAGGGGGGGGGGGCTGTAAATTACAATAAGCTAATGGGGAACGGACCATTGGAGAATGGTACTAATTTCAAGCTAAATTGATGGCTCGGCAAAGACTGGTGTAATCAATAGTGCGCTCATTGCCATTTCTCCAGTGTTAATGGTAATTTGATTTATTTACCTAGTGGGTACTTCTGCTGGCAAACCTGCTATTATAATTTCAGTCAAGGTAGCTGTCCAGGATAGAGGATAATCCTATAGACAGCCCTCCGTTGTATCTGTTCCGCCACCTGACAGAGTTTGTCATGTTCAATGATGCCTTAAAAATTGTCAATTCCAGGATGTTAAGTGAAACCGCACTGGTTTGAAACTGTTGTGCTAGCATCCAAGGCCAGATATGAGATCAGTTGTGACCTGAGGGGTCAATGGTCATTGACATCGAAATTCCATGTTCAATAGATCATGTCAATAGAAAGAGATCTACTAACGGATGTTACTGGGAATAATATGACTTGAATTGTTGCATGTTACTGATTTATCATCTGAATTCATTAATTTCAGCGTATCCCTCTAAAACTTTGTAAGTACAGTTGTCAGTAGCTTTCACACCCCGCATGACATGAGATGAATGTCCTAGGCTTGGGGTGGCAATGACCTCTGCCATTTTTGTTGTATCTGTTCGTTAGGAAATGACAATAGAAATGTGACTGGGATTGGTGCAATTTCCGCATAAGTCCCTAGTGCGGCTCAATAATCTAGTATCATCTGACTCAGCCATGGCCTCTTTCTGTCAATTTCTAAGTTTAGTGATGTGCGCTCAATCATAACACAAGTTATTCTCCATTCCTGCCTTTTAGCCTATAATTGTCTGCTAATCTGATTTGGTGGCATGCCTCACGATGTAGAGTTTGGTTTCAACTGACAAAGGTAGCCAGTTTCTCCCAGAATTAAACCGTAGAGTTGTTCACCAAGATTTGCTAAAATTTGATGATATGCGACTGCTGTCTATTTCTCCCCCTTTTGACCACCCGCAAATTTGTCCGTCTTTTCTACTAAAGTCAGCATGGGTCAATCGTTGAAAGAAGGGTTCGTCCAGCTGTCTTAACAGATAATTTGTTCTCTCAGCAGGCCCATATCGGTGCATTGTTCGCGGTGCAGCTGAGGGCCGGTGACCAGCGCTCTTTCCGATCCAGCGGCGGGGGGACCAGGTCGCATTTGTGAGATCCAAAGCATTTGCGTCATCGTCTTTCTCTGGTTTAAATTAGCATGAAGGTCGCTTTTGCCTACAGATATAAATAAAGTATTACACCTGGATATCTCACTCACTCACTCACCCTCTCTCTCTCTCTCTCTCTCTCTCTGTCTCTGTCTCTGTCTCTGTCTCTGTCTCTGTCTCTGTCTCTGTCTCTGTCTCTGTCTCTGTCTCTGTCTCTGTCTCTGTCTCTGTCTCTGTCTCTGTCTCTGTCTCTGTCTCTGTCTCTGTCTCTGTCTCTGTCTCTGTCACTGTCACTGTCACTGTCTCTGTCTCTGTCTCTGTCTCTGTCTCTGTCTCACTCTCACTCTCACTCTCACTCTCGATTATCTGTTCTAACTCACTGTCGCAGGTCTTAAGATTGAAACCATATCGTTGAGTCCTTTAAACAAAAGATATTTCATCGAATCTACATATACAAGATTGGTAAATTAAGCCAACGTGGAGGGTTTGGTGATAAGCATCCTTAAATGCTTATAATTATGGGCTTGGCGGTGACATGACCTTGTTCCACACCTGACCGGCGACCATTCTAACTCATCGACGCTTTTGGCGCCGCCTAGTGGATGTAGTTGTAGGTTATACGGGCTAGGTGGCAGTAGAGTGCCACGCATCTAATTCGTACCAAAAGCTTTCATTTATGGGGTCGATCTTTGTAAAGACTGAATTAAAACGTTTTGCTTCGACATCCTCCTCCTCCCTCGCTCTCGCTCTCTCACTCACCCACTCATTTCAGTCAGTCACACGCAATTGCGTGCCGACAAGAGGGACCTCTTGCGGCAGTTTAGGGAACCAGCTTGGTCTATTTCACGGTAGGCGGCACTGCTAGTACTGTCAGCTGCATCTGAGCGCTATCGGAGTCTGTACCGAAGGCATTGGACCTTGTAGGTGGCGCTAGTGGTGCTACCGTTGGTGCGTCAATTGACCTGTTAATTGTTTAAGGTCATGTTTAAGGTCAAGGGTCATACATTTTCCATTTCGCGCGGACTACAATCGCTCAGTTTTTAGTAAAACTCACGGGGCCCAACATACTCCCAAAATTAATCACAAATTACTTCAAGGAACGGGTGGGCGTGGTCACGTTCCCGATTCCCGGTGTTAACTAACATGATTGGGCTGGAAGTGTAGGCAAATGCTGCCCGGCGGCATATTGTATGGTGTGTCCGTGCACATTACATGGTCCCTGTCAATTAATTGGGGGCCTGCCGACTGTTCAGTAATCCGACCTGAACAAAACAGTCCTTATCATACCTGAACGACGATCTATAGGCGGTGGTAATTCCTCGCTTCCCTCCGTAACCAACTCTAATTGAGTACAAGCAGGGTGACATATTTTGTCATAGTCACGTCACATCGAACGGTAACTCGCTTGACGTTTATGATTAAAGGTCTCAAATGATGCATCAATTTAACAACCGTGACATTTCTGCGTTAATCTTTGATATACCTCGAAGGGGAAGCTGGCATCAATATCAGTTAGGTACTGATAATGCTAGGGGAGAAAGGGGAATTGATTGACAGGTTACGAACAGCGATAAATTTATAACGATTGAAATGGTGATTCAGATTTGTATCGGTTATATGAACGCGAATCACGAAACGACTCAATGCTGATTTAATAACAACCCGGAAGGCAATTCAGACTTGTTCTGGCGCTGAGCTGCCGAAGGAGCAGAATAATGTTTAACGTTTACGATGTTGTACTCTCCTTATCCTATTGTAACTGAACACGTTACGACTTCTGGGCCTCCTTCATGACAAACCGTATCTAAATGATGAATCCATCCCAGGGACGTGACAATCCTACGCTGACCGTCGATTTATCTCGAAGAGCACTTTGTAAGAATTGAGAATCGATTGATAAGCCTTGGATTAACACTAGACAGATAGTGGATTGAAACGCTGATCTACCGAGACCAGCCAAATCAGATTGTAGAGCAGCTTATATTGACCTACTAGCAAAAAAAAAAAAAAAAACGAATTTGTGGTGGTCGCGTCGTGAGGGCGTGATCATTGCGTTTCCGTTGGTTCGTGTTCGGATCGCCGCGGTGCAGTCCCGGTGAGCCTGTGAAGTGTGATGTTATGCCGGCGTAAAGTCGTGTGGTCGACGTGACAACTTAAAGATAATTACGTTAGCGGTCTCTGTGAATCCGAATCAGCAACATATCTGAAGTAACCCTCCCTTCTTTCCCAGACAGATTGTTAAATTTTCACGCTATATTTACAAACGGACGATACAATACTGGTCACTTTCCAACCGGTGTACCACGATCGGTTGTCAGCTCGCCAATGTCAACTTAGCCTTAAATCTAATCCTAACGCCCTAACCGCAAAAATATTATTTACAAAACATCGCCAATTGAACTGTCATGACGTCATCTGACGTAGTTTGACGCGTCAGTGGTGACCAGCGCCCTAAAAATGACACCACCTGACCTGTTCCACTCCCCTCTCATACATTTGAATCCCACACCTCACTGCGGCCGGACCGCGCGCGCGATGACCGACAGATAGCGCTACCCCAATACCAATGTAATGGTGAGCCATTAGCCTACACTGACCATTACTGACCCGCCCCGGCTGTCCCTCTAACCCCTCTGTCTATCCCATAGACAAGGCCGGACCAGTCAGGCCCATTAGCCCCTTCCCGCCTTTACAAACAGACGCACCACTGCCGCGCTGCTCGGTCGGGAGCGGAATGTAGCGACCATCTGCCCTCCCTTCCCTGCCGAATAACACTCCCACGATGTTAAATCCATTACCCTCTAATGGTGGCTCAGGTTAGACCCCAGGGAGTGGCATTTGTAATCCAGATCAGAGACATCCGATGGGTAAATGGGAGGTGAATTGTCCATGACGGGGAGGCAGTCTTGATGAGGCGGACAGATGAGATGACTCACTTGACAGTGTTTGATGATTGCTGTCCACTCCAGCTGAGGTCCGGTGCAGTGATGATCCGATCAGCAGAGAGGCCGCTCCGGCCGAAGCCGGGCGGGGCGGTGTCCCGCGCCGAGTCCCGAGGCGTTCTGTCTCTGGTGGTCGGCCTCCGGTGGTCGGTCTCGGGTCTGTCTGTCACTCGTGGTCTGATCCCGTAGTCTGTTCCCCTCTCTCCTTCTGCATTGAGTTTTGTTCTCCCGTGATTTCCGGGCCGGAGGTTCCGGGCGTCGCCGGGCCTCGCTGACCGGGGCAGAAAATTGGCGACATCCCGTCTCGCATCCGGAGTCGAGACCGTCGCCCTCCTCCTCCATTCCGCCGGAACGTGACGTCATCCTCACTTGCTCGGCTCATCCGTCTCAGCTGTCTCCTGCCGGATGACGTTTTCACACTCGATTTTCGCCGGATGTCGGTCCCTGCCTGTGCCGGACGGCTGACCGCAACGACATCCTCCCACCTTCCTGTCAGCTGCGTCGGCAGGATGTGCGTGGCGCCAGGCTTTGGGAGGCTGGTCCAGCACCGGGAGCAGGTGTTTCCGGCTGCGTTGCGTTTGTCGGCGGCCACTGCGCCGGCCCGGATGGGTGTGTTTGTACTCCACCCTTCGGCGAGCCTTTGATCTTCGCTTAATGGTGACCGGCCGACGAGTCGGGGATCGTTTGGTCGACCCCCTCCCCACGCCGGCTCAGCGCCGCGGCAGGCAGTGCGATCGTCCTTACGTATAGAGTGTGAGAGATGTCCTTTTTGATGTACGGAGAAAAAAAAATGTCACAGCTTCCAGCTGTTACATTTTCAGGCTTCTTCTTTTAATTGTGCCCCCACAATTAAGGATGGGCTTGTTCTGCATGGTAGTCGGCTGGCCTTCTTCGTCTGCCTTGGCTAGGACGTTGACGTCCTCTGCCTCCCTGCGATGCGAGGGTGCTGTTTCTGGACTCCATGGGTAACGTCTCCTCGATCCTCCGACAGCTGGTTGTGGTGTAGCCATCCCCCCGAGGTCAGTTCCCTTGCCACCATTTGCCCTAACCCAGCTTACACCCTAACCATCCCATAAGTGACACTTCCCCCTTTCGGTATCCCATTCCCCGAGTTAATTACAGCAGGTCATGTCCTAATCGTTTCCCCCCCAACATTCGTAAGGTGGTTGCCTGACAAGCCCGGTAACGAGTAAGCACAACACATCTGTTTTAAGTACTACACACCATCAGACATCTACCCCTACATAAAACCTAATGACACACCGCGCGCATATTGTCACATCGGTACATACGTCGCTCCATGTTGGTACGACGGCCCGTGGTGGGCTCCCTGGTAGCCACTTGGACGAGAGGTCTGGGGCCTTCCCACCGATCGCCGCCTGGCGTGACCCCCTTGGTTGCTCGTGTCCAGGCCGGGGTCGGTCGTCGTAGTCGTGTAGTCCGCTTTGTTGGCGCTAGGGCATCGGGCGCTTTTACAGCAACGCCTCTGCCAACGCCTTGGTCGATCTGGTTCCCTCCATGGTTGGGCGCTGTTGTCGTGAAGTCCGGTTTGTTGGCGCCGGGGCATTGGGCGTCTTTGAGCAACGCCTCTGCCAACACCCTGATCGATCGGGCTCGGCCATGGTTGGGCGCTGTTGTCGTGAAGTCCGGTGGCGGTAACCCGCGAGGGTGCTCTGGAGCTGCACGCCCCAACGCCACCGTGGTAACGTTGCTTGCTCTGGTACCTGGAACAAAGGAGAAGGGGGAGGGTGCTTCTTGGGTCGAAGGGGGGAAGAAGGAAAGTATAAGGCGGTTGGACATGACCCTTGGAGTGGGTAGCATGGGGTTTGGGATGGTTGTTGAGCAGGATTGGTGTTACTGGGGTTTGTTGTTCGTCCTCCATGGAGCACATCAACTCTCCGTACCTCTCCTTGGTGACCATGCCTTTGTTTCTGTATTGCAGTTATCTGGGCGGCCTGTTCCTGTTTCACCAGCTGCTCCGTGCGTTCCCATTCGTTCGACCCACTCAGCTGCCCCGCATGCCTCGAACTTCTGGTTTCCAAGGATTCCGTTCGGTGTTTGCGCGACTTGGTTAGTCGGTCTTCGAATTGGTTTGTTGCAGGTCAGCTCAACCCGATGTTCGATGGTTCAATGACATCACGTCCTCAGGTTCATAAAGGCGCTTTTGTTCGTTTATGTGTTCTGCAGCTGTTTTCCTTCTGATCCAAACCGAGCGCCTTGGTATCCAGAATCTTCGGATCCATGCTTCCTTCATCCCTTTTTCCCGCTTAGCCAGACATCCGAGTGTTTTGTTCACCAACACCACGACTTCTTGACTTCTTTACAGTTGGTGGTCTTGATATTTGGTCTTCGACGTCTCCTTGGTGGTGGGGAGTTTAGATGAGTCTTCTGCTGGTGGGTGATTTTTTCACGGTTGTCTCTGCTCAGGCTGATGGCGCCGCTGGCCGGCTGGATTTTCTCTCGAGGCTCGGTTGGATATTCCTTCGTTACTGCTTGGTTGATTTCTCCTCTTCTCAGAGTGATGTCTCCTCCTGGAACAATCCATCTTGGTCAATCCTTCTCCGACACCGGTTAGGTAGAGGCCGCCGCTTTCTTCTAGAGTGTCGCCTCCTTCCGTTCTCCAGGATGATTTTGTTGGCTACAGAGATTCAAAGCTTTCTATTGACCGCTCGACGATGATGCTGTTTTCGGACGAAACTAACTCCGATGATGGCGTCATGGTGAAGTTCGGCGTATGGGAAGGCGTCATGTCTGCTTCTGTACTCTTAACTTGAATTTTACTGCTGTTTCTCTGGTGACCGGTTATCATGTGACCTGAGGCGGACCGAAGAGCCACGCCCGCGATTTGGGAAGACTGGCTGTTGATGTCTGACGAGCGACGCGAGAATCAGTGCCGGTTTCCTTTGGACCTCCTTTCGACGAGAACACTTTATACGTCGGTCCGTGTCTCGTGCTGTTGATGTAGCAAGGTGGTGGGCTTCCGTGACCAGGTTAGCTGTTTTCTTCTCAGGCTGTCTTCGATAACCTCTGATTGAGATTCCCGTAGATCCTGGCGTCGTTTCCTGTGGAGGTTGAAGGAAAGTCGCGTCCATTCGTTACCGGCTGATTCCCATGCGAATGATGATGTCAGTGTCCTTGATGCCGTTGATTGTCCGGGAGGCATTCGAAGGCTCGGTGCCGCGGGTGGTGGTAATTGTAGCACATATTCAGAGTAAGTCCCGCTCTCGCCTGGCTTGGTTGTCGTATTTGTTTAACCCCTGCGGTCTTGAGGTCCGGTACGTCGCCATTCCTGTCCTATCGCTTGGCTTTGCTCTGATCGACTGGCTCTTGGCACGTAGACTTCTCCCTTTCACCGTACTCAACGCCAGGTCAGTTTTTTTTTGTTGTGGAGTTTGGAACCGCAAGATTAGCGTAGCATGGCTGGTGTGTTTCCTCCCGCTCTTCTTGATCTCCCCCTCAGATTTTCCCGTTGCTCGCTGGAGGCAGGCTTTGCTCTTCGCGTTCCAGTCGTCCCGACGGCGCAGGCTTCTTCTCAGATTCCTCCTCCCGCGTTTGGAAAAACTGCCACGATCTTTCCGACCACTTGTTGCTGCGGATACGGGAACCTTCTTGTGTAGCAGCTCAGGACCTCCCCTTCCCGGTGGCTGGCTCCCACTGCTTCTTCTTCATCTGCCATTTCACTTCATTGTCAAATGTCTTGCATTTCCTGCACCCTTGATCTTGATCTTGTTGTGATCTGGGCTAAACCAGTAACATATGCTTGCGCATGTACGAGTTGGATCCTTGTGATCAGATTGCTGCTCCTCTCGAACCTCTAGATGTTATCTTGTCTTTGTTTCTTTGTAGTGCAGTGTCTCCTCTTATCTCCTTTACCGTCGATCTTGTTTCTTTCTGGGCGGCTTCTCGATAGGTGCGACTCTGCTGATTGCATGTTGCATTTTGTGACTGCAGTTCCCTTTGAATAACTGGGTTCAAATTTGTCCCTTTGATCGCAAACTTCTTGAGATGTCATGATGGTTCTTCATCTTCTTCAGTCTTCTTTCTCCCCTTCCTGGCTCGGTTAGGTGTAGCACTGTTGATTGTAGGTTCCGTGCAACATAACTGAAACGCACCTGAACAGCTCGGTATGATTCTTCATTCTTGATTATCAATGCCTGGAACGCAACGTCAATGCTTTTCTTAATTTTACCCGTCTTAGATTTCGCTTTCCTTGATTTGGATTTTGTGTAACATTGCTGAGTCCATGTTGCTGTTGCATGCAATAGAACTGCAACGCCACCGTACGACTGGATCCGTCTTTCCTTCTTGCCCGCAAATTTCTTGGACACAACGCCAATACTTCCTTTTACTTCTCCGGTCTTCGGTCTCGTTCTTCTGGATTTGGATTTGTGCAACATTGCTGGTTCCGTGTTGCATGCAACCGCCTTGCAATGCCTCTGAACAGCTGGACCTGCTTCTGTCTCCTTGACCACTAACTCCGTAATTGTTAATGTTCCTCCTTAAATTTTCCAGTTTTGACCTCGTTCTTCTGGGTTTGGATATGCGTAACTTCACTGATTGCATGCAACAGAACTGCCACCTTTCTCGATAGCCGGATTCAATTGTGTCCTCTTAACCTCAGCCTTCTTGGATGTTATGAAGTATTTTTGAATTTCTTCTGTCTTCGGTCTTGTTTTCTGGCTTCGGGTATGTGCCACATTGCTAAATTGTGTTGCATGCAATGGAACTTGCAACGCCTCGAAACAGCTGAAGTACTTTCGGACATCTTGACTACCTCCTTGAATAGTGTTCTTGAATGTAGCATGGTATCCTCCTTGATTTCTAGCGTTTGGTTTCGTTCTTCTTGGTTCCTGTATGTGCAACATGGCTGATTTTCATGTTGTGTGCAACCGGATTGCAACTTCTCTGTACTGTTGGGTTATATCCTGTATTCATAGCCATGACCCCAGTTGATACGTGGTTCTTCTCCGTAGCTCCTCCGGTCTTCGATCCTGTTTTTCTCGGGCTCGGATATGTGCAACTTCGGCTGATTGTATGTTGCATGCAACTGAGCTGCAACTCCTCTGGGCTGTTGATGACATCCTTTTTTCATAGCCAGTGGATACAACGGGTCTCTTCTCCGTAGCTCCTCCAGTTCGTCGTTCGTATTTTTCTTCTTGGGCTCTGGTATGAGCAACTCTGCTGATTGCATGTTGCATGCAACTGGATTGCAACTCCTCTTCCTCCTCTGGACTGTTTGCTGATGTCCTGTCCTGTCAGTGAGTACAACCTGTTTCTTCTCTATTGCTCGTTCAGTCTTCGGTCTTGATTTTTTCTTGGGTTCGGGTATGTGCAACTCTGCTGATTGCATGTTGCATGCAACTGGGCTGCAACTCCTCTGGGCTGTTGATGGCATCCTGGTTTCATAGCCAGTGGATACAACGTGTCTCTTCTCCGCAGCTCCTCCAGTCGTCGATCTTATTTTCTTCTTGGGCTCTGGTATGCGCAACTCTGCTGATTGCATGTTGCATGCAACTGGACTGCAACTCCTCTAGACTGTAACTCCTCAGGACTGCTGGATTATCTCCCGTCTTCATAGCTAGTGGATACAACGTGTTTGCTCTCCATAGCCCCTCCAGTCTTCGAACTTGAATTTTTTCTTTGGGTTCGGGTATGTGCAACTCTGCTGATTTCATGTTGCATGCAACAAAGCCATTGCCCCACGTTGGGCGCCACGAATGTGGTGATGCCCCCTGGGGGTCCGGAAGCGGTGGGGAGTATGTTTAAAAAAAATATTGTTTAATAAAATTTCGCTCATTGGGGGTGTTTTTCTTTGCCGAGATGGTTGCCGACCTGCGCCGTCCTCTGGAACAGCTTCAGGTGAGTGTTTTAGGCTGGTAGATCCAACAAATTGTTGATTAACCAGTTGATTTCTTGCTGTTTGATTTCTGTTGTTCAAGCGTAATTACACACCCATTTCCAATTGCTGGTCGGTCCGTTGGTTTCAAGCTGACCGATTCCTTTCCGCCACCGTTCCTTGCGCCTGGGGCTCGTCACAAACAATATTTATAATGAGGCTGGCTTGTCGCTTGTCAACATATAGTCTTCACTGCCTAGGATGGTATCTGTCTCATAAGGAATTTAGGACACGGATGTCTCCCCAAAGCATATAATTTTGATGCCTCCCTTGAGGACATAACCTGAAGCCACCATCTGATACCTGATAGCTACCCACCATTCTCTCCCTTTCTAATGCCTATCATCCCAAAGATAATCGAGTACATCCCCATTTAACGTCGCCCTCAATGCTGAGATTAGATCTCCCGCTGGTCCTTACACTATATGACGCATACCTCAATCTCCCTCAGACTCACTCTCTTTGTCATACCTCTCTCATCCCACTACAATAAATTTGATCCCGCGTCGACCTCTCAGTCCCTCCCGGCAATTGTTCTAACTCCCTCCAGCGGTACATATCAGGGACAATAAACGCAATTTGTTCAATAGACTCCGTGATTAGTGTAAATTCCATTTAAGCTTACTCTTACCTCCCAACGACTTATCGCGCCCCATTCCAACATTGGAATCGTGTGTGCTCTTCCTAGCACAACTTGGACTCCCTGGCCCAATATCCTCGAACACCTACATCACTTGACCATGATTACTTGTCTAAAGGTGCAACGCAGGTAGCGATTACATTATTAGCGTTCGTCGATGGGTGTGATTGGTTCAATCAATCTCTGCCGGCCCACTCTCTTCGAACACCTACATCATTTGACCCCGATTACTTGTCTAAAGATCGACGCGGGTAGCGTCAGTTATTAGCGTTCCTCGGTGGCTTATGATTGGTCCGTCAACCTCTGCCGCTCACGGCACATCTCTGTTTCCCTACTAAAACCCCGCGGCCGGACGTTGGTTACTGACCCTTGCAGCCCTTCTGTGAGAGACCGTCTTACGCGTTTTCACCTAACGAACCGGTGGACACAATCCTGCTGCCCGGCGACCGCAGTCTCACTGGGCTCATAGACAGGTACCTACTCAGTACTCTCATGCAGTCATGGCACCCGCAAGTGGCGCCTTTGAATCATTGACCGGTGTGACTCGAAGACTCCATGACTGAATCTATCCTACAATTTTATCCGACGCCGTGGAATCCTGTCCTGCAGATGTGTGTTCAAGCGCGTTAGCGTCATGAGTGATGCCTGCTGCGATCCTTTCCGACGGTGGACTTACCTCACCTCATCCTGGCGGAATTACCCCTTCGCCTCAATCTATCACCTTCGTATTTTGTCACTCACCTTCGGCGGAGTGCTCCCTCGTCCTGTCTCTCTGACTCACCTCTCAGCTTGGGCGTCTTATGGCGTTCTTTGTTCTGATATCTGCCTAACATATTTACTTACTCCCTCCGTAACGTGAGACAGTTCCAATCCTAGTAGACTTAGACGTATCAGCAGAGTCAAAACACATGAAAGTGTTGCAACATACCTCCTCTGCGGCTAGCATCCATCCTTAGATCTTTTCCTCCTTGTGTAATTCCGGTTTCAGTATCTATCGACCACTTCAAAGTCACTCCTTCTGTATCTCCTTACCTGTCTGATCCGTAGAATCCCTTCAGTCCATGTGCGCACCGCTGCGCGGTACGAATCAATTGTTACCCGCGACATGAACAACAAAAACAAAAATCATTGGATAGAGAAATCTGCGCCGCCAAATAGTCAGACCATCTACTACTCCTTTCATCTACACGATATTTACGCCTACCAGCCGAAACGTCTCCACCGCAGCTTGCTATATTCACTCAGTGACGTCATATTCCAGGAAACAGACTGTGTTTACGCTTGTTGATCAGTAATGACGTCATAAGATCGTGTCGTCTGCGGGTTGGTACTTGGTGCATCCTGACTTCTCATCGTCTAACCTTGGACACGCCAACTTTGATCGGAATTTCAACTTGACTATTCTGAGTGTTGCCTGTGATTTAATGAAGTAATTCTCGGTAGTGCCCAATCATTTGTGATCATGAATATTTTATTTGTGGATTGCTGTCTGGCGTCCCTCCCCGCGCTGTCGCAAATTTCTCTGGGGTCGTAAGTATTTGCATCAAGGGAATTCTAAGGTAGTGCGCCGGATTAGTCTCAATTTGGCATTTCGATTTAAAAAAAAAACAATCCAACATAGTGATTTCATGTTATCTTACTGAACCAATTTATGAGAGTCAATTTTATAATGTAGGTTTTTATTGACATACTCGACCAGATGATTTATTTAACTTGCAATTCAATTGCAATTGACAATCGACTTGTGGTGTTCTAATTTAAAGAAGCTCGGTTTACCGATTGCTATGTTGTTGAAGGTATTCAAATTTTGGCAAATGTGATATCCAATTATTGAGTGGGAACATTAGCAATGAGAAGTGGTTATATCAAATCAAGGGGGGGCTGTAAATTACAATAAGCTAATGGGGAACGGACCATTGGAGAATGGTACTAATTTCAAGCTAAATTGATGGCTCGGCAAAGACTGGTGTAATCAATAGTGCGCTCATTGCCATTTCTCCAGTGTTAATGGTAATTTGATTTATTTACCTAGTGGGTACTTCTGCTGGCAAACCTGCTATTATAATTTCAGTCAAGGTAGCTGTCCAGGATAGAGGATAATCCTATAGACAGCCCTCCGTTGTATCTGTTCCGCCACCTGACAGAGTTTGTCATGTTCAATGATGCCTTAAAAATTGTCAATTCCAGGATGTTAAGTGAAACCGCACTGGTTTGAAACTGTTGTGCTAGCATCCAAGGCCAGATATGAGATCAGTTGTGACCTGAGGGGTCAATGGTCATTGACATCGAAATTCCATGTTCAATAGATCATGTCAATAGAAAGAGATCTACTAACGGATGTTACTGGGAATAATATGACTTGAATTGTTGCATGTTACTGATTTATCATCTGAATTCATTAATTTCAGCGTATCCCTCTAAAACTTTGTAAGTACAGTTGTCAGTAGCTTTCACACCCCGCATGACATGAGATGAATGTCCTAGGCTTGGGGTGGCAATGACCTCTGCCATTTTTGTTGTATCTGTTCGTTAGGAAATGACAATAGAAATGTGACTGGGATTGGTGCAATTTCCGCATAAGTCCCTAGTGCGGCTCAATAATCTAGTATCATCTGACTCAGCCATGGCCTCTTTCTGTCAATTTCTAAGTTTAGTGATGTGCGCTCAATCATAACACAAGTTATTCTCCATTCCTGCCTTTTAGCCTATAATTGTCTGCTAATCTGATTTGGTGGCATGCCTCACGATGTAGAGTTTGGTTTCAACTGACAAAGGTAGCCAGTTTCTCCCAGAATTAAACCGTAGAGTTGTTCACCAAGATTTGCTAAAATTTGATGATATGCGACTGCTGTCTATTTCTCCCCCTTTTGACCACCCGCAAATTTGTCCGTCTTTTCTACTAAAGTCAGCATGGGTCAATCGTTGAAAGAAGGGTTCGTCCAGCTGTCTTAACAGATAATTTGTTCTCTCAGCAGGCCCATATCGGTGCATTGTTCGCGGTGCAGCTGAGGGCCGGTGACCAGCGCTCTTTCCGATCCAGCGGCGGGGGGACCAGGTCGCATTTGTGAGATCCAAAGCATTTGCGTCATCGTCTTTCTCTGGTTTAAATTAGCATGAAGGTCGCTTTTGCCTACAGATATAAATAAAGTATTACACCTGGATATCTCACTCACTCACTCACCCTCTCTCTCTCTCTCTCTCTCTCTCTCTCTCTCTCTCTCTCTCTCTGTCTCTGTCTCTGTCTCTGTCTCTGTCTCTGTCTCTGTCTCTGTCTCTGTCTCTGTCTCTGTCTCTGTCTCTGTCTCTGTCTCTGTCTCTGTCTCTGTCTCTGTCTCTGTCTCTGTCTCTGTCTCTGTCTCTGTCTCTGTCTCTGTCTCTGTCACTGTCACTGTCACTGTCTCTGTCTCTGTCTCTGTCTCTGTCTCTGTCTCACTCTCACTCTCACTCTCACTCTCGATTATCTGTTCTAACTCACTGTCGCAGGTCTTAAGATTGAAACCATATCGTTGAGTCCTTTAAACAAAAGATATTTCATCGAATCTACATATACAAGATTGGTAAATTAAGCCAACGTGGAGGGTTTGGTGATAAGCATCCTTAAATGCTTATAATTATGGGCTTGGCGGTGACATGACCTTGTTCCACACCTGACCGGCGACCATTCTAACTCATCGACGCTTTTGGCGCCGCCTAGTGGATGTAGTTGTAGGTTATACGGGCTAGGTGGCAGTAGAGTGCCACGCATCTAATTCGTACCAAAAGCTTTCATTTATGGGGTCGATCTTTGTAAAGACTGAATTAAAACGTTTTGCTTCGACATCCTCCTCCTCCCTCGCTCTCGCTCTCTCACTCACCCACTCATTTCAGTCAGTCACACGCAATTGCGTGCCGACAAGAGGGACCTCTTGCGGCAGTTTAGGGAACCAGCTTGGTCTATTTCACGGTAGGCGGCACTGCTAGTACTGTCAGCTGCATCTGAGCGCTATCGGAGTCTGTACCGAAGGCATTGGACCTTGTAGGTGGCGCTAGTGGTGCTACCGTTGGTGCGTCAATTGACCTGTTAATTGTTTAAGGTCATGTTTAAGGTCAAGGGTCATACATTTTCCATTTCGCGCGGACTACAATCGCTCAGTTTTTAGTAAAACTCACGGGGCCCAACATACTCCCAAAATTAATCACAAATTACTTCAAGGAACGGGTGGGCGTGGTCACGTTCCCGATTCCCGGTGTTAACTAACATGATTGGGCTGGAAGTGTAGGCAAATGCTGCCCGGCGGCATATTGTATGGTGTGTCCGTGCACATTACATGGTCCCTGTCAATTAATTGGGGGCCTGCCGACTGTTCAGTAATCCGACCTGAACAAAACAGTCCTTATCATACCTGAACGACGATCTATAGGCGGTGGTAATTCCTCGCTTCCCTCCGTAACCAACTCTAATTGAGTACAAGCAGGGTGACATATTTTGTCATAGTCACGTCACATCGAACGGTAACTCGCTTGACGTTTATGATTAAAGGTCTCAAATGATGCATCAATTTAACAACCGTGACATTTCTGCGTTAATCTTTGATATACCTCGAAGGGGAAGCTGGCATCAATATCAGTTAGGTACTGATAATGCTAGGGGAGAAAGGGGAATTGATTGACAGGTTACGAACAGCGATAAATTTATAACGATTGAAATGGTGATTCAGATTTGTATCGGTTATATGAACGCGAATCACGAAACGACTCAATGCTGATTTAATAACAACCCGGAAGGCAATTCAGACTTGTTCTGGCGCTGAGCTGCCGAAGGAGCAGAATAATGTTTAACGTTTACGATGTTGTACTCTCCTTATCCTATTGTAACTGAACACGTTACGACTTCTGGGCCTCCTTCATGACAAACCGTATCTAAATGATGAATCCATCCCAGGGACGTGACAATCCTACGCTGACCGTCGATTTATCTCGAAGAGCACTTTGTAAGAATTGAGAATCGATTGATAAGCCTTGGATTAACACTAGACAGATAGTGGATTGAAACGCTGATCTACCGAGACCAGCCAAATCAGATTGTAGAGCAGCTTATATTGACCTACTAGCAAAAAAAAAAACGAATTTGTGGTGGTCGCGTCGTGAGGGCGTGATCATTGCGTTTCCGTTGGTTCGTGTTCGGATCGCCGCGGTGCAGTCCCGGTGAGCCTGTGAAGTGTGATGTTATGCCGGCGTAAAGTCGTGTGGTCGACGTGACAACTTAAAGATAATTACGTTAGCGGTCTCTGTGAATCCGAATCAGCAACATATCTGAAGTAACCCTCCCTTCTTTCCCAGACAGATTGTTAAATTTTCACGCTATATTTACAAACGGACGATACAATACTGGTCACTTTCCAACCGGTGTACCACGATCGGTTGTCAGCTCGCCAATGTCAACTTAGCCTTAAATCTAATCCTAACGCCCTAACCGCAAAAATATTATTTACAAAACATCGCCAATTGAACTGTCATGACGTCATCTGACGTAGTTTGACGCGTCAGTGGTGACCAGCGCCCTAAAAATGACACCACCTGACCTGTTCCACTCCCCTCTCATACATTTGAATCCCACACCTCACTGCGGCCGGACCGCGCGCGCGATGACCGACAGATAGCGCTACCCCAATACCAATGTAATGGTGAGCCATTAGCCTACACTGACCATTACTGACCCGCCCCGGCTGTCCCTCTAACCCCTCTGTCTATCCCATAGACAAGGCCGGACCAGTCAGGCCCATTAGCCCCTTCCCGCCTTTACAAACAGACGCACCACTGCCGCGCTGCTCGGTCGGGAGCGGAATGTAGCGACCATCTGCCCTCCCTTCCCTGCCGAATAACACTCCCACGATGTTAAATCCATTACCCTCTAATGGTGGCTCAGGTTAGACCCCAGGGAGTGGCATTTGTAATCCAGATCAGAGACATCCGATGGGTAAATGGGAGGTGAATTGTCCATGACGGGGAGGCAGTCTTGATGAGGCGGACAGATGAGATGACTCACTTGACAGTGTTTGATGATTGCTGTCCACTCCAGCTGAGGTCCGGTGCAGTGATGATCCGATCAGCAGAGAGGCCGCTCCGGCCGAAGCCGGGCGGGGCGGTGTCCCGCGCCGAGTCCCGAGGCGTTCTGTCTCTGGTGGTCGGCCTCCGGTGGTCGGTCTCGGGTCTGTCTGTCACTCGTGGTCTGATCCCGTAGTCTGTTCCCCTCTCTCCTTCTGCATTGAGTTTTGTTCTCCCGTGATTTCCGGGCCGGAGGTTCCGGGCGTCGCCGGGCCTCGCTGACCGGGGCAGAAAATTGGCGACATCCCGTCTCGCATCCGGAGTCGAGACCGTCGCCCTCCTCCTCCATTCCGCCGGAACGTGACGTCATCCTCACTTGCTCGGCTCATCCGTCTCAGCTGTCTCCTGCCGGATGACGTTTTCACACTCGATTTTCGCCGGATGTCGGTCCCTGCCTGTGCCGGACGGCTGACCGCAACGACATCCTCCCACCTTCCTGTCAGCTGCGTCGGCAGGATGTGCGTGGCGCCAGGCTTTGGGAGGCTGGTCCAGCACCGGGAGCAGGTGTTTCCGGCTGCGTTGCGTTTGTCGGCGGCCACTGCGCCGGCCCGGATGGGTGTGTTTGTACTCCACCCTTCGGCGAGCCTTTGATCTTCGCTTAATGGTGACCGGCCGACGAGTCGGGGATCGTTTGGTCGACCCCCTCCCCACGCCGGCTCAGCGCCGCGGCAGGCAGTGCGATCGTCCTTACGTATAGAGTGTGAGAGATGTCCTTTTTGATGTACGGAGAAAAAAAAATGTCACAGCTTCCAGCTGTTACAGTATCATGAAGCCGATCGCGACGAAACTTTAGTACCCTCATGGTGACAAAGTCTGAAAATTTCATGACCCTGACCCAAGTGAACTTTGACTTGTGGCCTATTTCTCGAGACTGTTTGGCCATGTTGGAGGCCATGTTTGGCCGGAATAGCGATTCGGCGTATGTCGGCTCACATTATCCGCGCTTTTATAGTCTTTTCGTGGTTTAAAACGCTCAAACATGTGATATGATGTTGCTCCCACGCATTAGGGTGGATGTCAATGTCACCTTACGGTCAAGTCAGGTCATTGACCTTTGATGACCTCGGTGCACTTTTCCGAGTTTAACATGTTTCATAGGATAGTTTCGTTTAGCTGATTTTGAATTTAGCATTTAGCAACCATTTGAACATTTACGAAGTAGTTTTGATGCCTTCGTATCATGTTACGTACTCGTATGTAGCTGCCAGTGGTAGTGGACACCTGCTATACGGACGCCCATAAGTAAAGTACCCCTACTGGTTGACCTGACCTGACCTACCCCGACATGGCCTAAACGCATGAAGACATCATCTATGATCCAAACTAACATGAAATTCATGGTCAGCACAAAACAAAACTATTACAGCCTTACTTTAGGAGGTTCTGACATGTCCTGATTTTCCCGTCTTTTGGGTCTGTGATCTGACCTGGGCGGTGTTTCACGGCACGCTACCAGCCGCTGCCAGCACTGATGACACTTTTGGTTTCAATGGAGACATCAACAAGCCAAACCCACAACACTACCGAAGGTTGACCTTAGCTCGCGGAATGCGCTGGCAGCGGCTGTCAGGCGTCAGCGCGACCGTGAAACACCGCCCTGGAAGGTCAACCAATGACCAAGGACCTTAAAATCGGGTATCATAGGCTTCGTCTCGTCACTCACGGGCAACACGCTTGTTTTTTCCGCGAGCTCTAGCTTGATCAGGGGCCGAACGGCAGGGAGTCCAACCGACACCTTCCAGCCCGCGAAGGCTGCGCCAAGCGCCGACCCGGAGCGGTCTAACTGGTCGACAAAAGCAATTTGAAGTGTTTTCAAAGTAATATAAGGCTCGGGTTGGGTGGGCTGCCATTTCTTTTTTCTTTTTTTTAGTTAAAAAATTATCGTTTCAGGGCTGTGACGAAAAAATAAATGGCCTAAATCCGATGAGAAAACAGGATTTGGGGGTACCCTAGGTTTGGTTACTTGCAGGAGTTGCCCCCCCCCCCAAAACGCAAGTCTGGATCCGCCAGTGTACTGGAAAACATACTCTAACTACCTTACTCAAAATTTCCAAAGCGTTCATTGGTAACAAATTTGACTTTGTTTTGAGGAGTCTGTGATTGATATTCTTGACCTTGTCTTGCTCTCCATTTCACTGCAATGCAGTTACCTTATCCCAAGGTCAAAACCCTGTTTTTATAGCACTAGCTTCACCAATATCATCTAATATTGAGGGCAGCATCTATCACTTCATCATCACCCCACAAATTCTCAACTTCGTTCAACATCAAAAAGATCCTGTGGATAATTTATTTTCTTTACTTAGTGTTCTCTTTCCTGCTCTCCTCAACAGAAAGAAATCCCTAGCAATGTAATCAAAAGCATTCCTAAAATATAATTAGGTCTTGGCTTGATTCGCAAATAGCAGTTTAAAAACTGAACACAAGACATCTAAGAACTTTTAAATGTCGCAGCTGCGCCAAAACCCGATGTGGCTCAATAACAATTGAAAATAATTGAGCAACATTGTTTTTCTGGTTCTTCATTTTTTAGCGATAGCGGCGTACAATCTTTCTTAAATTAATTTAAAGAAACCAAAATATGAGCATCATATTTTTAAATTAAGTATACATAAGCAAAACAGAAAAAAAAAACTTTATTTTATGCAGTTCCGTGCGTTTCGTGCCTAAATGCAAATGGCCGCCGCCTTCAAGGCTACCATAGTGGAAGCATGGATGAGATAATAATGGATTGGTGTCTTCGCAGTTTTTGGCGACATTGAGCTCAGGCCTGCCATCTAGCGGGAGAATCGTCGTAAGTTAGGAGCAAGCCGAGTGAACGCCGCTGATTAGCATTGTGACACACGGGAGTGTGGTGTAGTAGCAGGCTTGTTGTGCAATTTTTCAAAAGGTTATGTCTTTATATGTCAGTAAAAGCGAAGAAATTAATAGATTTATGTGCAGGGTCAGTAATAAGATAAGCAGTTCCATGTTATTTCCTCATTAAATCGTGAAACAGGGAGTTATTGGAGTCTTCGCCAGCACGTGTCGTTTTCGCTATTTTTCACACGAGTCTTTACTTGGCCTAAATCAAACAAATTGTCCGATCAAAGAACAAAACGAACGTAAGTACTATCTATAAGTCTAATGAAAAAGTTTAACGGAATTGCTAACGTCATTGCCGCTCAATATGCCATTCAAGACGCTCTATGAAAAGGACCCAACCAGTGCTGCGTAGTCGATGAAATTTCAGTGACTTTGTTTCGAACTCTGATTCCGGTATCCAAATATCGACTCCGACTCTTTCGGGCAGAACTGTCGATTCACACAGACTCCGACTCTGCAGCCCTGGTAAGTCTGTGGAGTCGATGACTTTTCGGTGACGTTCGACTCATACTCCGACTACAGCTTTTAAAAATCAACCGATTCCGAGTCGGAACAGAACCGCTGGCTCTGACTACAACTTCGCAGCCCTGGCCCAATATAGCCGCCTAAAACAACTTGCATGTGTGATCTTCTTCGTACATTGTTAATGTTATTTTAAACAAGGGGTGGAAAAGGGAGACGAAGCCTTCGCAAACAAGGATCTCCTGTTGCAAATCAATCAGCTGCTGCCTGCTGGAAAAGAAAGGCATAAACACCACGCATCTCATTTCATCGTTTTCCTAACAGCTCTGCACCAATGTAAGCACTGATCAATGCAGTGCGAGCATCGATGTGACATTTGTGTACCAAGTTTGAGTGTTATCCGCCCAGCCGTTCTTGAGATATGGAAGCGGCACCCCGCACGTGCGCACGTGCAGTAGCACCCCCATAGTGACACATGGAAATGCATTGGCCACTGGGTGCCTAACTATTGACGAAGTTTTACTGTAATTGGGCCAGCCATTGCGGAGTTACTTTATGTGGAACAATTTCGACACCCCTAAGTTGGCACGTGACACGTGCCGTAACATTAGCTAAGATGAAGAAAATCGGGCGAAATTCGGAGAAGAAGGAATAAGCCTACCAAATATGTCAGTGACATATTGTCAAACTGCTGTACCATTGTGAGTAAATGACCATATAAAAGGTCGTACAAGTCGATGGGACTGGGCGTTTCAATACACACCGTCTTACGCATTTTATTTTCGTTATTACCTAAAGACTGCTTGACGTTTTTGGCTTTCAAGCATTTAAGACGTTTTTTGTCGTCTCAGGTCGAGTAAGATTACCTCCAACTCGTGGGAATATGCACTTCAAGCCAACTAACACACCACACCCACGTGTGTCATAATGCTGAGAGATGGCGTTCACTCGGCTTGCTCCTAACTTACGATAATTCTCTCGCTAGATGGCAGGCCTGATCCCAATGTCGCGGATCCCAATGTTAATTTCCACGAGACACCAATCCAGTGTTATATCATCCATGGTGGAAGTGATGCCATGCCACGTGACAGGCGTGACACGTGTCAATGATTCCGTAAAATTATGGACATTTTACTTAGCTTTCATCGCGATATCATTACAGTGGTGTCTGCTATCTATCAGTGTGCCTCGTAAGTAATTATTTATCAAGATTTGTTGTGTTAAACATTTATTTATGATGAAAATTGGCTGCGTCACAATCGTCACCAGTTGAACTGTAGGTATCATGGATTTTGTTTACATTAATGGTATAGCCCAGCCCATCATTGTCAATTGGATACCATTTTTTGATCATGATAACACACGTAACCCTGTCTTGACTGGACTCGAATTGAATGACTTGGGTTCAGGCATGGATGAGAGGTTCAAGTTCTTGTCCTTTCACCTCATGCAGATGACTTGAATCCACATCCCAGTTAAGTAACTGACCTGAATATTTGTTAATAGTTACACAATACAGTTATATTTTTTGCAGTGCAAATAACTTTCTTGTTTTTGTTGCCTTATTTTAAAGTATAACCTTTTAATGCTTATCATTTGTTTTGAGAAAGTTTGAAGCATTTGTTTGATGATTCCCTGAATTCGGTACCTAGTCGGTATTTCACCCTATTTCTGAAAATCGGTTCGGTTTTGGTATGCTCTCAGTGGTTTTGGTCGGTATCGGTTTGGTATTGGTTTCCAAAATTTCTAAAACTGACATCACTAGTAGACACTACCTACATAAACACATAAAGCAAAAGAACGACAACGCACATTTCCTCTTCAACCTTGGCAGACTTCTGCAAATAGCTATTGCGCTGACGCTCTTCATAGGAGACTCGAAATGATATTGAATAAGTTGTCAATTGTGCAGCAATGGGCTTGACTTTGGAGTTTGGCTGGAGTATTTGACCTGGCGGCCAACAGGCAACGGCCGCCAGTGCCTCGAGACTCACCTTTCCCCGTCGTCGGCGAACGCAAAGTCGCCCTGGATGAGGTCGCGCAGCCGGTAACGCGGCGGAAGCCCGGGCAGGTACTCCTTGTCGGGCCGCGTCTCTTCTCGCAGCTCGGCCTCTCTCCTGGGGCCCTCGGGCGCTGCGCGCTGCCCCATACCGCCGGCCGGCGGGCTGTCCTCCTCCCGGCGGCCCACCTGGCCCACCTCGAACCCGACGCGGCGCGGCGCGGCGCCGCCAGTGCGGCCGTAGCGCGGCGTGCGCCGGCCCCAGTCCGTGGCCAGGATCGCGTCGGCGTCGTCGAGGTCGACGGAGCGCTCCCGGGACAGGTAGCTGCCGTTGGCGGAGCGGCGACGGCCGGCCGCCGAGTCGGCCGCCGACGGCCGCACCGACGGCGGCGGAGAGCCCGGCCGGCCGTCGCCGCTGTCTACTCTGCCCGGCAGAGTGGCCTGACCGGCCGCCGGCGCCTGCTGGCCAGGCATCACCTCCCTGCAACACGGGTGGAGGCGGTCAGTGGAGGGTCGGCGGGTGGTCTGGAGATATAGGCCGAGGTCTGGACTCGGTCAGTTGATCACTCTTTGGCAAGGAAAAGAACATCAGAGCAAACACATGAAGGTACGGCTTATGTTGACTAAAAACATCTGGCGGTTTCAACAGACGTTGAAGGTTATCATTATGAGCTACGGCTTTATGTGGGATATAGGTATCATAGGAAGATGAATTATAAACGGCATTCGGAAACTCGTAAGCAACCATATCGATAGTGGATGACATGTCTCGGACATCGTTTATTTTGATTGAGCATAAAATAATGTCACCAAAGCCACCGAACGCCAAATTGTGTTACTTTCACGAATGAGAGCGATAATATTTTTGTCGTTTGTAAGTAGGCCAGTGGGGAGTCGGACAATTTTGATGCTAGAGAGGGATGAAACTGCTGTAGATACAAATAACAGCATATACCCGTTTTCAGTGGACAGTGGAATGCCAGTTAAAGTGGTGAGGAGTTATGACAGGAACATGGGAAGTGATTGGGGACTGGGGAGGTAAGAGCGACGCTCATGCTGGTCGAGGAGCATACGCTGGTGGCTGGTGCTGACATCTAGCTCCTGTTGGATGGCTGGGCCAGGTGGACAACTGAAATAGATGTCGCCTACATCCTGAGTGCACCGACGCTGAGCTCTGTGCTGGACAGACGGGCAGCCGACCAATGTCGTCAGATGGGATAGGTGGGTGCTCGGAGATCAATGTCTCAAGCCAAATGACAGCAGTTAACCGATCGTTGGCGGATGCAGAGCAGTGACATTAGACGTTGCAGATGTATAGGTACTTAATCCAATAAAAGTCCTAAAATCAAATTTCGTGGGAGTTCTGTTAGTTTCCTTTATATATATATATATATAGGTAATTATGTGTAATCAATAACTATACTTGTGCGTTGCTATCCGATTTAAAGCATGCTTTTCATAGAAAATGGTGCTTTGTTTACTGTTTGTGTAGAGAAAACGACACTTTCGTCCATCTCTCTCCGACCGAGAAGGACAACATATTTTGCAGAGCTTTATACTGCAGTACACAGTATGTACTACACTATACGTACACGAGACGCAAAACATTACACTCACGAAACAAAATACATAGCATGGAGAAACGGTTTAGATAGAGATAGGCACGCACTACGTTCAATATCATTCCAGCACACGATTCAACAATTACAAAGCAGTAAACCATGTAAATTCCGCCCAATTTTAAAAAGACCATTATTGAAAATGGTGTTTTATTCTAGATAAGTGGAGACTCACTAGGCCGTTTAGGCCCCGGTCTTCCTGCGGTGATTTCTAATAATTTGTTTATCCATTCTGCCAAACTTATCAGGCAGGATGGTCTGACTACAGCTATCTGTTTAAGAGAGGTGTAAACGGAACATCACCGTAAATCACACGATAACAGGGCTCGGTAGGTAACAGTTCGTTAGCGAGGTTCGTGACATCCACTCACAGAGTGCACGGCACAGCCGCACACCACATTGGTTGGCGTTCACCTAGCTATGTTTAATTGATTAGGTGCTCGTTTATTCTTGGAACGCCTGTCGCCTTTAGGGAAAAGTTTATTATAGCATTAATCGAGCCGCCGCAGAGTGCTGAACGCTTGCATTCAGCAGCGAACTGACGCCCTGGCACAAGTTCTCATCAGTTATGTATTGTCTTATTGTGAAACGGCTTTAGTTGTATACCGTATGAGCCGAGCCAATAACGGTAAAACTATGAGTCCTCCCATTGCTTCAGCATTCCAGCTGAGTAAAGGTGACACTTGAAATTTGAAAATGCTGCCACCCATTAGCCAGACTGCTCGAACAATGCAAAGCATTAGCAAATTGCCATCGGCTGCGGTAGTTATTCCTTCCTTTGGTCACATTAGAGTGTAAGTACTAGTTACTACGTACTACCGGCTCGTCCTGCTGTCTGTCCTGGCTGCATAGTTTACGCTGGGGAGGTATACGGGCCCGGTGTAGCCTATTGGGGGGGGGGGGGTAGAGCCTCTGAGCTGTCAAATAACGAGCGTGCGAAACAGACACGAAAGCTGAACAAACAAGCCTGACGGCAACGCGGGCCGCTATTCAAGGCGGTGTGTACAGTGCACCCGGCGCGCCCGGACAGTGTGGACAGCCCTGTCGAACGAGGCTCCATACAACAACAGAGTCGCACGCGACTGTATTCACTGCGTGTCGGACGCGACTCGGCACTCACTGCTGCGTCGCCCCGAGGGAACACTGTCCAGAAGACGCGCCAAAGAGAAATGGCTAAACCAAGAGAGGTTCACGGCCGCTCCAGAAACAAATGTCAAGCTGGAGAACCGAACAAATGACAAAAAAGTCGGAAGGTCGCAATCCAATGTGCGTTTGGGTCGTTGGAGTCAATCTTATTGGAAAGTTACGACGTCTTCGTTTAAAAATGGCCTGCGGCACGAGAGAGACAATCCAATACTGAACCAGCGTGGTCTGTGATCTCAGTTGGATTGTCTGTAGCTCAGTGGCGGGTACATTTTAATCTCTCTGGCAGACAGAGGTTAGAGGATCGGAGCGCGCCATTGCCGGCGGCGGAGTCGGCCTCTACCGACGGGCGAGGTCATAGAGCCGACCTCTCCGGAGCCGTCTCCCCGGAGATTGGAGCCGCTCCGACTCCGCCGCCACGGAACGCACGTGGGCGGGGCATGGCCTGGAGTCTGTACATTGTGTAACAGTGGATTCAGAGCGGCAGATCTGCCTAATGATGGGGACTGGAGTCGTGCCGCGGGCCCGGCTGGCACACTGTGGTACGGCTCAGTCGAGTTACACACGGGCATAACAATGGGGGCAGACCAATTTTACAGCATTGATAGGAATTCGTAACAAAATCCATATCCAATAAAATGAGGTGAATGAATAAAATATTAGGTTACGGTAACAAACTAACTTAAAATTGAGAAGTGCATTTGGGATCGGGTTAGTGGTATCTATAGCACGAAGAACAGACAGGCTGCGGGTCCACGGTTGCGGGTTTTGAACCGAGTTTTGTCCCTTCTAGCTCTCCAGACCCTCAAAAGCACATTTTTTGTCACTGGCGTGCTGACCGGCGCCCCTGGCTCTCGGTCCGTCGGTCACCTGCTCTCCGTCCGTCGGTCACCGGCTCTCGGTCCGTCGGTCACCGGCTCTCGGTCCGTTGGTCACCGGCTCTCCGTCCGTCGGTCACCAGCTCTCGGTCCGTCGGTCACCGGCTCTCGGTCCGTCGGTCACCGGTCCGTCGGTCACCGGCTCTCCGTCCGTCGGTCGGTCACCGGCTCTCCGTCCGTCGGTCACCGGTCCGTCGGTCACCGGCTCTCCGTCCGTCCGTCGGTCACCGGCTCTCCGTCCGTCGGTCACCGGTCCGTCGGTCACCGGCTCTCCGTCCGTCGGTCACTGACGCCCCTGGAGCTCGGTCCGCCCGAATATCGATTGGTCCGCTAATGGCCGAGGGCGCGCCGCCAATTAGCGAAGGTCCAGTAACATTCCGTGCATGTTAAGCACGGCTGGCAGCGCGATACAGCAACAGGCAGCCTGGCAGACCTGATTTGTACAAACTAAGAATACAAAGTGCACAGTCATGCTCTTTGTGGTATGCTTCATGACGGTCTGGTATGCAACCATGAGTAAGAATCATGAGTGCAACATTCATTGACCCTCGCCGTATTCGACCGTTGACAGTTAACGCAAAGGGGATCAGTTGGACATGTTCCAGCCGCTCCGCACCTGACTGAGCTGAAATCTCTTGGGAAAACCAGCGTGCCGTTAGTGACGAGAAGAATGATGGCATCCAGTTTTTAGATCCTAGGTCATTTGTTCTCATTCAAGGTCAAGATAATGACCGGAGTTTCAGAAAAATGTAGACCTGGGAGCTAGGCCTTCCGTAATTTCGTTGTTTTGCGAAAAAATCGCAGTGTTTGTCCACGGCCAATTTAAAACATCTAATAATATATTTTCGATGACAGAGTTATGCATGGATAATGTAGACGCATGTATCATGCATGTAGTATCATGCATCATGCATGTAGACGCTTTTGGTTAACTTTGACAATGAATATACTCTACCTTGATAGGTACACTGGTGGACCTGACAGGAAATTGCTTTCCAAAAAATCGGCTACTGACAGAGTGAACACCGAAACTGTGGCGTTCGATGGCCCTTGTTTCGGAAAATAGCTGTATGGTGCGTTCCCCAGGGAGTTGTTTTTCTGTGATTGCCAGTAGCAGCCGCTGTGGAAATTCATGCCGGCCCATTGTAAACATCCCTCGAACATAGCAGACAGGATACACGGATCGATGCTGAATTATTACCAGATATTGCTCGGCGTTGGAGCCGCCCTTCACCCACACCGCTCCCAGCGACCTTACTACACTATACTACACTCTTATTATACTATATAAGAGATTGGCCAATGACGTAAATCGTTCCCTGAGAATTATGTCATTTAACCGTAATGGACTAAAATTCAAGAATAAAATTCCAGGTAATCATAAACAGCACGGACGTATGAATAAACAATTTATTTATACGTCCGTGATAAACATAAGCATATGTTTAAAAATCATAAACATATGATCATAAACAAAAACCTAAATCAGCCAATTCATTTCTTCAAGCTTCCCCTTAAATCTTAAAAAAAAATGTTGAAATGATTTCCGAGAAAATAAAAACCACGATATGCTTAAATGAAAATGCCTCCCTCCTCCCCAGTAGAACATATCCAATCGCAATAGTTAACTAAGCGTATCTAACATTTTCTAATATTCCTAAGTCAATGAGCACGACTATTGACATAACAATCAGTTAATACCCGCAATTAGTCGATACCAGCCGGTCCCAACATGTTAATTTGATGCCAACTAATCGGATGGAACATGGCGGCAATAACGGTCGCTCCGGCTGATTCGACTTGGGCGGCGTGTTTACCCTCGACTGGCGCCGACACGCCGGTTTGACGGCAGACTGCGGCGCCGCGCCACGTCTCTGGTGCGCCGAAAACGCCTCAGCGCACGGCCAAACAGAGCGATCGATCACAGAGCCGTCGCCGCCGCTGAGCCTCGACTGGTGAGCAGCCGCCAATTCATCTGTCCATCAGCTATTGATGGCTTCACCGATACGGCATCCGGTGGTAACGCCGAGCTTACTGCGGATTTTCATAGTTGAAATGGTGAAATGGATGTTGGAAGACGAATACCTACCAAAGTGAACGTGGCTCGTTACATTAAAATTTGGTGGCAATAACACGCAAACTGAGTCGGTTGGATTTGAATACAGTGACATTATTATTTCGAGACCTACAAATAGGCAAAAACACAGGCCAGGTCAGATAACACACGATACCTTGGCCTGTCAGCCACTGCACCCTATGCCATGTGAATTGTGAGCCCTTGGCTGAATGCCGCTCTGCTGGGCTCTCCTAAGTCCTATCTCACGGGCCATACGTTCGGGAGAGGAGGGCTCGCGCGGCCGACCAGCGCCGTCATCGCATCGACCTATATTGGGGTCATGATCAGACCCTTATCGAAACGAGCGGCCCCGTCCTGCCGACGGGCAACAGCGGCAAAAAATTGTTAAGTATATGATTATGGTAAGCACACAAGCATAGGTATACCTATGTGTATTTATTACTGCTGGGACAGCGTACTTATTACTCCCAGTGTATTTATTACTGCTGGGACAGGGACTCGAGATAATGTATGTTAAGATCAGAAGCGCACGTTTTTTGCTATTATGCCAACGTCCATTGCATGTAATTGACGTAAAATGCCCCTCGCTAACAACGTCGTTAAGTCCCGGTGGTGGGCTCAGACCGTTCTCGGGGAGAAGCTTGAATAATGCGTGGATGATTCTCGAATAGACCTATGTCCTATTGCTAATAAAGCTGCTCGAGATTTAATGTTGTAAGACACAGGTCAATCCTGTTGGAGCTTGGTGCAATAATAGAGTGCATCATTGTAGTGTTTCGCACCGTTCATTTCGAGAAATCCAATGCAATGGTATTAGTCCTACGGTACATTTTCTCCAAATGATATTGCATCTGAAGCATCATTGAAAAATGCTAAGGATGCTTTTAGAAACTCCGATAGCACTTGAAGTACAATCTTTTAAGTTCATTCTCCTTCATTTACCCAAAGTTAACCACAAACAATGTTTTGAAGGGTGTCAACTCTCAGCAAATAAAACACGCCCATCACAGCCTGGCTACAAACGTGGTGTCACCACATTAAAGTGTCATGTCCAGCAGTCTGCAGCATCAAAAGCCTTTCACCGACTGCAGAATACATGAGTACAGTGCAACTGCACACCATTCCATTCCATTCCATTCCATTCCAGTGTCGGGTGAGCTCTGTACAGCGACTGATCGTCGCGCGGTAGGATCGATCAGTCAGCTGCACGTAATTAGCACACCCCTCCAGAGCCTGGTCAGTCTCAGTCAGAAAAAAACTGCCGAATCGAATGGTGTGCGGCATGACTTTCTTCGACCAACTTTGTGACCCGTGTGGCTCACCTGACCCTCACCTGAGGTCAACCCCTAAGTTGACCTCATCCGAACAAAGCGCATAGCATTCGATGCGCAGCTTTACGCGGCATGCAGTTTATTATATAAATTTCGGGCAGGTACGTACAGGAAATACCAGCGTAGAGTTCACTTCAGCAAATTCGCGAAAATCCTTCAAGAATTCGAATGCAGCGCTAAATCTAGCTGGGTCTGGTCCGCTGTGCGTCGTGCACTGTACTTACTTACACCAGTTCTGAAACAGCGGAACAGTTGCTGAAAAAGTAACGCGCGGTCAATGCCATTAATTAAGCAGCATGAACAGTGAACACGCACAGGCCATGTCCTGCTCGAATAAGATATTAATTTATTGGAAGCTGTCAGAAGGCTTGAAGCCTGGATTTTGAAGGGCGCAGTTGAGGCTCTCAAACCAATTAGATTAAAATTGCAGGCGCACTTTGGTGGCCTCATCCGCGTCTTCATGTTGCCATATCTTTTCGACAACTTTGCGCCTGGGGTGTCGTAAGGGCCATTAGGAGGACCCGGTCTTGCCACACGGCCGTCGGCACGGTCCCGGTGGGACTGCGCGGTGTATGTGTGGTGTGGGACCGACCCAGTGACCCGCCCCCGGGTCCGGACGTCCATTACAGTGATGGATCCACCGGCGCCCACTGTGCGCCGCCGCCGCCCCTCATAGCGCCCTGATAAGATGAGTTATACCGCGACAGGGTGACAGCCGCAGCCTGCACCAGCCGCACATTTGTCACCCGAGTGCTGATGTAAGCGGTGTCAGAGTTACAATATAATTATTTATGTGGGCCGGTCAGGATATAAAGCGCCATGTTTTAAATATTACATGGGCTTTGTGTCTTACAAAAGACCTGTGGAAAGCATTTCAATTCAATGTCAGATCTAACTTTGCTTTGCCCAGTCCATGGGTATGCTAATGATGGATAAAACATCATTTATTATATTTAAAAAAGAAAACGATCTCAAAGGTGCGCTCACCAACACACACCCGCACGAATAAAAGCCAAGCCTTTACGAACATCCACGCAAGCCATATGTAAAGGCATAATGGTGGCATTTTTCCGGGAGTACCTCGGCGACTTGGGGTTTGCTTTTCCTAAAATGAGTCCAATTCTAGATTCTAGAAAACCCAAAGACCTTAGTCCTTAAACATCTGCTAACAACCAACGCAATTCTGTTGGAATTGGCTGCAGTGTCTTATCTCGATAAGGATTTTCGATTAGCATTTCAAGATTCCTTGCTTTTCCTTTGGTATCCTATATTATTGAACTCTCGGGGTCATTTATTGATTGCATGAAGCATGGCACCTTCGATATTCTTACTGATGAACAAATTTCAAGTTCTTCAGCAGGCAAACGGCTACTTTTGTATGATTTATGTCTACATTGCATCATGCAGTCGAAATATCTATTGCAAGTCAGTAGACTGAGTTCGCTGCATATCGTCGTGTCTGTTCACATATAACGACCTGAGCGAAACGGTGTAGAGACGAGGCTGATCTGGTGGGCGAGGGTAATTAGGGGACGGGACTGCAGAAGGGAGAGGAAAAGGAGCGCGAGCGGCGCGGCGTGGAAAGCCGTGAGACACAGCCATGAAAAACTGCAGCCATACACACCAAATACACACTACACATGAGAACGCAGTCAAGTGGGAAAGAGGGAGGTCTGGTTTCCACACATGTGCCAGAGTCAAAGTTCATCGCATTATGCGGGAGCAGATTTAACCCGCGCCCTTGTGGGGGGCTATTCCCCCCTTCAGACTTTTTGATACATCTCCATTCTCCAGATGGTTGGTTGGTTGGTTGGTTTTGGGTTAAGCACCACATCCAGTGGACCAAGGTGCTAACCGGAACTCTCACGCTGTTCCAAGCGGTCAGGTAGCGGCAATGCATTGGCCGGGAATCGAACCCGGATGGCCGAATCTAGAGGCAAGTATCTTACCCCTAGACCGGAATGCTCCCCTCCATTCTCCAGAGCCGCTGCGCCGATCGTCACAAAACTTTCAGTACCCTCCCGCTGCATCAATTGTACACATTGAGACCAATTTTTTCCAAAGGCGTTAGGTTGGCCGCAAATGACGTCAGAGTGACGCCATGTTCTGCCGTTTTCGACCCTTTTTTTTAAATCAGCGCTGAATCAGATCAGCGCTTATTTTCGATAAAATGCGTTTTACTCGATGTTATAGCGCATTCTCTAGAAGACCCGTGACCGGCAAAACATTTTATCTTTGACCTGACCTGTGACGTCATCGGTGACCCCGAGGTCAATGAAATTGGATTTTCCTCGACCAATTTGACTGGGCTTTCGAACGCCGTTTGAATTTTGCGGATCCGTCCAGTAGTTTCGGAGATACGAGGGGGGCAAAAAATAGCACCCACCCCCCACACCTCGCGTTATAACCGGACCCCGCCAGGGCGCGGGTTAATTCGGAAAAGGGGCTCTTGTATGAAAACGTATAAAAGGATATTGAAAAAATACCTAGCTTGAGTAAATCTTTTTACTCAAGATTTACCTAGCTTGGTAAATCGGCAAACTTTTTTCGTAGTTAGCTACCCTACGATTGTAAATTATGATGCACCATCTCATAAGAAAAACGGTAAACCCACAGGTGCGTGGTAGAATTTATAGGCAAATAGTCACGGCTGAGTCTTGGAGTGCGTGTTTTGTGCAACAGCATCTAAGCATTGGTTCATAAGGTTTTTGGCAACATCCGCAAATCATAGTCATTTTTCAATTGTTGATGCTGTGTTGACACTGTTGTCACACACAAACATGTGTTGACCTTCTGCTAGGAAAGTATAATGAGGAATGCGAGTTATGTCTAGCGGAGTCAATGTCACGCTATTGATTTTCACACAGCACTCGGACCCACTGGTATGCCCCAGGGATGCCCCCCCCCCCCCCAACACTCACCCTGCCAAGCTCCGTGACACTGCTGCGCCGGGATGACAGCTTTACTGAGCGGCTGACAGGCGGCCGTCACGCGCGCTCCGCCGCTGCCTGACTGCTGTCACCGGCATCACGCGCCGTCACGTCACCGTCACGTCACCGTCACGTCACCGTCACGTCACCGTTACCGCTCACACGTCTCACGACCACCTAATTCAGACAGCGGTGACCACACCCGACCCCGACGAAATGCCTCGCACGCTACTGTCGGCTCTTGTCAGTCCCGCTGCTGACACTTGGGAACATCACACATTCCGGCAGCCTTCACTGTAAGAACGAGTCTCGGCTATTCTCTGACCCTCACTGATAAAACTGCACGTCGATGAACCTGTCTCACACTCCCAGTCACGTATGCAGGAGCAACACCGGGAGCAGGTCTTCCACCGAGCGCGGCGTGAGCCCTCCCCAGCGGCCGCTCCGACTATACTGCCTGTGGCACTGTCGGCCGACCCGGCCCGCCGCAGGGCACAGACTCGCCGCCGCGCCGCGGCCGCTCGGCCTGGGGGAGGGCGGGGGAGCGGGGAGGGGTGGTAGACACCTGCCTGCGGGCGCCGCACTGTGGGGTTTTTATCGATCCTAGCACGAATTTATTTATATTGCATCCTCCGCTACCTTAAATAATTTTATTTCACCTTCAAATGGTTAGGCTTAGGGTGTATGATCCCTGACAACATGGTTGGCTCTCCTGCTTGACCCCATCCGTCCCCCGCCCCCTCCCCACGGACTTAGCACTGAAGCGTTTTCGGCTAGCAATGCATCGTGGGCATGGAAGCGTTAAAAAAGTAGAACGAAACTACAATCGTTTTAGAAGTAGATATTTGTTCATGTCTAGCCCAATCACCAAAAGGCATTTCGGGCTTAACCTTTGCACTTTGTTAGTCCTTGCACTTAAAGGGGGAGGGGGTCGCACAGACTTCTGTCCTCGACTTTTCGAAACTAACTCAAGCAAAACGTGGCGGATCACGACGAAACTTTCTATACCTTCGATTCGATCAATGTTACTCACACACTTAAAATTTCATGACCTTGACCTTAATAAAAATTTGACCTGTGACCTGTTTCACCAGTCCATGTCAGGCTGGTATCGATTTGGCGCTTATCAGCGCACATTATCGGCGCGTTTTCAGTCTTGTGGTTGTTAACTCTCCAAGGTATGAAATGCTGTTTGTTCTTTGCATTTTAAGGTCACGTTAAGGTCAAATCAAGGTCATTTACCTTAGATGACCTTAGTTGACTTTTTCAAGTTATACGATTTTTCTAGATAAGTGCTTGGAGCTTATTTTGAACTTAACACCCATTTGAAGATTTAAGTAGTTTTGGTGCCTAACGGAACATGCTACGAAGCCGTCAAAGGTAATCGACGCCTACCTTCTATGGATAGCCGGCAAAACACCTACTGGTCGGGCCTGACCTGACCTGGCCTAGCATGAAAACATCATCCTTGATCAAAACTAGCTTGAAATTCGTGATTAGCACCGCAAAAACCTCCAACCTCACTTTACAAAGTTACAGCATTTTTCGATTTACCTATATCAAAGCTCTGTACTAAAGTTCAATAAGGTGAACATTGGCGGCGATAGCCAATAAAATGGATGCAGCGTTGCAAGGATGTTGTTGTTTTGTTCCAAAAGAACATTTGGCGATAGAAAAATAATGTCAACATGGTATCACCCCCTTCCTCCCTCCTCCCAACTCCTATACTGACCGGAAACCCCCAGGCGGTGTGCTGCGGTCGGGTAACCCGCCGCGGCGCGGCCCGGCGGGGCGTAAGAAACCACGCGGCACCGTCTGCTTTGACGTCTCATAGTGACTGGTTTAGGCAAATTTCGGCAAAAAATTAGAGCTGCCCCCGATGCAGAAATTATTGGAGAACATTTTGATATACATTTCCACGCGTACCACCGCGTATCAAACTTTGTAAGGCAATAGTTTGCTTGTCAACTCTCTGAATCAAGAAGCATTTTAACATTTTTAGCATTTCGGTCAAAAATTATACATTTGGATGAATTTTGGAAATTTTCGTGCATACCATCATCTTCCTTATAAGTCAAAGATAATGAAAACATGTCGAAACTATAACCTGCTGTTCAGGGAAACGAGTGAGAGGGCGTTTTATTGTAGTGTGCTTTTTCGCTGTATGCAGGTAGCACGATGCTGGTCAGGACGAAGCTACACTTTGAGAGGGTTTTTGAGGCATAAACAATCATTTTACAGACGATTTAAGGTGTGATTCGGATGCGCTGGACAATTCTACGTGGAATGAATAACAAAAAAGTGGAAATCGAAATACTTTAACTTGCCACTTAATGCGTGCTAGGATGGCATAAGTCCCCACGGTGCGCCGGGTCGGGTCGGGCCGGGTCGGTCGGCGGGACAGCCGATATGCCTATAGCGGCGCAGAATGCACAGCGCACAGCTAACGGCACCTATTGTTTACTGGCAGAAAATATCCACGGCGCCGCAGCAAATAGCGTTCCAGGGACTGGCACGCAGCACGCAGGCATGTGCGTGGATGATAAAGAGACACGCAGGAGAGAAGGAAGAGGAGAGGGGGAAGAGTTATAAGGGACGGCAGGGATGGCACGGGAACGACAATGAGGGAGAATGACGGGGACAATGGCTCAGACTGCAGCTGATCGTGATGCTGACTGTGCTGAAACCAATAAATGCAGCCGCTGTCGGCAGCCATTTATATGACAGACCAGGGAGATATCACCAAACAAGCCCGCGCGGTAATTCCTGCGATATGGGGTCAAATACAAGATGGGGCTAGGATGCCGGAGTATGAATCATGTGCCAGAAATGTGACCTTTCACTCACGAAACTAATCAAATGGTCTAGTTTGTGTGTAGTAACACCCAAAATATTATCGAAGCAATCGGATATATTATAAAAGAGAAGTTGTCTGTGTGTCACAAACGAAAAGTGTCATCCACATCTGGGTGTCTTGCGCCGGAACGGCGCCATGTAGGAGCGTGAAATTTGGCAGGCACCAAGCGTGGTCAAATCGAACGATCGTATCAAAATTTGGGCGCGATCCGACCAGGGGTGCGTCTCTGGCGGCGTCGCGAGCACGAGGCACGCTCGCCATTGGTTTAGCACGGGGCGCGAAAAACGGCGCCGTCAGCCGAAATCGGTCCGACGCGTGCTCCTCTCCGGGCCCATATCTTGACGGCCGGTTGTCACAGCGACACGCGGTTGCCACCGATCGATAGAGGAGAGATAAAGCTAGCGTATTGATATGGTTTTATAACGTTGGGCGCAGCACGTGCAAATCAGGACCAATTGTTGTGAAAAAATGACCGATTTCGTGCCTCGTGGAGGAAAAATCGGTGCCGTTTGAAAACGGTTTGACCGAATGAAATCGGTGTGGTACCATTTTTTAGGTAATTGCACGTGTGATACAATGAAAGAAAAGAAAAAGTGATTGTTGCTACCACTTCCTTAATAATGAGAAATTTATTTGAAAATTTGATGCGCGCCGAGTGCGCTGTCCTTTACAACATCATAACGTATCGAAAACGTTGAAAATTGACCATGAAACACACGTATTCGGATAGCGCATTCTTTTCTGATCAATATCCACCCAAAACATTATCAAAAAGTCAATAAACTTCCGTAAAAATGACTCAGGCATACCACCGTGTTTCGTTAACGTTAGACATATTTTCCGATGAAATCCGATTGATGGCTTATAGCCGGCATGTCATTAAACATTTGACTATCAGTCAGCACGGCATAGGCTGCAAGGCACCGCCCGCTTAGGGATATTGCAAACCCTTGAAAATTGTGCTGGCATATAACTCAGCCGTTTCTGGGCCGATTGCGCTGAAACTTGGACTGTCGGCAGGCAGGGCACTCACCAAGCGATGTAGGGCCATGTGTCACGAGTGGGGTGGACTCATGCACGCGCGCACGTGAGGGGGTCTGCTTCTACATCTGATGAATCCCTGGGTCTATTTCACTCAAATTTTGTACACTGTTAGGGACAATTTAGACAGGTGGCTCACATAAGTCAACTGGAGTCTCAGTAAGCGCATGCGCACGTGCAGGGGTCCATTTATATATCTCAAGAACAGGTAGGACGATGGCACTGAAATTTGGTAAAACTCCTCGGACAAGTATGAGTAGGTACATATGCCGGGTATAGGTAGGGTAGGGTATGGGAAGGGTAGGGAAGGCTTTGGGTAGGGTAGGGTAGGGTAGGGTAGGATAGGGTACGTATGGGTAGGGTAGGTTATTGTATGGGTAGCGTATAGGATATATGTAGTTTTGGGTATGGGTAGGGTTAAGTATGGGTATGGTAAGGTATAGGGTAGAGGTAGGTATGCCGTTTGGGTAGGGAAGGGTAAAGTTGGGTATGCTAGGTTAAAGTTGGGTATGGTAGGGTATAAGGTAAACGTAGGGTAGGGTATGGGTAGGGTATGGGTAGGACTAGGGTATGGGTAGGGTATGTATATTGGTAGGGTAGGGTAGGGCCTTTTGCGGCTTTTTCGATTGGCGGCGGTTAGGCGTGCGATGCGGGCGGTTTCCTTTGTTGAGGCGTTTGCGGCGTTTTGCGGTTGGCGGCGGGCAGGCGTGCGATGCGGGCGTTTTTTTTGCGGCGGTGTTTGCGTTTTTGCGGTGTTTGCGTTTGTCGGCGGGCGGCCGTTTTTTTTGCGGCGTTTTGCGGTTGGCGGCGGGCAGGCGTGCGATGCGGGCGGTTTTTTGCGGCGGTGTTTGCGTTTTTGCGGTGTTTGCGTTTGTCGGCGGGCGGCCGTTTTTTTGCGGCGTTTTGCGGTTGGTGGCGGGCAGGCGTGCGATGCGGGCGGTTTTTTGCGGTGGTGTGTGTTTGGCGGCGGGCGGGCGGGCGATGCGGGCTGTTTTGATTTGTTTGCGGCGTTTTTGCGTTTTTTTTTGCGGTTTGCGACGGGGGGGGGCGATTTTTTATTTGTTTTAATTTTTTGCGACGTTTGCGTCGGCATTTCGAGCGTGCCTTTGGCGCATTTTGCGGTTTTAGCGTTTGGTGGCGAGCGGCCGTTTTTTTCGAGGCGTTTGCGGTTGGCGGCGGGCGGGCGGGCGATGCGGGCGGTTTTCATTTTTGCGGCGTTTGCGGTTGGCGGCGGGCGGGCGCGCGATGCGGGCGGTTTTTATTTTTTGCAGCGTTTGCGGCGTTGTTTGCGGTTGGAGGCGGTCGTTTTTTATTTTTGTGGCGTTTGCGGTTGGCGGCGGGCGGGCGTGTTTTTTTTTTAATAATTCAAAGTCCAAACTTTTGGATCCGTAGTGCTCCCCGAAAAGCCATGCCTACCTACTTTACATTTAAATAAAGTAACTATCAAACTCAACCCTACTTTTATAAACATACAAACCAAACTAATGGCCCCATCAACAATATCTATCCAAACGTACAGTTATCGCGTAAACCTGTATTCTAGTCGGATATATTATAAAAGAGAAGTTGTCGGTCTGTCTGTAACAACCGAAAAGTGTCATCCACATCTGGGTGTCTTGCGCCGGAACGGCGCCATGTAGGGGCGTGAAATTTGGCAGTCGACAAGCGTGGTCAAATCGAACGATCGTATCAAAATCTGGGTGCGATGCGACCAGGGGTGCGTCTCTGGCAGGGTCGCGAGCACGAGGCACGCTCGCCATTGGGTTAGCACGGGGCGCGAAAAATGGCGATATTGGCCGAAATCGGTGCGACGCGTGTCCCTTTCCGGGCCTATATCTTGACGACCGGTTGTCACAGCGACACGCGGTTGCCACCGATCGATAGAGGAGAGCTAAAGCTAGCGTATTGATGTGGTTTTATAACGTTGGGCGCGTCACGTGCACATCAGGACCAATTGTTGTGAAAAAATGACCGATTTCGTGCCTCGTGGAGGAAAAATCGGTGCCATTTGAAAACGGTTTGACCGAATGAAATCGGTGTGGTACCATTGTTTAGGTACATATATGGGAAAATGGATGATGGTAAACAAAAAGTGATTATGTCTACCATTTCCTTAATAATGTAAAATTCATTTGAAAGTTTGATGCGCGGAGAGTGCGCTGTCCTTTACAACACGATAACGTATCGAAAACGTTGAAAATTGACCATGAAACACACATATTCGGATATCGCATTCTTTTCTGATCAATATCCACCCAAAATATTATCGAAAAGTCAAGAAACTTCCGTGAAAATGACTCAGGCATACCACCGTGTTTTGTTAACGTTAGACATATTTTCCGATGAAATCCGATCGATGGCTTATAGCCGGCATGGCATTGCACTTTTGCCAGTCAGCACGGCATAGGCTACAAGGCACCGCCCGCTTAGGGATATCGCCAAACCCTTGAAAATTGTACATGCATATAACTCAGCCGTTTCTGGGCCGATTGCGCTGAAACTTGGACTGTCGGCAGGCAGGGCACTCACCAAGCGATGTAGGGTAATGAGTCACAGGTGGGATGGACTCATGCACGTGCGCACGTGAAGGGGTCTGCTTCTACATCTGATGAATGCCTGGGTCGATTTCAATCAAATTTTGTACACTGTTAGGGACAATTTAGACAGGTGGCTCACATAAGTCATTTGGAGTCTCAGTAACCGCATGCGCACGTGCAGGGGTCCATTTATACATATCTCAAGAACAGGTAGGACGATAGCACTCAAATTTGGTAAAACTCCTCGGTCAAGTATGAGTAGGGCATGAGTATGGCGGGTACATGTAGGTAGAGACTAGGGTACGGTATGGGAAGGGTAGGGTATGGGTAGGGTAGGGTAGGGTAGGTTAGGGTACGTATGGGTAGGGTAGGGTAGGTTATTGTATGGGTAGGGTAGTGTATAGGATAGGTGTAGTTTTGGGTATGGGTAGGGTTAAGTATGGGTATGGTAAGGTATAGGGTAGAGGTAGGTTTGCCGTTTGGGTAGGTAAGGGTAAAGTTGGGTATGATAGGGTAAAGTTGGGTATGGTAGGGTATAAGGTGAACGTAGGGTAGGGTATGGGTAGGGTATGGGTAGGACTAGGGTATGGGTAGGGTATGTACATATTGGTAGGGTAGGGTAGGGCCGTTTGCGGCTTTTTCGATTGGCGGCGGTTAGGCGTGCGATGCGGGCGGTTTCCTTTGTTGCGGCGTTTGCGGCGTTTTGCGGTTGGCGGCGGGCAGGCGTGAGATGCGGGCGTTTTTTTTTGCGGCGGTGTTTGCGTTTTTGCGGTGTTTGCGTTTGTCGGCGGGCGGCCGTTTTTTGCGGCGTTTTGCGGTTGGCGGCGGGCAGGCGTGCAATGCGGGCGTTTTTTTTGCGGCGGTTTGGCGGCGGGCGGGCGGGCGATGCGGGCGGTTTTGATTTGTTTGCGGCGTTTTTGCGTTTTTTTTGCGGTTTGCGACGGGGGGCGCTTTTTTATTTGTTTTAATTTTATGCGACGTTTGCGTCGGCATTTCGGGCGTGCCTTTGGCGGATTTTGCGGTTTTAGCGTTTGGCGGCGAACGGCCGTTTTTTTTCGAGGCGTTTGCGGTTGGCGGCGGGCGGGCGTGCGATGCGGGCGGTTTTCATTTTTGCGGCGTTTGCAGTTGGCGGCGGGCGGCGCGCGATGCGGGCTGTTTTTATTTTTTGCTTCGTTTGCGGTTGGAGGCGGTCGTTTTTATTTTTGCGGACTTTGCGGTTGGCGGCGGGCGGGCGTGTTTTTTTTTTAATAATCCAAAGTCCAAACTTTTGGATCCGTAGTGCTCCTCGAAAAGCCATGCCTACCTACTATACATTCAAATAAAGTAACTATCAAACTCAACCCTACTTATATAAACATACAAACCAAACTAATGGCCCCATCAACAATATCTATCCAAACGTACAGTTATCGCGTAAACCTGTATTCTAGTCGGATATATTATAAAAGAGAAGTTGTCGGTCTGTACGTCTGTGTGTCACAAACGAAAAGTGTCATCCACATCTGGGTGTCTTGCGCCGGAACGGCGCCATCCAGGAGCGTGAAATTTGGCAGGCACCAAGCGTGGTCAAATCGAACGATCGTATCAAAATTTGGGCGCAATCCGACCAGGGGTGCGTCTCTGGCAGGGTCAAGAGCACGAGGCACGCTCGCCATTGGTTTAACACGCGGCGCGAAAAATGGCGATATTGGCCGAAATCGGTCCGACGCGTGCTCCTTTCCGGGCCTATATCTTGACGACCAGTTGTCACAGCGACACGCGGTTGCCACCGATCGATAGAGGAGAGATACAGCTAGCGTATTGATATGTTTTTATAACGTTGGGCGCGTCACGTGCACATCAGGACCAATTGTTGTGAAAAAATGACCGATTTCGTGCCTCGTGGAGGCAAAATCGGTGCCGTTTGAAAACGGTTTGACCGAATGAAATCGGTGTGGTACCATTTTTTAGGTAATTGCACGTGTGATGCAATGAATGAAAAGAAAAAGTGATTGTTACTACCAGTTCCTTAATAATGAAAAATTTATTTGAAAGTTTGATGCGCACCGAGTGCGCTGTCCTTTACAACATCATAACGCATCGAAAACGTTGAAAATTGACCATGAAACACACATATTCGGAGAGCTCATTCTTTTCTGATCAATATCCACCCAAAACATTATCAAAAAGTCAATAAACATCCGTGAAAATGACTCAGGCATGCCACCGTGTTTTGTTAACGTTAGACATATTTTCCGATGAAATCCGATCGATGGCTTATAGCCATCGATCGGATCGTCTTCAAACATTTGACCATCAGTCAGCACGGCATAGGCTGCAAGGCACCGCCCGCTTAGGGATATCGTAAACCCTTGAAAATTGTACTTGCATATAACTCAGCCGTTTCTGGGCCGATTGCGCTGAAACTTGGACTGTCGGCAGGCAGGGCACTCACCAAGCGATGTAGGGTCATGTGTCACAGGTGGGGGTGGACTCATGCACGTGCGCACGTGTGGGGTCCCTTTCTACATCTCAAGAACGGCTGGGCCGATTTCACTCACATTTTGCACACTGTTAGGGACAATTTAGACAGGTGGCTTACATAAGTCATCCGGAGTCTCAGTAAGCGCGTGCGCACGTGCAGGGGCCCATTTATATATCTCAAGAACAGGTAGGACGATAGCACTCAAATTTGGTAAAACCCCTCGGTCAAGTATGAGTGGGGCATGAGTATGCCGGCTATAGGTAGGATACGATATGGGAAGGGTAGGGTATTGGTAGGGTAGGGTAGGGTAGGGTAGGGTAGGGTAGGGTAGGGTAGGGTAGGGTAGAGTATGGGTAGGGTATTGTATAGGATAGAGGTAGTTTTTGGTATGGGTAGGATAGGGTAGAGGTAGGTTTGCCGTTTGGGTAGGGTAGGGTAAAGTTGGGTATGATAGGGTATAAGCTAGACATAGGGTAGGGTATGGGTAGGGTATGTATATTGGTAGGGTAGGGTAGGGCCTTTTGCGGCTTTTCCGATTGGCGGCGGTTAGGCGTGCGATGTGGGCGGTTTCCTTTGTTGCGGCGTTTGCGGCGTTTTGCGGTTGGCGGCGGGCAGGCGTGCGATGCGGGCGGTTTTTTGCGGCGGTGTTTGCGTTTTTGCGGTGTTTGCGTTTATCGGCACGCGGTCGTTTTTTGCGGCGTTTTGCGGTTGGCGGCGGGCAGGCGTGCGATGCGGGCGGTTTTTTGCGGCGGTGTTTGTGTTTGGTGGCGGTCGGGCGGGCGATGCGGGCGGTTTTGATTTGTTTCCGGAGTTTTTGCGTTTTTTGCGGTTTACGGCGGGCGGGCGATTTTTTATTTGTTTTTATTTATTGCGACGCTTGCGTTGGCGTTTCGGGCGTGCGTTTTGCGTTTGGGGCGGGCGGGCGCTTTTTTTTCCTTTTTTCGGTGTTTGCGTTTGGGGCGAGCGGGCGCTTTTTTTGCGGTGTTTGCGTTTGGTGGCGGGCGGGCGATTTTTAGGCGTTTTCGGTCGGCGGTTAGCGTGCGTGCGATGCGAACGGTTTTATTTTTGCGGCGTTTTTACGTTTTTTTTTTGCGTCGGGCGGGCGATTCTTTATTTTTTGCGACGTTTGCGTCGGCATTTCGGGCGTGCCTTTGGCGCATTTTGCGGTGTTTGCGTTTTGCGGCGGGCGGGCGGCGTTTCACAATTCAAAGTCCCAACATTCGGATCTCCATAGCTCCTCGAAAAGCCATACACACCTACTATACAGTTTAATGAAGAAACTAACAAACTCTACTTATTAAACCTAGAAGTTTTGACAACCAAACTGATAATCCCCTTAATATATCTCGAACCTATACAGTTATCGCGTAAACCTGTATTCTAGTCGGATATATTATAAAAGAGAAGTTGTCTGTGTGTCACAAACGAAAAGTGTCATCGACATCTGGGTGTCTTGCGCCGGAACGGCGCCATGTAGGAGCGTGAAATTTGGCAGTCGACAAGCGTGGTCAAATCGAACGATCGTATCAAAATTTGGGCGCGATCCGACCGGGGGTGCGTCTCTGGCGGGGTCGCGAGCACGAGGCACGCTCGCCATTGGTTTAACACGGGGCGCGAAAAATGGCGATATTGGCCGAAATCGGTCCGACGCGTGCTCCTTTCCGGGCTTATATCTTGACGACCGGTGGTCACAGCGACACGCGGTTGCCACGGTTCGATAGAAGAGAGCTAAAGCTAGCGTATTGATATGGTTTTATAACGTTGGGCGCAGCACGTGCAAATCAGGACCAATTGTTGTGAAAAAATGACCGATTTCGTGCCTCGTGGAGGAAAAATCGGTGCCGTTTGAAAACGGTTTGACCGAATGCAATCGGTGTGGTACCATTTTTTAGGTAAATATATGACAAAATGGATGATGGTAAACAAAAAGTGGTTATGTCTACCATTTCCTTTATAATGTAAAATTAATTTGAAAATTTGATGCGCGCAGAGTACGCTGTCCTTTACAACATCATAACGTATCGAAAATGTTGAAAATTGACCATGAAACGCACATATTCGGATAGCGCATTCTTTTCTGATCAATATCCACCCAAAATATTATCAAAAAGTAAATAAACTTCCGTGAAAATGACTCAGGCATGCCACCGTGTTTTGTTAACGTTAGACATATTTTCCGATGAAATCCGATCGATGGCTTATAGCCGGCATGTCATTAAACTTTTGCCAATCAGTCAGCACGGCATAGGCTACAGGGCACCGCCCGCTTAGGGATATCGCCAAACCCTTGAAAACTGTACTTGCATATAACTCAGCCGTTTCTGGGCCGATTGCGCTGAAACTTGGACTGCCGGCAGGTAGGGCACTCACCAAGCGATGTAGGGTCATGTGTCACAGGTGGGGTGGACTTATGCACGTGCGCACGTGAGGGGGTCTGCTTCTACATCTGAGGAATCCCTGGGTCGAATCAATCAAATTTTGTACACTGCTAGGGACAATTTAGACAGGTGGCTGACATAAGTCATCTGGAGTTTATTAAGCGCGTGCGCACGTGCAGGGGCCCATTTATACATGTCTCAAGAACAGGTAGGACAATAGCACTCAAATTTGGTAAATCTCCTCAGTCAAGTATGAGTAGGGCATGAGTATGCCGGGTATAGGTAGGGTACGGTATGGGAAGGGTAGGGTTTGGGTAGGAATAGGGTATGGGTAGGGTATGTATATTGGTAGGGTAGGGTAGGGCCTTTTGCGGCTTTTTCGATTGGCGGCGGTTGGGCGTGCGATGCGGGCGGTTTCCTTTATTGCGGCGTTTGCGGCGTTTTGCGGTTGGCGGCGGGCAGGCGTGCGATGCGGGCGGTTTTTTGCGGCGGTGTTTGCGTTTTTGCGGTGATTGCGATTGTCGGCGGGCGGCCGTTTTTTTTGCGGAGTTTGGCGGTTGGCGGCGGGCAGGCGTGCGATGCGGGCGGTTTTTTGCGGCGGTGTTTGCGTTTTTTGGTGTTTGAGTTTGTCGGCGGGCGGCCGCTTTTTTGGCGGCGTTTTGCGATTGGCGGCGGGCAGGCGTGCGATGCGGGCGGTTTTTTGCGGCGGTGTTTGAGTTTGGCGGCGGGCGGGCGGGCGATGCGGGCGGTTTTGATTTGTTTGCGGCATTTTTGCGTTTTTTGCGGTTTGCGGCGGGCGGGCGATTTTTTATTTGTTTTAATTTATTGCGACGTTTGCGTTGGCGTTTCGGGCGTGCGTTTTGCGCGTTTTGCGTTTTGGGGCGGGCGGGCGCTTTTTTGTTTCCTTTTTACGGTGTTTGCGTTTGGAGCGAGCGGGCGCTTTTTGCGGTGTTTGTGTTTGGTGGCGGGCGGGCGATTTTTAGGCGTTTTCGGTTGGCGGTTAGCGTGCGTGCGATGCGGACGGTTTTTAGGCGTTTTTGCGTCGGCATTTCGGGCGTGCCTTTGGCGCATTTTGCGGTTTTAGCGTTTGGCGGCGAGCGGCCGTTTTTTCGAGGATTTTGCGGTTGGCGGCGGGCGGGCGTGCGATGCGGGCGGTTTTCATTTTTGCAGCGTTTGCGGTTGGCGGCGGGCGGGCGCGCGATGCCAGCGGTTTTTTATTTTTTTGCGCCGTTTGCGGTGTTGTTTGCGGTTGGAGGCGGTCGTTTTCATTTTTGCGGCGTTTGCGGTTGGCGGCGGGCGGGCGTGTTTTTTTTAAATAATTCAATGTCCAAACTTTTACATCCGTAGTGCTCCTCGAAGAGCCATACCTACCTACTATACAATTAAATAAAGTAACCATCAAACCCAACCCTACTTATATAAACATACAAACCAAACTAATGGCCCCATCAACAGTATCTATCCAAACGTACAGTTATCGCGTAAACCTGTATTCTAGTCGGATATATTATAAAAGAGAAGTTGTCGGTCTGTACGTCTGTGTGTCACAAACGAAAAGTGTCATCCACATCTGGGTGTCTTGCGCCGGAACGGCGCCATCCAGGAGCGTGAAATTTGGCAGGCACCAAGCGTGGTCAAATCGAACGATCGTATCAAAATTTGGGCGCAATCCGACCAGGGGTGCGTCTCTGGCAGGGTCAAGAGCACGAGGCACGCTCGCCATTGGTTTAACACGCGGCGCGAAAAATGGCGATATTGGCCGAAATCGGTCCGACGCGTGCTCCTTTCCGGGCCTATATCTTGACGACCAGTTGTCACAGCGACACGCGGTTGCCACCGATCGATAGAGGAGAGATACAGCTAGCGTATTGATATGTTTTTATAACGTTGGGCGCGTCACGTGCACATCAGGACCAATTGTTGTGAAAAAATGACCGATTTCGTGCCTCGTGGAGGCAAAATCGGTGCCGTTTGAAAACGGTTTGACCGAATGAAATCGGTGTGGTACCATTTTTTAGGTAATTGCACGTGTGATGCAATGAATGAAAAGAAAAAGTGATTGTTACTACCAGTTCCTTAATAATGAAAAATTTATTTGAAAGTTTGATGCGCACCGAGTGCGCTGTCCTTTACAACATCATAACGCATCGAAAACGTTGAAAATTGACCATGAAACACACATATTCGGAGAGCTCATTCTTTTCTGATCAATATCCACCCAAAACATTATCAAAAAGTCAATAAACATCCGTGAAAATGACTCAGGCATGCCACCGTGTTTTGTTAACGTTAGACATATTTTCCGATGAAATCCGATCGATGGCTTATAGCCATCGATCGGATCGTCTTCAAACATTTGACCATCAGTCAGCACGGCATAGGCTGCAAGGCACCGCCCGCTTAGGGATATCGTAAACCCTTGAAAATTGTACTTGCATATAACTCAGCCGTTTCTGGGCCGATTGCGCTGAAACTTGGACTGTCGGCAGGCAGGGCACTCACCAAGCGATGTAGGGTCATGTGTCACAGGTGGGGGTGGACTCATGCACGTGCGCACGTGTGGGGTCCCTTTCTACATCTCAAGAACGGCTGGGCCGATTTCACTCACATTTTGCACACTGTTAGGGACAATTTAGACAGGTGGCTTACATAAGTCATCCGGAGTCTCAGTAAGCGCGTGCGCACGTGCAGGGGCCCATTTATATATCTCAAGAACAGGTAGGACGATAGCACTCAAATTTGGTAAAACCCCTCGGTCAAGTATGAGTGGGGCATGAGTATGCCGGCTATAGGTAGGATACGATATGGGAAGGGTAGGGTATTGGTAGGGTAGGGTAGGGTAGGGTAGGGTAGGGTAGGGTAGGGTAGGGTAGAGTATGGGTAGGGTATTGTATAGGATAGAGGTAGTTTTTGGTATGGGTAGGATAGGGTAGAGGTAGGTTTGCCGTTTGGGTAGGGTAGGGTAAAGTTGGGTATGATAGGGTATAAGCTAGACATAGGGTAGGGTATGGGTAGGGTATGTATATTGGTAGGGTAGGGTAGGGCCTTTTGCGGCTTTTCCGATTGGCGGCGGTTAGGCGTGCGATGTGGGCGGTTTCCTTTGTTGCGGCGTTTGCGGCGTTTTGCGGTTGGCGGCGGGCAGGCGTGCGATGCGGGCGGTTTTTTGCGGCGGTGTTTGCGTTTTTGCGGTGTTTGCGTTTATCGGCACGCGGTCGTTTTTTGCGGCGTTTTGCGGTTGGCGGCGGGCAGGCGTGCGATGCGGGCGGTTTTTTGCGGCGGTGTTTGTGTTTGGTGGCGGTCGGGCGGGCGATGCGGGCGGTTTTGATTTGTTTCCGGAGTTTTTGCGTTTTTTGCGGTTTACGGCGGGCGGGCGATTTTTTATTTGTTTTTATTTATTGCGACGCTTGCGTTGGCGTTTCGGGCGTGCGTTTTGCGTTTGGGGCGGGCGGGCGCTTTTTTTCCTTTTTTCGGTGTTTGCGTTTGGGGCGAGCGGGCGCTTTTTTTGCGGTGTTTGCGTTTGGTGGCGGGCGGGCGATTTTTAGGCGTTTTCGGTCGGCGGTTAGCGTGCGTGCGATGCGAACGGTTTTATTTTTGCGGCGTTTTTACGTTTTTTTTTTGCGTCGGGCGGGCGATTCTTTATTTTTTGCGACGTTTGCGTCGGCATTTCGGGCGTGCCTTTGGCGCATTTTGCGGTGTTTGCGTTTTGCGGCGGGCGGGCGGCGTTTCACAATTCAAAGTCCCAACATTCGGATCTCCATAGCTCCTCGAAAAGCCATACACACCTACTATACAGTTTAATGAAGAAACTAACAAACTCTACTTATTAAACCTAGAAGTTTTGACAACCAAACTGATAATCCCCTTAATATATCTCGAACCTATACAGTTATCGCGTAAACCTGTATTCTAGTCGGATATATTATAAAAGAGAAGTTGTCTGTGTGTCACAAACGAAAAGTGTCATCCACATCTGGGTGTCTTGCGCCGGAACGGCGCCATGTAGGAGCGTAAAATTTGGCAGGCACCAAGCCTGGTCAAATCGAACGATGGTATTAAAATTTGGGGGCAATCCGACCAGGGGTGCGTCTCTGGCGGCGTCGCGAGCACGAGGCACGCTCGCCATTGGTTTAGCACGCGGCGCGAAAAATGGCGATATCGGCCAAAATCGGTCCGACGCGTGCTCCCTTCCGGGCCTATATCTTGACGACCAGTTGTCACAGCGACACGCGGTTGCCACCGATCGATAGAGGAGAGATGAGCCTAGCGTATTGATGTGGTTTTATAACGTTGGGCGCGTCACGTGCACATCAGGACCAATTGTTGTGAAAAAAATGACCGATTTCGTGCCTCGTGGAGGAAAAATCAGTGCCGTTTGAAAACGGTTTGACCGAATGAAATCGGTGTGGTACCATTTTTTAGGTAATTGCACGTGTGATACAATGAATGAAAAGAAAAAGTGATTGTTGCTACCACTTCCTTAATAATGAGAAATTTATTTGAAAATTTGATGCGCGCCGAGTGCGCTGTCCTTTACAACATCATACCGTATCGAAAACGTTGAAAATTGACCATAAAACACACATATTCGGATAGCGCATTCTTTTCTGATCAATATCCACCCAAAATATTATCAAAAAGTCAATAAACTTCTGTGAAAATGAGTCAGGCATACCATCGTGTTTTGTTAACGTTAGACATATTTTCCGATGAAATCCGATCGATGGCTTATAGTCGGCATGTCATTACACTTTTGCCATTCAGCACGGCATAGGCTGCAAGGCACCGCCCGCTTACGGATATTGCAAGCCCTTGAAAATTTTAGTTGCATATAACTCAGCCGTTTCTGGGCCCATTGCGCTGAAACTTGGACTGTCGACAGGCAGGGCACTCACCAAGCGATGTAGGGTCATGTGTCACAGGTAGGGTGGACTCATGCACGTGCGCACGTGAGGGGGTCCGCTTCTACATCTGATGAATCCCTGGGTCGATTTCACTCAAATTTTGTACACTTTTGGGGACAATTTAGATAGGTGGCTCACATAACTCATCTGGAGTTTATTAAGCGCGTGCGCACGTGCAGGGGCCCATTTATACATATCTCAAGAACAGGTAGGACGATAGCGCTCAAATTTGGTAAACCTCCTCGGTCAAGTATGCGTAGGGCATGAGTATGCCGGGTATAGGTAGGGTAGGCTTTTGATAGGGTAGGGTAGGGTAGGGTAGGGTAGGGTAGGGTACGTATGGGTAGGGTAGGGTAGGATAGGGTACGTATGGGTAGGGTAGGGTAGGTTATTTTATGGGTAGGGTAGTGTATAAGATAGATGTAGTTTTGGGTATGGGTAGGGTTAAGTATGGGTATGGTAAGATATAGGGTAGAGGTAGGTTTGTCATTTAGGTAGGGTAGGGTAAAGTTGGGTATGATAGGGTTAAGTTGGGTATGGTAGGGTATAAGGTAAACGTAGGGTAGGGTATGGGTACGTCTAGGGTATGGGTAGGGTATGTATATTGGTAGGGTAGGGTAGGGTCTTTTGCGGCTTTTCCGATTGGCGGCGGATGGGCGTGCGATGCGGGCAGTTTCCTTTGTTAAAGGCGTTTGCGGCCTTTTGCGGTTGGCGGCGGGCAGGCGTGCGATGCGGGCGTTTTTTTGCGGCGATGTTTTCGTTTTTGCGGTGTTTGCGTTTGTCGGCGGGCGGCCATTTTTTGCGGTGTTTTGCGGTTGGCGGCGGGCAGGCGTGCGATGCGGGCGGTTTTTTTGCGGCGGTGTTTGTGTTTGGCGGCGGGCGGGTGGGCGATGCGAGCGGTTTTGATTTGTTTGCGGTGTTTTTGCGTTTTTTTTTTGCAGTTTGCGGCGGGCGGGCGATTTTTTTTGTTTCCTTTTTACGGTGTTTGCGTTTGGGGCGAGCGGGCGCTTTTTTACGGTGTTTGCGTTTGGTGGCGGGCGGGCGATTTTTAAGCGTTTTCGGTTGGCGGTTAGCGTGCGTGCGATGCGGACGTTTTTAGGCGTTTTTGCGTTTTTTTTTGCGTTGGGCGGGCGACTGTTTATTTTTTTGCGACGTTTGCGTAGGCATTTCGGGCGTGCCTTTGGCGCATTTTGCGGTTTTAGCGTTTGGCGGCGAGCGGCCGTTTCTTTCGAGGCGTTTGCGGTTGGCGGCGGGCGTGCGTGCGATGCGGGCGGTTTTGATTTTTGCGGCGTCTGCGGTTGGCGGGCGGGCGCGCGATGCGGGCGGTTTTTATTTTTTTGCGGCGTTTGCGGTGTTTTTTTTTTGCGGTTGGAGGCGGTCGTTTTTTATTTGTGCGGCGTCTGCGGTTGGCGGCGGGCGGGCGTATTTTTTTAAATAATTCAATGTCCAAACTTTTGGATCCGTAGTGCTCCTCGAAAAGCCCTACCTACTTACTATACAATTATATAAAGCGACTATCAAACTCAACCCTACTTATATAAACATACAAACCAAACTAATGGCCCCATCAACAATATCTATCCAAACGTACAGTTATCGCGTAAACCTGTATTCTAGTCGGATATATTATAAAAGAGAAGTTGTCGGTCTGTACGTCTGTGTGTCACAAAAGAAAAGTGTCATCCACATCTGGGTGTCTTGCGCCGGAACGGCGCCATCCAGGAGCGTGAAATTTGGCAGGCACCAAGCGTGGTCAAATCGAACGATCGTATCAAAATTTGGGCGCAATCCGACCAGGGGTGCGTCTCTGGCAGGGTCAAGAGCACGAGGCACGCTCGCCATTGGTTTAACACGCGGCGCGAAAAATGGCGATATTGGCCGAAATCGGTCCGACGCGTGCTCCTTTCCGGGCCTATATCTTGACGACCAGTTGTCACAGCGACACGCGGTTGCCACCGATCGATAGAGGAGAGATACAGCTAGCGTATTGATATGTTTTTATAACGTTGGGCGCGTCACGTGCACATCAGGACCAATTGTTGTGAAAAAATGACCGATTTCGTGCCTCGTGGAGGCAAAATCGGTGCCGTTTGAAAACGGTTTGACCGAATGAAATCGGTGTGGTACCATTTTTTAGGTAATTGCACGTGTGATGCAATGAATGAAAAGAAAAAGTGATTGTTACTACCAGTTCCTTAATAATGAAAAATTTATTTGAAAGTTTGATGCGCACCGAGTGCGCTGTCCTTTACAACATCATAACGCATCGAAAACGTTGAAAATTGACCATGAAACACACATATTCGGAGAGCTCATTCTTTTCTGATCAATATCCACCCAAAACATTATCAAAAAGTCAATAAACATCCGTGAAAATGACTCAGGCATGCCACCGTGTTTTGTTAACGTTAGACATATTTTCCGATGAAATCCGATCGATGGCTTATAGCCATCGATCGGATCGTCTTCAAACATTTGACCATCAGTCAGCACGGCATAGGCTGCAAGGCACCGCCCGCTTAGGGATATCGTAAACCCTTGAAAATTGTACTTGCATATAACTCAGCCGTTTCTGGGCCGATTGCGCTGAAACTTGGACTGTCGGCAGGCAGGGCACTCACCAAGCGATGTAGGGTCATGTGTCACAGGTGGGGGTGGACTCATGCACGTGCGCACGTGTGGGGTCCCTTTCTACATCTCAAGAACGGCTGGGCCGATTTCACTCACATTTTGCACACTGTTAGGGACAATTTAGACAGGTGGCTTACATAAGTCATCCGGAGTCTCAGTAAGCGCGTGCGCACGTGCAGGGGCCCATTTATATATCTCAAGAACAGGTAGGACGATAGCACTCAAATTTGGTAAAACCCCTCGGTCAAGTATGAGTGGGGCATGAGTATGCCGGCTATAGGTAGGATACGATATGGGAAGGGTAGGGTATTGGTAGGGTAGGGTAGGGTAGGGTAGGGTAGGGTAGGGTAGGGTAGGGTAGGGTAGAGTATGGGTAGGGTATTGTATAGGATAGAGGTAGTTTTTGGTATGGGTAGGATAGGGTAGAGGTAGGTTTGCCGTTTGGGTAGGGTAGGGTAAAGTTGGGTATGATAGGGTATAAGCTAGACATAGGGTAGGGTATGGGTAGGGTATGTATATTGGTAGGGTAGGGTAGGGCCTTTTGCGGCTTTTCCGATTGGCGGCGGTTAGGCGTGCGATGTGGGCGGTTTCCTTTGTTGCGGCGTTTGCGGCGTTTTGCGGTTGGCGGCGGGCAGGCGTGCGATGCGGGCGGTTTTTTGCGGCGGTGTTTGCGTTTTTGCGGTGTTTGCGTTTATCGGCACGCGGTCGTTTTTTGCGGCGTTTTGCGGTTGGCGGCGGGCAGGCGTGCGATGCGGGCGGTTTTTTGCGGCGGTGTTTGTGTTTGGTGGCGGTCGGGCGGGCGATGCGGGCGGTTTTGATTTGTTTCCGGAGTTTTTGCGTTTTTTGCGGTTTACGGCGGGCGGGCGATTTTTTATTTGTTTTTATTTATTGCGACGCTTGCGTTGGCGTTTCGGGCGTGCGTTTTGCGTTTGGGGCGGGCGGGCGCTTTTTTTCCTTTTTTCGGTGTTTGCGTTTGGGGCGAGCGGGCGCTTTTTTTGCGGTGTTTGCGTTTGGTGGCGGGCGGGCGATTTTTAGGCGTTTTCGGTCGGCGGTTAGCGTGCGTGCGATGCGAACGGTTTTATTTTTGCGGCGTTTTTACGTTTTTTTTTTGCGTCGGGCGGGCGATTCTTTATTTTTTGCGACGTTTGCGTCGGCATTTCGGGCGTGCCTTTGGCGCATTTTGCGGTGTTTGCGTTTTGCGGCGGGCGGGCGGCGTTTCACAATTCAAAGTCCCAACATTCGGATCTCCATAGCTCCTCGAAAAGCCATACACACCTACTATACAGTTTAATGAAGAAACTAACAAACTCTACTTATTAAACCTAGAAGTTTTGACAACCAAACTGATAATCCCCTTAATATATCTCGAACCTATACAGTTATCGCGTAAACCTGTATTCTAGTCGGATATATTATAAAAGAGAAGTTGTCGGTCTGTACGTCTGTGTGTCACAAACGAAAAGTGTCATCCACATCTGGGTGTCTTGCGCCGGAACGGCGCCATGTAGGGGCGTGAAATTTGGCAGGCTCCAAGCGTGGTCAAATCGAACGATCGTATTAAAATTTGGGCGCAATCCGACCAGGGGTGCGTCTCTGGTAGGGTCAAGAGCACGAGGCACGTTCGCCATTGGTTTAGCACGGGGCGCGAAAAATGGCGATATCGGCCGAAATCGGTCCGACGCGTGCTCCTTTCCGGGCTTATATCTTGACGACCGGTTGTCACAGCGACACGCGGTTGCCACCGATCGATAGAGGAGCGATAAAGCTAGCGTATTGATGTGGTTTTATAACGTTGGTCGCGTCACGTGCACATCAGGACCAATTGTTGTGAAAAAATTACCGTTTTCGTGCCTCGTGGAGGAAACATCGGTGCCGTTTGAAAACGGTTTGGCCGAATGAAATCGGTGTGGTACCATTTTTTAGGTAATTGCACGTGTGATGCAATGAATGAAAAGAAAAAGTGATTGCTACTACCACTTCACTAATAACGAAAGATTTATTTGAAAGTTTGATGCGCGCAGAGTGCGCTGTCCTTTACAACATCATAACGTATCGAAAACGTTGAAAATTGACCATGAAACACACATATTCGGATAGCGCATTCTTTTCTGATCAATATCCACCCAAAACATTATCAAAAAGTCAATAAACTTCCGTGAAAATGACTCAGGCATACCACCGTGTTTCGTTAACGTTAGACATATTTTCCGATGAAATCCGATCGATGGCTTATAGCCGGCATGTCATTAAACTTTTGCCAATCAGTCAGCACGGCATAGGCTACAAGGCACCGCCCGCTTAGGGATATCGCCAGACCCTTGAAAATTGTACTTGCATATAACTCAGCCGTTTCTGGGCCGATTGCGCTGAAACTTGGACTGTCGGCAGGCAGGGCACTCACCAAGCGATGTAGGTCCATGTGTCACAGGTGGGGTGGACTCGCGCACGTGCGCACGTGAGGGGGTCTGCTTCTACATCTGATGAATCCCTGGGTCGATTTCAATCAAATTTTGTACACTGTTAGGGACAATTTAGACAGGTGGCTCACTTAGGGACAATTTAGACAGGTGGCTCACATAAGTCATCTGGAGTCTCAGTAAGCGCGTGCGCACGTGCAGGGGGGTCCATATATATATATATATATATATATATATATATATATATATATATATATATATATATATATATATATATATAGGGTAGGGTTAGGATATATATATATATATATATATATATATATATATATATATATATATATATATATATATATATATATATATACATATTAGGGCATGAGTATGCCCTATTCAGGTAATGGGTACCCATGTACCCTACTGTCAGGTAGGGTAGGGTTTTCTATTGCGTGTTTTTCTATTGCGATACAGTGTGCACTCAGGTGGCTTCCTTCGACAAAAGCGACATTGCGGTACAGTATGCTAGCAGGCGTTTGATTTCGACAAAAGCGACATTGCGGTACAGTATGCTAGCAGGCGTTTGATAGTTCTGCCATCTAGCGCGTAAAAGGAAAGGTGGGGCGGCGCACGCGACATTGCGGTACAGTGTGCACTCAGGCGGCTTTATTCGCCAAAAGCGACATTGCGGTACAGTATGCAAGCAGGCGTTTGATGGTTCTGCCTTCTAGCCCGTTAAAGGAAAAGTGGGGAAAAGGAAAACCCGAATTCCTTTTTAGGATTCGGGTCCAACTCACCCTGAAAATGTTAAGGCCTGGCCACAGCGCACGCAGAAAATGTACATACCTATAGTATAGCCAGTCCCTTACACTACACATCAAAAAGTGACCGTCTGTCTCGTAGGGCTCAGATACTGTCAGGTGGATTGAGTCCCTACCCCTGCGCCCCTTATGCCGCAAAAATAAGAAGATTTAAACGATACTAAATGCTTATGTTATAATATTAAAACGCTTATCACACTAATGATGGTATAAAATAAATAAATAAAAGTGGATCGCACTTCGTTATAATAGACAATAATTCTTTTTTAAATAAAAATACTAAATGATTGTCACATTAACGCTGTTAATGCATAACCATTGCGGTTATTCTGCCTGGGGGATCGATAAACGCCATAAGCAGTGAACGCAAACAAATTACTTAATTAAGAGGAACCAGTGGGTAAATAGCATAACTCATCTGATTCAGAGGATGCTTGAGTAAAAATAACGAATGGAATGCAACAATATACATATCTTTTTATTTCATATTTAGACGTATTATGCGCATTTGCCGCTTTGAAATATTTTGTTTACATTTCGCGTCCTTCAGTGAAAACCGGTGTAGACGGTATTATCCGTGACAGCTCCCGTTGTTTCCTACCACCATGAGAATGCCTTTGTATATAGCGTTATTTATTGTGCAGTGTTGTGTGAAGGAGTGTTTCGTGTTGAATTGTGTGGTGTGAGAGCGTTTCGTGAATGCCTGGGCGCGCGGGCCAAGCTGCCCGTGAGCGGAACGCGGCCGCCCAGCGGCGGCGTCGTGAGCGCCTGCGGCAGGCCCAGCGTGAGGCCGAGGCTCTGCGCCTGGCCGCCGAGCGTGCCGCCGAGCGGGGGGAGGCGGCGGCGGACCGTCCCGCCCAGGACGTGGCGGACGGCGCCGTCGATGACTCTGACGGGGAGCAGGCGGAGGCCGAGCGGGAGGCCGCTCGGGAGAGGCAGCGTCAGCGCCGCGCCGCGATTGATGATGCAGAGCGGGAAGCGGTGCATCTGCTGAACGTAGAACAGCAGCGTCAGCGTCGTGCCGACCTGCAGGAGGAGGAGCGGGAAGCCGAGCGACAGCGGGACGTAGAACGGCAGCGTCAGCGCCGCGCCGACCTGCCAGAGGAGGAGCGGGAGGCCGAGCGACAGCGGGACGTAGAACGGCAGCGTCAGCGTCGTGCCGACCTGCAGGAGGAGGAGCGGGAGGCCGAGCGACAGCGGGACGTAGAACGGCAGCGTCAGCGTCGTGCCGACCTGCAGGAGGAGGAGCGCGCGGCAAGGCGTGCTGCCGACGCGGCGGCGGCGGCGCGGCGGCGGAGGGCGGCGCGTGAGCGCGGCAACCGGTCCGCCTGCGATGCCGAGGCAGTGCTAAGTGGCCGGCAGCAGGTCGCTGTCCAGGACTTGGGGCAACGGAACATCAACTGCGAGCACTGTGGCGCACTGCGCTGGCCGTCGGAGCGCGCCACTCTGTGCTGCCAGGCCGGCAAGGTGCGGCTGGAGCCCGTGCCGGCGCCACCGGCTCTCCTGCGGCGCCTGTGGACGGAGGACGACCTGCTGGCCCGCACTTTCCGAGAGCACTCCCGCCGCTTGAACACGGCGCTCAGTCTCGCCTCAATGACGACGCGGGAGGTGCGGCCGGCGGACGGTGGCTACGCGCCGTCCGTCGTGATCCAGGGCCGCCTCTACCACCGGATCGGCCCGCTGGAGGCTGGCGACGGCCACGAGCCATCGTTCGCCCAAATTTATGTGAACGACCCGGCCTGCGCAGACCCGGCGACGGAGGCGGCCATGCGGCTCGGCCACGTGCCGCTGCCGCGAGCCACCAGCCCGGCGGTGCGGCAGCGCCTCCTGACACTGCTGGAGGACCTGCAACTCCTGTTACGCGAGGTAAACCCTTACGTGCAGGATTTCATCCTGGCCTCCGAGCTGCCCGAGGACCAGGTGGACCAGCAGCAGCTGGTCATCAGCGCCGAGGCCCGCCCGGCCGACCAGCACCGCCGGCGCTACAACCCTGCCGAGGGGTTCAGGGAGGTGGCCGTGCTCATCGGCGACGAGCCCGTCCATCAGGACATTGTTCTGCGGCGTCGGGCCGGTGCTGACGGCCCGGCGCTGCAGACGATCAACGAGACCCACCGCGCCTTTGAGGCCCTCCACTACGTCCTCCTGCTGCCCTTCGGCACCGACGGCTGGCAGCCCGGCCTGCGGCACGCGGTGCCCAACGCCCGCGGCGTGTACGGGCAGCTCACGCTGACGCAGTACTACGCGTACCGCCTTCAAGAGCGACCCGGGATGGACGACACCCTCCTGCGCGGCGCGCGTCTGCTCCAAGAGTACGTCTGCATGGCGTTCGCGCGCGTCGAGACGCAGCGACTCCTGTGGGCAGCACGCAACCAGCAGGCTATCCGCGCCGACCTGTATCAGCGCTTGGAGGACGCGCTTCCGGCGGACGCGCTCGCCGAGCAGCGCGAAGGCGAGCAGCGGCTGGGTCGGCGCATCATTCTGCCGGCCAGTTTCACAGGAGGTCCGCGCTTTTACCAGCGCCGGTGAGTTTTGCCCTATCCATAGTGATCATGAGCGAATCTCTTTTCAATATTTTTTTCGGATCATGAATTTATGTCAGTGTTTTAATCGAAAACAATGTCTGTTAACTTGGCAAAATGAGGTATATAAGTATCTGTGCAGCTTAAACTAATAACTTTTAACAAGGACATTGAGCTACTTTTACCAAATCTGTATCTAATCTGCACCAAATGCGTACCAGATAGCCGTCGTGAAAACGGCTATTAATGCAGTGATGACGGTTTGATGCATATGCCGCTACCGCGGTAACATGCTGTAAATGCATCACATTTGACTAATATATGTACAATCGGTAGCCGAGCGAGGTATCCACGTATCTACCCCTCAAAGTCAAGAGACAAATTGATATTGATTGTCATCAATGTTTCGTTTTGCAGCTACATGGACGCCATGGCGATCGTCCGGGCTCTCGGGAGGCCGACATACTTCATCACATTCACGTGCAACCCGGACTGGCCCGAGATCCGCGCGGCGCTGTTGCCCGGCCAGGACGCCCAGTCGCGGCCAGACCTGGTGGCGCGCGTGTTCGGCCAGAAGCTGCGCGTCCTTCTGGATGAGCTGACCAAGCGTGGCATCTTCGGACGATGCGTGGCTATCTTGATGGTCATCGAATTCCAGAAGCGCGGTAAGCCTAAGCAAAATCTGCTTCTTTTACACACTATTTAAACGGCGCCCGGGTTGGTCTCTCAACCAAATTCGCCATAGAGGTGGGGGGGGGGGCGTTTTGGCTACACCAGATTTTATCGGAAAGTACCTAAGCAGTGTTGTAAGACGCGGTGAATGCAATAGATACTCTTTAAGATCTTTGAGAATCATACAGGTCATTCTTTGATGATCAGGTCATGGCTGAGGTCACTGAAATATTCCGGTTCAGTGTGTCATGTTCACCTGTGTCCCGATGTTTGAGAGTGTTTTCGACCAAAAGAAGAGCATTGCAATTTTATACCATTGACTTATAATGGCGAGGTCACAAAATTTACCTGACCTTATAGGTCACCGATATCAAAATTTCGAGATATAGGTACAAATTGTTGGTACGTTGATCCCTTCATGCAATAGCCGAGTCTCAAACTTCTGGGATGTATATTGTAGGAATGACCGAGCCACAAATTTTCCAGAGGTATGGTAACTTGACCTGGTGACCTGACGTTATGTGGCCTGGGGTCAATTTTTTTACACACGATGCGAAATTGATGTGTCATAAGTGATACCAGGTTTCGCAGCGCTACGCGCCGCGGTTTTCCTTACACTTGCAAAAAAAACTGACACATGTGGCCAAAAACACCCTCTCCCTCCACCAGGGAGTTAACGGCGGTACGAATCTGACATTGTTTGCCTATACCCACGGCTGTAGGCTTTGTTTCTATTTGTTGTCGTTCAACTATCACACAATGATATCTTAATGGCTAATTGTCATGTTTTGGCCAGTCGCCGGCAGCCCAGAATATAAACGGTGCGAATTTTTACCGACGCATGTTCCGCAATGCACGCGTGTTGTGCGGTACAGTCTACCCCTTTATTACGCCGGCAAAAACTGAACGGCTAAATCGGCACCAAGATCAATTGACGCGCAATTCCGGCGATATCAATGAAGCATTGCACTGCACCATTGTGCCGCTCTCGGGTGGCTGTACTGTTTTGACAAGCGTCTGCGTGTTGTTTTCAGGGCTGCCCCACAGCCACATCCTACTGATAGTCCGTCAGGAGGATCGGCCGCGGACCGCCGACGACGTCGACGCCGTCATCTCGGCCGAACTGCCCGACCCGACGCAGTCGGACCAGGCGCGGCGGCTCCACGCCATCGTCGTGCGGTCGATGGTGCACCGGCCGTGCAACACCATGCGGCCAGCCCCGGCCTGCATCATAAACGGCCGCTGCGACAAGGGTTTCCCCAAGCCGTACGCGGCCGTCACGGAGTGGCGGGACGATTGCCCGTACCCCGTGTACCGGCGACGGGCTGCAGCAGACGGGGGACATGAGACGGCGCGCGACGGCCGGCTCATCACCAGCCAGTGGGTGGTGCCGCATTCGCCGTACCTGTCCCTCCGCTTCGACGCGCACGTCAACGTCGAGGTCTGCTGCAGCGTGCAGTCCGTTAAATACCTCTTCAGGTAAATATACTGAGAGTGTAGTGTGCCTGTTCAGAATGTCACATCGTTTTAATTCAAAGCGTCTTTTGATGCGCGCGTCTTGATGGGATGCAGCAAACGCATCATTCAAATGATGCATGTATCTATAAGTCCTATTCATGTCAGATTAAAATTAGAGTTTGATTTTATCGAGAGCTGCAAAGTGTCTTATTGTGAATCGGACCCGAACGATTGTTCTGACACATGCTGAGGGAATGTATGACCCATTCAACCCAATTTAATCCAAACTTCGACCCCGGCTAACTGTTGATCCAGCTGATCACCCATGTAATTCACGTTGATTCAGTGTAACCCAAACGGAGCCAATGTTTTCCCGCCTGCTCCTGTGACATGAATTCAGCTATCCAAGTTCTTTCGCACCTCGAGCTAGCGTGCATATTGGATTGTCTAACAGTTCGTCGATGTTTTCAGGTATATATACAAGGGCCCCGACCGGCAGATGGTGCGTGCCGACGCCCTGGTCGGCCTTGACGACGAGATCGCCGCGTACCAAGATCTCCGCTCGATTGGCGCCAGCGAAGCCTGCTGGCGCCTATTCGAGGAGCCCATCAGCCGCCAGCAGCCGACCGTGGTGACGCTGCAGGTGCACCTGCCCAACCAGCAGCTGGTGTACTTCGAGCCCGGCGGTGAGCAGCAGGCCATCGAGGCCGCCCGGCGCACCCAGCTCACCGCCTGGCTCGAGTACAACCGCGACTCGGCCGCCACCGACCCCCAGTGCCGGCAGCTGCTCTACCCGGACTTCCCGTCCGGCTACACCTGGCAGGTCGGCCAGAAAGTCTGGCGGAAGAGACGGCAGCAGCAGGCGACGGAGGCCATCGGCCGGGTGGTGTACCTGTCACCTCGGCACGGCGAGGTATTCTACCTGCGAGTCCTCCTGCACCATGTGCCGGGCGCTGCCTCCTTTGAGGATTTGCGCACGGTCGCTGGCGTGCTGTGCGCCACCTACCGGGAGGCGTGCGCGGTCAGAGGCCTCCTCCTTGAGGACCGCGAGTGGGAGGCCACCATGCGTGACGCCGCCCACGCGCAGATGCCCGCCCAGCTGCGACGCCTGTTCGGCGTCATCCTGCTCTTTTGCACGCCAGCCGCTCCGATGCAGCTCTTCGAGCGGCACCTGAACGACATGGCAGAGGATTTCGCGCGGCGGCACGCCGGTCTGCCGGACGACCTGCAGGCGACGCTGGTGCTGCTGCAGCTGGAGGAGCAGCTCCAGCAGGCCGGCAAGCAGCTGGACGAGTTCGGCCTGCCGGTGCCCACCGCCGAGCAGCGCGCGCTGGCCGCCGACCTGGAGCACGCCGACGCCGAGCGGCGACACCTGCCGCGCCTCATCCAGGAGGAGATGGAGCACGACGACGCCGAGCTGCAGGACCAGCTAGCCGCCCAGCTGCCCGTCCTGCTGCCGTCCCAGCGGGACATCTTTGACCGGGTGCTGGCGGCCGTCGACGAGCACCGACCGCTGGCCGTCTTCGTCGACGCCGCCGGCGGCACCGGCAAGACTTTCCTGTTTAATATGCTGCTGGCGGCGGTGCGCGCGCGTGGAATGGTGGCGCTCGCCGTGGCATACAGCGGCATCGCCGCGACGCTGCTGGAAGGTGGGCGCACATTCCACTCGCGCTTTAAGGCGCCGCTCAACCCCGAGGCCACGTCAACCTGCGCCATCGCCGCCCAGAGCCCGCTGGCCGATCTGATTCGGAGGACGGCCGTTATCGTCTGCGACGAGGCGCCCATGGCGCACCGTCACCTGCTTGAGGCGTTCGACAGAACGCTACGCGACGTCACCGGAGAGGACGAGCCGTTCGGCGGCAAGGTGGTCGTCCTCGGCGGTGATTTCCGTCAGATACTGCCTGTCATCAGGTGAGCATTGCTGTTTTGTCCATGTGTGTGTGTGTGTGTACATCTCAAACTGAGCAATGTCTGTGTTAACGGGGACTGATATTAAGAGCAGTCATGTGAGCTTCGGCTAATATTCGCTTTATTAAATCATCGAAAAAGAAGTTAGTAATTAATGAGAATAAAGTTGCTAAATTGCTTATAAGGCTATCATCAGTCGATAATAACCCATCAACACAGTGTGTATTCATATAGCATATTTCAGTTGTGCGTTGAAAAAAATGTTAATCAATATCATGAAATGCCAACAAAAGAATCTAAGTGTTCATTTAGAGAAATGGTTTATATGCTTATAGTCTTATTATAGATCGCTAGAACATTTTCAGCAACTTTCAGACAACTAAAAAGTTTCGACAGCAAAAGTGTGACATTTGGCTCGCTCCCCGTTTGGCAGGCACGGATCACGCGCCGCGGTGGCTGGCGCCTGTCTGCGCCGGTCGCCGCTGTGGCGCCACTTTGTAGTGGCCCAGCTGCGCACCAACATGCGCGCGCGCCTGGCCGGCGGCGAGGACGGCGCGGAGCTGGAGGCGTTCGCCGACTGGCTGCTCCAGCTGGGCGACGGCCGTCTACCCGGGCCGGAGGACGGCTTTGTCCAGCTGCCTCCTGCGCTGACCATGGACGCCGACGTCACCGCCGTCATCGACTGGGTGTTCGACGGGCTCGCCGACCACCACGACGACCACCAGTGGATGGCGTCGCGTGCCGTGCTGGCGCCGCGCAACACCCGAGTGGACGCAATCAACGCGGCCGTCACGGCGCTCTTTCCCGGCGAGGAGGTGCACCTCCTGAGCGCCGACAGCCTGGAGGAGGAGGCGGAGGACGAGCTGCCGGTACCGGTGGAGTACCTCAACACCATCGGTGCTCCCGGCCTGCCGGCGCACGACCTGGCCCTCAAGCCAGGAATGCCGCTGGTGCTGTTGCGGAACCTGGCCGCCACCGACGGCCTCTGCAATGGGACGCGCCTCATCGCCGGACGCATCCTCAGCCCCCGTCTGCTGGAGGCCACCATCGCCTGCGGGAAGCACGCCGGCCGGCGGGTGCTGATCCCTCGGCTGCCGCTGCAGCCACCGGACGGCGTGTTTCCGTTTCGCTGGACGCGCTGCCAGTTTCCAGTGCGCCCGGCCTTCGCCCTGACGATCAACAAGGCGCAGGGCCAGACGCTGGGACGGGTGGCCGTCTTTTTAGACGAGCCCGTTTTTAGCCACGGACAGCTTTACGTGGCGGCCTCGCGCGTCGGCCGAGCCGCCGACCTGCGCTTCGCCCTGCCGGCCGGCAGCCAGGGCGCCACCCGTAACGTGGTGTACGGTGAGGTGCTCGATGACTAGCCGTGCCCACGACGGCGATGGCGACAACCACGACAACGACGACGAGCTCAGGTTGTTTACCCGCAGGCATCGGTGAGCTTTGCACTACCTGTCGGGATTTCTCCTGTAAAAAAGAAATGCAGTCCGATGTGGCAGCCTCCACGCGGCGGGCTGTGGATGCTACTAATAGCCACACAAAGCTAACGGTGAGTGGTAAGTATTAAATCATGATGAATTGAAGAGGGGCCTATTTTCTACGAATTCATACAGTTTCCTCAATGTCTTTTTTATTTGCAATCGTTGTGGTGCTGTGAAGGTAAACAATGTTTTGAAACCCACCAAACTATAAAAAGCCCAAAACTGTACAAAAGGAAGCATTACGTGATAATACATTGGTTATATTTGCACAAATCACACTTAAAACAAAAATAATTTCAAAACAAACGTGTCCATCTGTATGTGTGCATATGCCCTAGAGACAGTATTGCGGTACAGTGTGCATTCAGGCGGTGATACGGCAGACGCGGCACTGCGGCACAGCGTCCATTCAGGCGCATGACACTCCTGCCATCTAGCGAGTAAAAAGGAATGTTTGGGTGGCTATGCGAGCCGCACTTATTGGGTAGGTATGGGCACTCGATTACCTACTTGGCAATCTTCAAGAGAACAACCTTTCACCATTTAAAGCATCAATAATATCCATGATATTGAACAAACGAATGTGATAGAATACAATTAGAGTAGTTTACAGCGCTGATGTTAAAACCGTATGTATGTTGTGTTACGACTTGCTGGTTGTTATAGGAGTGCACTAGAATAAGGTGGGAATAGAGCCTATGAGTAGCGTATGGGTGTAGGTAGGGTATAGGTAGGGTAGGATATGTATATGGGTAGAATAAGGCTTTTTGCGGCGTTCCCGATTGGCGGCGGGAGGGCGTGCGATGCGGGCGATTTTCATTTGTTGTGGCATTTGCGGTTGGCGGCGGGCGATGCGGGCGATTCTCATTTTTCGAGGCGTTTGCGGTTGGCGGCGGTCGGGCGGGCGATGCGGGCGGTTTTCATTTTTTTGCGGCGTTTGCGGTTGGCGGCGGGCGGGCGCGCGATGCGGGCGGTTTTTATTTTTGCGGCGTTTGCGGTGTTGTTTTGCGGTTGGTGGCGGTCGTTTTTTTTTTGCGGCGTTTGCGGTTGGCGGCGGGCAAATAACGGCCCGCATCGGGCGGGCGATGCGGGCGGTTTTCATTTTTGCGGCGTTTGCGGTTGGCGGCGGGCGGGCGCGCGATGCGGGCGGTTTTCATTTTTCGAGGCGTTTGCGGTTGGCGGCGGGCGGTTTTCATTTTTTGCGGCGTTTGCGGTTGGCGGCGGGCGGGCGCGCGATGCGGGCGGTTTTTATTTTTTGCGGCGTTTGCGGTGTTGTTTGCGGTTGGAGGCGGTCGTTTTTTAATTGTGCGGCGTTTGCGGTTGGCGGCGGGCGGGCGTGTTTTTCTTTAATAATTCAATGTCCAAACTTTTGGATCCGTAGTGCTCCTCGAAAAGCCATGCCTACCTACCATTACTATACATTTAGATAAAGTAACTATCAAACTCAACCCTACTTATATAAACATACAAACCAAACTAATGGCCCCATCAACAATATCTATCCAAACGTACAGTTATCGCGTAAACCTGTATTCTAGTCGGATATATTATAAAAGAGAAGTTGTCTGTGTGTCACAAACGAAAAGTGTCATCGACATCTGGGTGTCTTGCGCCGGAACGGCGCCATGTAGGGGCGTGAAATTTGGCAGTCGACAAGCGTGGTCAAATCGAACGATGGTATTAAAATCTGGGTGCGATCCGACCAGGGGTGCGTCTCTGGCGGCGTCGCGAGCACGAGGCACGCTCGCCATTGGTTTAGCACGCGGCGCGAAAAATGGCGATATCGGCCAAAATCGGTCCGACGCGTGCTCCCTTCCGGGCCTATATCTTGACGACCAGTTGTCACAGCGACACGCGGTTGCCACCGATCGATAGAGGAGAGATGAGCCTAGCGTATTGATGTGGTTTTATAACGTTGGGCGCGTCACGTGCACATCAGGACCAATTGTTGTGAAAAAAATGACCGATTTCGTGCCTCGTGGAGGAAAAATCAGTGCCGTTTGAAAACGGTTTGACCGAATGAAATCGGTGTGGTACCATTTTTTAGGTAATTGCACGTGTGATACAATGAATGAAAAGAAAAAGTGATTGTTGCTACCACTTCCTTAATAATGAGAAATTTATTTGAAAATTTGATGCGCGCCGAGTGCGCTGTCCTTTACAACATCATACCGTATCGAAAACGTTGAAAATTGACCATAAAACACACATATTCGGATAGCGCATTCTTTTCTGATCAATATCCACCCAAAATATTATCAAAAAGTCAATAAACTTCCGTGAAAATGACTCAGGCATGCCACCGTGTTTCGTTAACGTTAGACATATTTTCCGATGAAATCCGATCGATGGCTTATAGCCGGCATGTCATTTAACATTTGACCATCAGTCAGCACGGCATAGGCTACAAGGCACCGCCCGCATAGGGATATCGCAAACCCTTGAAAATTGTACTTGCATATAACTCAGCCGTTTCTGGGCCGATTGCGCTGAAACTTGGACTGTCGGCAGGCAGGGCACTCACCAAGCGATGTAGGGTCATGTGTCACAGGTGGGGTGGACTCATGCACGTGCGCACGAGAGGGGGTCTGCTTCTACATCTGATGAATCCCTGGGTCGATTTCAATCAAATTTTGTACACTTTTGGGGACAATTTAGACAGGTGGCTGACATAAGTCATCTGGAGTTTATTAAGGGCGTGCGCACGTGCAGGGGCCCATTTATACATATCTCAAGAACAGGTCTGACGATAACACTCAAATTTGGTAAAACTCTTCGGTCAAGTATGAGTAGGGCATGAGTATGCCGGGTATAGGTAGGATACGGTATGGCAAGGGTAGGGTATGGGTAGGGTAGGGTAGGGTACGTATGGGTAGGGTAGGGTAGGGTACGTATGGGTAGGGTAGGGTAGTGTATAGGATAGAGATAGGTTTGAGTATGGGAAGGGTATGGTAAAGTATGGGTATGGTAAGGTATAAGGTAGAGGTAGGTTTGCCGTTTGGGTAGAGTAGGATAAAGTTGGGTATGGTAGAGTATAAGGTAAACGTAGGGTATGGGTAGGGTATGAGTAGGACTAGGGTATGGGTAGGTTATGTATATTGGTAGGGTAGGGTAGGGCCTTTTGCGGCTTTTTCGATTGGCGGCGGTTAGGCGTGCGATGCGGGCGGTTTCCTTTGTTGCGGCGTTTGCGGCGTTTTGCGGTTGGCGGCGGGCAGGCGTGCGATGCGCGCGTTTTTTTGCGGCGGTGTTTGCGTTTTTGCGGTGTTTGCGTTTGTCGTCGGGCGGCCGTTTTTTGCGGCGTTTTGCGGCTGGCGGCGGGCAGGCGTGCGATGCGGGCGGTTTTTTTGCGGCGGTGTTTATGTTTGGCGGCGGGCGGGCGGGCGATGCGGGCGGTTTTGATTTGTTTGCGGCGTTTTTGCGTTTTTTGCGGTTTGCGACGGGGGGCAATTTTTTATTTGTTTTAATTGATTGCGACGTTTGCGTTGGCGTTTCGGGCAAGCGTTTTGCGCGTTTTGCGTTTTGGGTCGGGCGGGCGCTTTTTGTTTCCTTTTTACGGTGTTTGTGTTTGGGGCGAGCGGGCGCTTTTTTGCGGTGTTTGCGTTTGGTGGCGGGCGGGCGATTTTTAGGCGTTTTCGGTTGGCGGTTTGCGTGCGTGCGATGCGGACGTTTTTTCGGAGTTTCTGCGTTTTTGCGTTGGGCGGGCGATTGTTTATTTTTTGCGACGTTTGTCGGGCGTGCCTTTCGCGCATTTTGCGGTTTTAGTGTTTGGCGGCGGGTGGCCGTTTTTCGAGGCGTTCGCGGTTGGCGGCGGGCGGGCGTGCGATGCGGGCGGTGTTCATTTTTGCGGCGTTTGCGGTTGGCGGCGGGCGGGCGCGCGATGCGGACGGTTTTTATTTTTTGCGGCGTTTGCGGTGTTATTTGCGGTTGGAGGCGATCGTTTTTTATTTTTTTGCGGCGTTTGCGGTTGGCGGCGGGCGGGCGTGTTTTTTTTAATCAATTCAATGGCCAAACTATTGGATCCGTAGTGCTCCTCGAAAAGCCATACCTACCTACTTACAATTAAATAAAGTAACTATAAAACTCAACCCTACCTATATAAGCATACAAGTTTTGACATCCAAACTAATGGCCCCATCAACAATATCTATCCAAACGTACAGTTATCGCGTAAACCTGTATTCTAGTCGGATATATTATAAAAGAGAAGTTGTCTGTGTGTCACAAACGAAAAGTGTCATCCACATCTGGGTGTCTTGCGCCGGAACGGCGCCATGTAGGAGCGTGAAATTTGGCAGTCGACAAGCGTGGTCAAATCGAACAATCGTATTAAAATCTGGGTGCGATCCGACCAGGGGTGCGTCTCTGGCGGCGTCGCGAGCACGAGGCACGCTCGCCATTGGTTTAGCACGGGGCGCGAAAAATGGCGATATCGGCCGAAATCGGTGCGAAGCGTGCTCCTTTCCGGGCTTATATCTTGACGACCGGTGGTCACAGCGACACGCGGTTGCCACGGTTCGATAGAAGAGAGCTAAAGCTAGCGTATTGATATGGTTTTATAACGTTGGGCGCAGCACGTGCAAATCAGGACCAATTGTTGTGAAAAAATGACCGATTTCGTGCCTCGTGGAGGAAAAATCGGTGCCGTTTGAAAACGGTTTGACCGAATGCAATCGGTGTGGTACCATTTTTTAGGTAAATATATGACAAAATGGATGATGGTAAACAAAAAGTGGTTATGTCTACCATTTCCTTTATAATGTAAAATTAATTTGAAAATTTGATGCGCGCAGAGTACGCTGTCCTTTACAACATCATAACGTATCGAAAATGTTGAAAATTGACCATGAAACGCACATATTCGGATAGCGCATTCTTTTCTGATCAATATCCACCCAAAATATTATCAAAAAGTAAATAAACTTCCGTGAAAATGACTCAGGCATGCCACCGTGTTTTGTTAACGTTAGACATATTTTCCGATGAAATCCGATCGATGGCTTATAGCCGGCATGTCATTAAACTTTTGCCAATCAGTCAGCACGGCATAGGCTACAGGGCACCGCCCGCTTAGGGATATCGCCAAACCCTTGAAAACTGTACTTGCATATAACTCAGCCGTTTCTGGGCCGATTGCGCTGAAACTTGGACTGCCGGCAGGTAGGGCACTCACCAAGCGATGTAGGGTCATGTGTCACAGGTAGGGTGGACTCATGCACGTGCGCACGTGAGGGGGTCTGCTTCTACATCTGAGGAATCCCTGGGTCGAATCAATCAAATTTTGTACACTGCTAGGGACAATTTAGACAGGTGGCTGACATAAGTCATCTGGAGTTTATTAAGCGCGTGCGCACGTGCAGGGGCCCATTTATACATGTCTCAAGAACAGGTAGGACAATAGCACTCAAATTTGGTAAATCTCCTCAGTCAAGTATGAGTAGGGCATGAGTATGCCGGGTATAGGTAGGGTACGGTATGGGAAGGGTAGGGTTTGGGTAGGAATAGGGTATGGGTAGGGTATGTATATTGGTAGGGTAGGGTAGGGCCTTTTGCGGCTTTTTCGATTGGCGGCGGTTGGGCGTGCGATGCGGGCGGTTTCCTTTATTGCGGCGTTTGCGGCGTTTTGCGGTTGGCGGCGGGCAGGCGTGCGATGCGGGCGGTTTTTTGCGGCGGTGTTTGCGTTTTTGCGGTGATTGCGATTGTCGGCGGGCGGCCGTTTTTTTGCGGAGTTTGGCGGTTGGCGGCGGGCAGGCGTGCGATGCGGGCGGTTTTTTGCGGCGGTGTTTGCGTTTTTTGGTGTTTGAGTTTGTCGGCGGGCGGCCGCTTTTTTGGCGGCGTTTTGCGATTGGCGGCGGGCAGGCGTGCGATGCGGGCGGTTTTTTGCGGCGGTGTTTGAGTTTGGCGGCGGGCGGGCGGGCGATGCGGGCGGTTTTGATTTGTTTGCGGCATTTTTGCGTTTTTTGCGGTTTGCGGCGGGCGGGCGATTTTTTATTTGTTTTAATTTATTGCGACGTTTGCGTTGGCGTTTCGGGCGTGCGTTTTGCGCGTTTTGCGTTTTGGGGCGGGCGGGCGCTTTTTTGTTTCCTTTTTACGGTGTTTGCGTTTGGAGCGAGCGGGCGCTTTTTGCGGTGTTTGTGTTTGGTGGCGGGCGGGCGATTTTTAGGCGTTTTCGGTTGGCGGTTAGCGTGCGTGCGATGCGGACGGTTTTTAGGCGTTTTTGCGTCGGCATTTCGGGCGTGCCTTTGGCGCATTTTGCGGTTTTAGCGTTTGGCGGCGAGCGGCCGTTTTTTCGAGGATTTTGCGGTTGGCGGCGGGCGGGCGTGCGATGCGGGCGGTTTTCATTTTTGCAGCGTTTGCGGTTGGCGGCGGGCGGGCGCGCGATGCCAGCGGTTTTTTATTTTTTTGCGCCGTTTGCGGTGTTGTTTGCGGTTGGAGGCGGTCGTTTTCATTTTTGCGGCGTTTGCGGTTGGCGGCGGGCGGGCGTGTTTTTTTTAAATAATTCAATGTCCAAACTTTTACATCCGTAGTGCTCCTCGAAGAGCCATACCTACCTACTATACAATTAAATAAAGTAACCATCAAACCCAACCCTACTTATATAAACATACAAACCAAACTAATGGCCCCATCAACAGTATCTATCCAAACGTACAGTTATCGCGTAAACCTGTATTCTAGTCTATATTATGATTTATAAGTCGTCCGTGCGTTCTCCATCCATCCATCCGTGTGTCAGACCTTATGTGTCTTATTGCGCCTGAAAGGCGCCGCGTATCGGCGTGAAATTTGGCATGCCGAATCTGTGGGCGTGGGCGGCCTTTGTATTAAAATTTGGGCGTGATCGGACCAGGGGTGCGCCGTCGGCACGTGCAAAAGGGCGCTCTCATAGGGCTAGCATGGTGTCGGCGAGAGCGGCGGTCGGCCGAAAATCGGGCCGACACGGCTCGCTTTCCGGCTTGATATCTCGGCAATGGGTGGACGCAGCGAAAAGCGGTTGCCACCAATGGATAGAGGAGAGATGGGCCTAGCGTATTGATATGGTTTCATAGTGTAGCACGCGCCACGTGCAAGACAGCATCCCCGGTTGTGAAAAAATGACCGATTTCGTGCATTGTGACGGGAAAATCGATGCCGCTGGAAAACGGCTTGACGGAATGAAATCGGTGTGGTGCCATTTTGCAGGCAAATGTACGTGTAATCAGAGGATAGCAGATAAAAAGCGATGATCCGTACCATTTCCTTAATAACGAAACATTAATTGGAAAATTTATTTCGCGCGGAGCGCGATGTCCTTTACAACATCGAAACGTATTGAAAACGCTAATCAATCGCTATGAAACCTACATATTCGGAAAGAGCATTCTTTTCTGACCAATATCCACCCAAAATATTATCGAAAAGTCAATAAACTTGGGTGAAAATGACTCAAACATACGACCGTGTTCCGTTAACGTTACAGGTATTTTTCGACAAAATCCGATCGATGGCTTATGGCCGGCAGGCCATTCAAATTTTGTTAATAGCTTTCAAAGCATGGACTGCAATGCACCGCCCGCAAAGGGGAATTCCAAACACTGAAAATAAGCGCCTACCAGTAAACAGCACATTATTGTACTAGGAATAACTCAGCTACTACTGGGCCGATTGCGCTGAAACTTGGACTGTGGGTGGAGGGGGCACTCACCTGGCGATGCATGGTCGTTTGTCACAGGCAGGGTGGATCAATTGCACGTGCGCACGTGAGGGGTCCACTTATACATCTCAAGAACGGCTGGGCCGATTTCGCTCAAATTTTGTTCACTGTTGGGGACAATTTAGAAAGGTGGCTGGCACAAGTCATCTGGAGGCTCACCTAGCGCGTGCGCACGTGCAGTGGGTCTATATTATGATTTATAAGATGTCCGTGAGTGCGTGCCTGCGTCTGTCAGGACTTATGTGTCTTATTGCGCCTGAAAGGCGCCGCGTATCGGCGTGAAATTTGGCATGCCGAATCTGTGGGCGTGGGCGGCCTTTGTATTAAAATTTGGGACGGATTAGCCCAGGGGTGCGCCGTCGGCACGTGCAAAAGGGTGCTCCCATAGGCTTAACACGTGGCCGGCGAAAATCGTGATCGGGCGAAAATCGGGCCTGCAGCGCTCCTTTCCCGGGCTTATAACTCGGCGATGGGAGGCTGCAGGGAGATGGGGTGGCCACCATTGGATAGAGGAGAGATGGGCCTATCGTATTGATATAGTTTCATGGCATAGCACGCGCCACGTGCAAGACAGCACCCCCAGTTGCGAAAAAAATGACCGATTTCATGCATTGTGGGAAGAAAACCGATGCCGCTGGAAAACGGCTTGACGGAATGAAGTCGGTACTGTATCATTTTGCAGACAAATGTACGTGTAATAATAGGAAAGCAAATAAAAAGTGACGATCCGTACCATTTCTTTAATAATGAAAAATTAATTTGAAAATTTGATTTGCACGGAGCGCGATGTCCTTTACAACACCAAAATGTATTGAAAACGATGATCAATCGTTATGAAACCTACATATTCGGAAAGAGCATTCTTTTCTGACCAATATCCACCCAAGATATTATCGAAAAGTCAATAAACTTTTGTGAAAATGACTCAAGCATGCGACCGTGTTTTGATAACGTTACGCGTATTTTCCGACGAAATCGGATCGGTGGCTTCGGCAGACAGGCCCAGACAGGCTATTGAACCTTTGACAACAAACGGTAGCGGAAGGCACCTCTCGCCAGGGGAACTCGCCAGTAAATAAAATAATTTTATTCTTGCAATAACTCAGCCGCTACCGGTCCGATTGTGATGAATTTTGGGACTGTCAACGGGCACATATCGAACGACACATTATCATATGTAGGGTGCTAAATGCTAATGCACGTGCACACCTGGAAAGGAGTAGTTTCCTATCTCAAGAACGGCTGGGCCAATTTGTCTCAAACTTGGTACACACTACAGAACCCGTAAAATCAATTAAATACCATACAGTTATCGCGCAAACATGGCCATCTAGTCTATATTATGATTTATAACATGTCTGTGCGTGCGTGATCCGTCATGACTTATGTGTCTTATTGCGCCTGAAAGGCGCCGCGTAGCGGCGTGAAATTTGGCATGCCAAATCTGTGGGCGTGGGCGGCCTTTGTATTAAAATTTGGGCGTGATCGGACCAGGGGTGCGCCGTCGGCACGCGCTCGCGTGCGCCATAGGGTTAACACGGGAAACGGTCAAATCGAAGATCGGGCGAAAACCGGCCTGCGGCGCCCGCTTCCCGGCTGTATAAATCGGCAACGGAGGGTCGCAGCGAGAAGCGGGTTACACCACTCGATAGAGGAGAGATGGGCCTAGCGTATTGACATGGTTTCATAGTATAGCACGCGTCACGTGCAAGACAGCACCCCCAGTTGTGAAAAAATGACCGATTTCGTGCACTGTAACGGGAAAATCAATGCCGCTGGAAAACGGCTTGACGGAATGAAATCGGTGTGGTGCCATTTTGCAGGCAAATGTACGTGTAATCAGAGCATAGCAAATAAAAAGTGATGGTCCGTACCATTTCCTTAATAATGAAAAATTAATTTGAAAATTTGATTCGCGCGGAGCGCGATGTCCTTTACAACATCAAAACGTATTGAAAACGCAAATCAATCGCTATGAAACCTACATATTCGGAACGAGCATTCTTTTCTGACCAATATCCACCCAAAATATTATCGAAAAGTCAACAAACTTTTGTGAAAATGACTCAAACATACGACCGTGTTTTGTTAACGTTACAGGTATTTTTCGACAAAATCCGATCGATGGCTTATGGCCGGCAGGCCATACTACTTTTGACAATAACTATCAAAGCATGGGCTGCAATGCACCGCCCGCAAAGGGGAATTCAAAACACTGAAAATAAGCGCCTACCAGTAAACAGCACATTATTGTACTAAGAATAACTCAGCTGCTACCGGGCCGATTGCGCTGAAACTTGGACTGTGGGTGGGCAGGGCACTCACCTGGCGATGCATGGTCATTTGTGACAGGTAGGGTTCATCGATTGCACGTGCGCACGTGAGGGGTCCACTGATACATCTTAAGAACGGCTGGGCCGATTTCGCTCAAATTTTGTACACCGTTGGGGACAATTTAGAAAGGAAGCTGGCACAAGTCATCTGGAGGCTCAGCTAGCGCGTGCGCACGTGCAATGGGCCAGTTTTATATCTCAAGAACGGCTGGGCCGATTGCGCTCAAATTTGGTACGTTACTTTAATCGAGTATGAGAAGGGTAACTATGTGCTATTAATAAGGTAGGGTATGGGTAGGTTAGGGTAGGGTGGGTTTGAGTTCAATAAAGGCAAACCATGAGAAAGGCTCTAACAACCCGCAACCAGCACCAGCATAACATGCCGTTCAAACAAATATCCAACTCCGACAAAATAATAAGACAGATAAAAATCAAAAGTTCGGCCACACCCAAACTAATGCCCCCTCAAACGCTTCTATCAAAACGCACAGTTATAGCGCAAAACATGCCGTCTAGTATTGAAAAATTATGAACTTTCAACATTTCCGGTAAACGATTTTTCATTGCAAATTTGTAATGCAATGGTTCCGATGCGCTAGAACCAAAATCAGGGTCTAACAGTTAATTTGAAATGTGCATATGGGAACCGCGTGGATTCACCTGACTTTCACGTTGTATGACTTTACCTTCACCTGCATATTGCCGAAACAGTCGCATCATGTTAATTCATTTCTCAGTAATGACAAGAACTACTTAACTGTCAGCTTATAATCACATCCAACGCTAAGCTCTCATTTAGTAAGCTGTGTCAGCAAGAGACAGCACCTCCTAAGCTACATAAATTCTCCGGAACACACTAAACCCATTCGAAGAAATTCTTCTGTTATTATGCGTGCATAGCAACAGATAACTTCTCTAAAACGCATTACCGTCTACCCTGATCTCTGAGATTCAGTAACGATTTCAGCTTTCAGCTAAGCTAAGAACACCATCAGAGATCAGTTGGTTTCTTTGTCCTCCCAGTGACCGTAATTGCTGTCTGTCCCCTCCCTCCCCCGTTGCAATGTTTCTGTCCCTGTCCGGCCGTCTCACGATTCACAATCCACACCGCGCCCCGCACCCACCGAGCCCGGTCGGTGACGGCCGTGGGTCGATGACGACGCGTCCGCCGACACCCTGAGCCAGGTACCGTGTCTCACGCCGCCGCCACCGCCTTTGTCGTCCTTGTCGGCGCCGGGGGCGCGCCTTCGCCCCCCGCTGAGTCGTAATGAAGCGCGTCCCGCCGGTGACCCCAATACGGGGCCGCCGTGCCCGCCGCGCCGCCGGGCCGCCGCTCGCGCTGTTGCTGCCGCCCTCAGACTGCCAGCCCGGTTGCATGTCGCGTCTCGTCCCCTGTCCGGTGACCCACGCCGAGCGGCAGCCACCGCCGGCGGCTATCGGGTGCTTAGCGCGTGAGTCACGTACGATTAAAGATCACGCTCACCATTAAAAAATGATGGAATTCGGAGGATGAAGCGTTAATAGAACGGTTCCAGGACGGGAAGGATTAAAATGGATGGGTCGTTCAGTGGTGGTAAGTCAGTTATCGCCCCAATGGTATTTCCCATCAATGTTCTCGGATATCAATTCTCACAGGCAAATCATGAACTCGGCTGATCGTAGACCGAAGGCTATCTCGCGCGATCGACTTGCCGTTTGCTAAGCAAAGGTTTATTCGTGTAACTGCAAACAAATATTTATCCGTCAGGTATGTGTGTAAAATGCTGATATTGTTCAATGGTTTGAATTTTGTAGGTACTGATAGTTTCCGCCGCTAATGACTGATGACTGAGGGAGAGGATAAACCGAGGTAGCTGTGTCTCTTTACGGACACTCGCTAGGCTTTCAGCAAAAATTTTCATCAATGATTAGAGAGTTTGGTAGTTTAGTACAGATCATCAATCGGCATGTAAGTCACCAGTTCGACGTTAGAATCCGGCTGGGGTTTTCTGTACAGCTCGATGGTAAAGAAACACCGTATCACCGGATCGGGAGGTTTCTCCTTCTTCCTGCTAGATGTCGATTTCGCCGATGTTGACAGCCGCTTATTTTTGCCCTTTTCCTCTTTTTCTGACTTCTTCAGTGATGCTCTCCTCTCCTTTTTCTCTTCTTGAATGTTCACTAGCGCCTCCTGAAATAAGGGAAGTTCATTTTACGGCAATGTTGCTCTCGAAGCATTGACACATGCGTGTTTGAACCGTCCTTTGTGTAACAACTATTGACGTATCCACAGGATCTAACCGTGAATAGAAATCCAGAGGTGTCGGCTGAATTTGAGAGGCCCTTCAATTTAGATTTCATCTAGATATGGGGTGATTGATTGCCCTATTAGGGAAACTTGAAAGGATGCCTTCCATGTGATTAACGCCCGTCTCACTTTACTACATATTGAGTTAAAGCACGCAGCATAATTACGCTAATGTTCGTGGGCTCATGATCTTTGAGGTCAAGTGTATGTGTCTGCATATGCACATTTGCAGGTATGTACACATATCGTTCTTGTGTGGATCAAATGCATCAATAATTTTTGTATGCAGCTGTTCTGTCTGTGTATGTCTGTGTCTGCGTATTTGAGTGTGCGTTTGTCTGTGTCTGGTTGTATGTACTCGTTCCCATCTCCACTCACCACCCACGTCGTCTTGTATGTGTTTGTGTTTGTGTCTGTGTTTCTGTCTGTGCTCGCTCCGTCTCCACCCACCATCCATGTCGTCTCTGTGACCGCCGCCGTGGTCCCTCCACTGGACGTTGTACCCTGCAGGAGCAGCTGTTTCGCCGGCCTCAGCAGCGCCCGCACCGGCAGCAGCACACTGCCCAGACTGTACTCAGGAGGCGGGCCGTCTGCATGGTCCGCGCCGCCCTCCGCTGACTGTCAGAGACGAGTGTCACACCAGTGTCAGATGACACCAACAGACACACACAACAGCGCCGCCCTCCGCTGACTGTCAGAGACGAGTGTCAGCTGACTGTCAGAGTGTCAGATGACACCGACAGACACACACAACAGCGCCGCCCTCCGCTGACTGTCAGAGACGAGTGTCACACCAGTGTCAGATGACACCGACAGACACACACAACAGCGCCGCCCTCCGCTGACTGTCAGAGACGAGTGTCACACCAGTGTCAGAGTGTCAGATGACACCGACAGACACACACAACAGCGCCGCCCTCCGCTGACTGTCAGAGACAAGTCAGTCAGCTGACTGTCACACCAGTGTCAGAGTGTCAGCTGATACCGACAGACACGTCAACACCGACCGGTGAGAGCTGTCCGATCTGGTGGGGATGGGAGGATCCATTGGCTAAATTAGAAAACTGCCGGATCATTTCAAACATCAATTGATGATACATACTATAGCATGCATTTACATGCCAATATTACCGCAGTTGTCAAGAAAAGCAAGAAATATGCTCTGACATGCTCTGAGAAATATATCGATCTCGATTGTAGAATGATGACGAATGAATCGTGATATTGAAATGATTAAACAGTTACAATAAGATGACGAATAAAACTGAAAGTTTTCTCGACAACCAACAATAGGGTAGCCTGGGGCAAGACGCCCCAGATAATTTATTTTGCTACATAAGTTTTGTCCCACATCACCTGAAAGGCCAAATTTGTGCTCAATGCGTTCTTTGGACATTTTACTTTAAATTGCACCCCTCAAATTGATTCACTTATGATCGGACTCCAAGCTAGGAAGTGATTTGTGAAGCAACTGCAAATGGGGCATTTTGCCCCAACCCCAGGGCAAAACGCCCCACGGCCTGGGGCAAGTAGCCCCATACCTTAGATTAAAGATTTAACATGGTAGTTGGCTAAATCTTATGTGAGAGGTCCGTTAGACCTCTGGAGGCACGGCACTGAAGTTAGCACATTCCATCTTGTCAGGTGCTCAGCATATGACACTGTTGTATGAGCAGGTTTTTCACCTACCTCATAAGACCAAATAATAAATTATTGCAATGCAAATGTTAACAAAATACTTCCTTTGCCATCCAGTTGCTGAGAAAAATACACATAAAGGCACAGAAACTTAATGTTCGCCAGCTACCGAACATTAGAAAGTGGGTAGCCCCAACAACACAAGAGGTAAAACGCCCCAGGGGCTTTTTGCCCCGCGACCTACTGGGGCGTTTTACCCCATCACGTAGTTCGGTCAGAGAACAACGCCTTGCACTCCAGTAAGACATAATTTAACACGAACCAAACCGGCATGATAAGCGTTAGACAATAGTTGTTCAAAATACATAAAAGTCGTTAACCTAATGTGGACCATAAAAGAACGCCATGATTCATAATCTGACAACAAAACATAAAAATCACTCAAAAAACACATTTTTGGCTATATCTCCCGAAAGAGTCATCACAATTTCTTTCCAGTCTGCTCATATAATGATCATATAGTGCACGTTTTATAGAAGAGATGATGTTTCCCCAGAACCCTGCCAGTTCCGAGAAACATCGGTGAGGCGTTTTACCTCGGCGGGGCGACTTGCCCCGGTCTACCCTACCTAAAACAAGCAACGGTGAGTTTTAGTTTACCTTTTTCGTTGGTGCGCTTCCATCTTTGGCGCCCTTATCCTTCGCCTTCGTATTTCCATCAGATTCACCAGATTTATTTTTCTTTTCGTTCTTTTCTTTTCCACTTTCTTTTTGCTTGCCTTTCTTTTCCTTCTTCTCATCTCCTTTTTTATCCTTCTGTTCTTTCCCCTTCTCTGCATCCTTGCTTTTATCTTTTTTCGATGTTTTTGGTGGTGTCCATTTCTGAAAAAGAATAACAACGTCATTCGCATTTCGCACCATCCACTCCTCTATCACTCTGCCGTCCGACCCCGGTTGGCGGCAGTCAGAGGCAGATAGGACCGAGTTGGAAGCCGACAAATACTCCCACAAAGATTCTACTTCCGAAACTCGAGCCGTTCGACAGCTGAGTGGGAGCAAAAACCACGCCGCACGCTGCTGACCAGCATCACTGGTTGCCATACTAGGAGCTTCAGAACGCACTTTGCCTTGAAATTCTCTTTAAATCCTTTCATCGACTACCTCTGCATTTGCAAAACTAATGGTTTTCAGGATCTTATCGCGTTTGATAGTTCACATTCAGTAAAGCTTGGTATCAGATAGAATTACGAGGAAAACAAAAGCGAAGAAAGAGGATGTAAGATATCGCAAACAGTGCGGGAGCGTTACCTCTCTCCTGAAGACCTCGACGTGCAGGCAGTGGAGCAGAGCGTTACGCAGCGCGCTGAGGTCGGTGCAGTGCCACTCGAGCGGCGTGTCCAGCGCCGAGACGTCCGACTTCTCCTGGAGCAGCGCCTCCAGCGGGCACAGGCCGTCCGACCGATCCGCCTCAGAGCCCGGGCCGCCGGCCTGGACCGGCGAGAGTAGGGTGGGGCAGCGTGTGGACGGATGGGAGCGTATGGGGTCAAAGGTGTGTGTGAAACTGGCATCGACCGGTGCACAGTGCGTGTGGAGCTGGCACCGGTCGATATTTCCTTTGCATGTAGAGATCAGTCATCACGAAACTGTTGTAACGACAATCATACATGCAGGGTCGAAACTCTAAAGCTGCGTCCTACACGAGCCCACGAGCAACTACTGCAGCAAACGGCACAAAATAGGGATGGGATCGTTCACTGTCATGCAGCCAATATAGCACGACGCATGTGTGAAATTCATGGACGGGCATTCATCACAGTCATGGATATATTGAAGCTCCAAACAGCCGGCGACAAATTGTCGCAGCACGTGTCTGAACTGACCTGAGCCGAGGGAGGCGAAAACGGCGAGGGACAGCGCCGGTCACCCGCCCACTGGAACACGACACACAGCTCCTGGCCCGGGTACTGAGAACAGGGGGACGATGGTAATGAGGTACGGAAACATAGAGGGATCAGCTGAACGAGGCCAAGAAGATCATAGATGGGATGATTGCAAGGGCCAACGGGTGGAGGTAATAAGCATGAAATAGGATGAGTGAAGCCACCGATCAACGCGTTGCGACTGTGGGAGAGTATGATACATGAAAACAGGAGACAATTTTCAATCAATTTTTAGGAGACATTTTAAGGAGACAATTTTAAAGAGAAAAGTTAATTTAAATAAGGCTATGAAACCTCAGTCTGAAAAGATCGATTGGTTCTAAAAAAAAAAAAGAAATGGTTTCATATAGCTGTGGCCTGTGGGTGATTTAGCCGCTTACGTCAGTTTTATCAGCGTTGCCTCGCTCCGGCGAGTGGCTAAAGAACGTCTCAAATGCAGCAACAGATCAGCAAAAACTGTCGCGTTTTGCAGGAGTTCGCGACTTCTACGACCGTGAGCAGTCATCAACGTCTATTTAGATGAGCTGAATAAAGCAATATCCTAGCATAAATATCGTCTTACTTTAATTCCTTCATTTAATTCCTTGGCTTGGATAGATAAATCCCTGGCTTAGCTAAATCCCAAAGGCTATCTTCTTTGAGAGTCAGGTCACGCCAAGGTGAAAAATAACGCGATGAACCAAATGTTTCGTCTCCCTTACTCAGTCTTTACTCTTTTCACTAGCTTCATAGGAAAAAAAACGAGACAAATTATTTCTAAAATATGTCATATCTCAAATCATCTAAGCATTGCACCTAAAGAAGTTTGACTCAATTGCCACGCATTCTCTACAGGTTAATTGCACCGAGGAGCACTTTGGCTATACTGGGGAGGGGTGTCATGCACGAGGAAGCAAATGTTTCGTCTCCATTGATCAACCTTTTTTTCACCAGCTTCATATGAAAAAGTTACTTCTAAATTTCTCAAATCATCTGAGCATTCCGCCAAAAAAAAAAAACATTAATCAATAGCTGCATACATTCCCTACAGGACAATTGCATCGAGGAGCAATTTGACTGCACTGGGGAGGGGCGGCGTTCCCCGAAGAAGCCACGGTGGCGGGCGGAGCGGCCGCAGGTGGGGGGGGGGTCGTCCCCCGGGATGGGCCGAGCGGCCGCAGGTGTGGTAGTGTCCCTCAGTTACCGGCAGAGCGGCTGGGCTGGGGAGGTGGTGCGTCCCCCGGGGTCGGCCGAGCGGCCGCTGAGGTGGCTGAGGTCAGGGATCGATGGAACAGCTCCGTTTAACGACTGCACCTGCCCACCTGGGACACACGACTGCGAGTTGCGTGGGACCGACCAAAGGTCACCACCACAGCCCTTCCTGGTCGGCAGGTCAGCAGTTTGCAGCGGTGTTCACTGGGAGTTTCGCACCGTTTCGCACCGCCGGCTATAAAGAGTTTCGGGCGTGAGAGGAACTGAGAGGCTCAGCTCCACACTTTTGTGTGAGCCATATAAGATGTGCTGTGCATACCGTATGTCCTATTTCATTCTCTTCTTTCTTTTGTTTCAATTATTCAACAGCAATGAAAATTCCAGGTAGAGGTTATTTGAATACATTGAGCGACACACGTTTCCATTACCGATAGGGATATGAATGCAATACTTTTTTAGAACGATAATACAGTCTCATAAAAGCTCATTATTTCAAAAACAACGAATAATAATATTCCATTTTTCATAGCTATTTCCATCACTATCGGAAATACCTGTAGTCATCACGCAATAATGGATCAGCTTGGGGTACTGCTCATTACTCAATAACGTTTTCATTATCGCACTATGCTTTGCTATATGAGCGACGAGCACACCTGGTCTTTTGGCACGAAGGGCAGGTAGACGGCGCCTGTGACCCGCACCAGGGCGCCGGTCAAACTCGGCTCAAACCGAACCGCGTCCAGTTGCACGGTCGGCCGGCGCGAGCCCTTCCGCGCCGGGCTCTTCTTACCGGACTTCTTCTTCCTAAAAAAACAATAAAACAATCAACGATCTCGATTAAATGATCATTACATATTTGAAATGCATGATGAACAAGCATATATGTTTTATACGAGCAAACCTAAAGCCTGAAACGTCTCAACTTCTTCATATTTTATTTGTGATATTGCTTCCCTCCCTACCCCTCCCCTTCCCCTCCCCTCTCTAACTTGCTGGCCGACTCCTCGGGCTCCTCGGCGGGTTCCAGCTGCCTCTGCAGGTCCGCCAGCAGCTCGTCTGTCAGCAGTACACCGTCCAGCAGCAGCAGCCGACCCAGACCGGAGGTAAAGTGCTGGTAGTAGCCGCTGGCCAGCTGAGGGAACACGCCAGTACCGGGGGGGGGGGGGGAGGTCACTACTCGAGTCAGAATGAAGCGGGTAGGTGAGAATAGCGAATGGAGTGAAACATCCAGCAGGGGAAGGTGTAACGGGTTGTTTTGGCGCAATTCTATTGGCTTGTCGCTACAATTAGAGCCTTGCATACTCACAAGGAGTGTCGTTCCAGTAGGTACCATGGGAGATAACAGAAATATTTCAGAACTGTCGTTAGATTTTTCTGTAGCATGAACACAGCAGAAAGTGAACGTCGTGCAAACTTTGCGTGGGAGGGTGTTGAATGCTTGTTTGCATACGAGTATGCTGGGACCCAACCCATGACGTGCCGCACCTGCTGCTCAGTTTTACATAATCCTGAGCCAACGTTGCAAAGTCACGCATCTAACAAAATCAACATTTTATAATGATCTATGACCATGTTCCACGTACTTCTTAAAATAAGCGGTCGTGCGGTTCCTTCAAAGTCGGATGAATAATGAAAGCTGTATTGATTGAGCAAACAAGCGCAACAACCAACAGCTAAATAGGCCATGGTCTCGCGACATCGATTTCTCCCGCATGTCACATTAGCACAGCTCCGATCCCTTAGAAAGCGGCGCTGCTGGCGTGCAAGGTGCTGTCCATTCCACAATGGTGGATGGGGCTGAGTGAAGGTATAAATGCACTCAGCACTTTGTCACGACGATAGTCACCAAATTCTGTCCATCAGGCCGTGATCGGGTAGGAAAAATGGTGGTTGTGGAGTATACATTCTTTAAAGCATGAGCATATCGACTTTACACGCACACACTTCAATAAATATTCCAGATAAGTTTCTCAATTGCAGCTGAAATTAATCTAGGTCGTCATATTGACAGCAGATTTTTTAAATCGCGGCCCAGAGATCTAAAGGATCCAATGAGACTGTTTGTGTGGAATAATTCTAGGCAATAATACGCTTGACAGGTTGGCATGCCTCCAAGATTTGTAAAATGTAACGCCGAGCGCTGCATCCTCGAACAAACTGTTTACCGATGCGAGACATTTAGCTCGGTAACAGCGCCTTTGTAGCCCATAGTTAGCTTTGATCACTGCCCGTCCTTGGGATGACCCTACACTGCAGAAGCATTGAAGCTTGAAGCCTATGGTAGCCCTCTCCCAAGGAACCAGCTATAGCAGTCTAGTATGTGCTCATGCTTCACTGTGACACAACCTATTAATCGTCAAGCAGCTGTCGTTGTTTACCCTCTAATCACCCATCAATGGACACAATCTAGGTGCTATCAGTCTGGCCTTGTTTACCGGGATAAGGCAACAACCATGGCATCAACACCTGTCTGTCGCATCCTAACGTTTATCGCCCGCTGTGTGGGAGGTTGGCAGAACTGCGCTCACGTGAAGGATGACTCTCACTTCCCAACGGAGTCTGATCTGACAAGCCCTTACTTATTACAGCCGAAATCTGCCTTTTATACCGATTTCAGCACACACGAATTCAGTGCACACGACTCCCGATCTCAATACCGCGCCTATAGCCTGGCAGGTAGGCTGTGCCGCATAGCTGCGCTGTACTGCGGTACAGCCTACCACTTCAGTGAAACTGCGGCTCGCCCGGACTGAAATCAACCGCACCATTCTGTTAGCCGCAATAGCAACAATGCAGGCTACGCAGAACCGCTGTGCTGGAGCGGCAGTCCTTCCGGTGCCGTCTGTGTTTTGGTTCCGGTGCGCCGGCCCCACCGTATGGTTCGTTTCCGTCTATCGGATAGTGAGGGAGCCCCACACAGCGCGAGGAACCGGTGCGGCGGCTGCGTGAGATACGACGCAATCACACGACATACTGGGGCGCGGCCCGGCGGCAAGCTACCGTGAAAACATCCGACATAGGCAATATCAGCAGCGCCACAGCCCCGGAAAATAATGTAAATAGGAGGAATAGCTAATGTAGGCCGACGGAAACTTGTACCCAGTTGTAATGCAGCGATGGTGCTTGATGCTGACTTTACGCTAAAAGTAGGGCAAGGTGCAGTAAGTTGTTTTAGTGCATGGAATCTGCTCGGAATGTATAAATGCGGTATGTAAAAGAAGTGAAGCAAAGAAGACTAGCAAAACATCCGGTGGTCGTCATCCGTCTCTCAAAGGCATGCCTTTGATATTGATCAGTAATCAATGGACAAAGTGATAGCAATGACTCGTAAGATTCGTGACTCTTGACTGCGACCCCTGCCAAACCCTTCTGCAATATTTCCCATGCAGGGCACTCACAAACGCCGGGTTGCCGGAGAGGCTGATGGAGCGGATGCTGGACGCGATGGTGACGAGCTCTGTGATCCTGGACAGGTCGCAGATGTAGTTGTCCGACAGGTCCAGCACTCGCAGCGAGGGCAGGCTGCTGCTCAGAAGGGCGCCCAGCTCCGGCAGGTGGTCTGCCAAATGCAGCAATAGATATATAAATGTCACGAGGAAAGTGACTTATTATGCTGTGTATTTAGAGGTGCGAGATCGAGTTACAGTATCACTTATTTTTTAATGAAATATGTTATCAAGCACACCCCACATGCCTTGTTCAAAAGCACAGCGCCATTGTTGTCCGTCTTTGATAACTTTCAATAGTCCATTCAAGAACATCACAATTTAAGCCAAACCCCATCGTTCCGGCTTTTGACTATAAGATCATGCATGGTTAGTTGTCATTTGTATGCACGCCCCAACAGTTTGTCTCATTTCATGACATGCTCCAGTAACGGGCACCGCTAAGCCAACGAATATCCGCCGCATCATGTCATCGATCCGCCGTGACACGACAACGAATGTGGGAACCTGACCGTCTGTCAGCTGGACACTGCCGACATTCAACCTCTGTCAGCCGGACCCTACCGACCCTCGCCCTCTGTCAGGTAAAGCCTGCCTTAGAGAGCTGCATCCGCTGTCAGCTGTATCCCGCCGCCCCTCACCGTCTGTCAGCTGTATCCTGCCACCCCTTACCGTCTGTCAGCTGTATCCTGCCGCCCCTCACCGTCTGTCAGCTGGGTCCTGCCGAGTCCCAGGTACTCGAGCGGCGGACAGCGGGTCAGCAGGGCTGTCAGACCGGCGGCCAGTCGGTTCCCGTACAGCTGCAGTGACCTCAGTGACCGCGGCAGGTCGTGACCCTGAACCTCGGTGAGGTCGTTGCAGGCCAGGGAGCAGCTGCTGAGGTGGCTCAGTGCACACATCTGCTCGCCGAGCGAAGAGATCTGTAACGTAGTGGAGACACTGATGTTGCACCTAGCAGTTGCCGACAGCAGACACTTTGAGGGAACCGGAACAACGGAACAATAAATCATGTGAGCTAGGAAAAAACGAGAAAATTATCAACAGCTGTTTGTTCCGTGGCCCTGGCTATCGTCCCCTTACTCTGCAAGCAGGGCGCTTTGCACACCAATATGCTTGCAAATTAGCGTTCAATAATTACCATAAAGCAGCACGCCGTGAAAGATTGTCTGTGGGATTACCCCAAACTATTGGAGTACGGAGCTATTCTTGAGCATAGTTTCGTGACTTTCCCTGGGAAGGTGACGTCAATTCCCGACCTTTGGTAGCGCCCACAATGATGTACCCGCCGACTTATTATGACAAAAGTTTGAGACAAGAGTTGACTGCCCTCCCACTGCTAGCAACTGGGAAATGCACTGCACAGCATCCATATAGCTCATATTGAAGTTGGAGATGCTAGCTATTTATGTGAAAGGTATCAATTCATTGTTTTCCCCCAGTTGTGTATTTTCACTTTTCAGGCGTATTTTGTACAATTTTACCTGAGTCTGCTTGAAAATTGCACTGAAATGAATAGAGTTTCTAAAGCCTTTGGCTCAAATATCTGTTTATTTGCTAACATTCATGAATTAACCACGCCGAATCATGAAACCGGTTTTAACCCTCGCCGGACCTATTGGTTTTCTACATACGCCCCGGCCGAGGGGGGGGGGGCGGGTACGACCCCCCCCTCGCCGTTTCGCCCCTGGTGGAGCTAGCGCGTCGCGGAAAAAACGAGCGTGTGCGCCGTTACGAGACGCAGAGATTGGTACCCGATTTTAAGGTCCTAGGTCAACCGGTGACCTCTGAGGTCAGGTCAAGTGCCCCAGGGTACGGTTCAGTTTTTGGTGAATAACTTCGCAAAAAACGGCCGCAGAGCGCCGATTTTGGCAGCATCGTGTTCGCCTCGCTCAGGCGCGTCGAATGATATACTTTTTGTCCGGGTCAGGTCAACTTGGGGTGTTGACCTCAGGTCAAGGTCAGGTCAGCACCCCCAGGTCACGAAGTTGGTCGAAAGAGGTCATGTCGCATAGCATTCGATTCGGCAGGCCTTCCTGAGTCCATTGGTGCCTTTCCCGACTCGCTAGCTCAATTTGATCAAGAGTTATTGACGAAAAACTAATTTGACCTTGATGACGTCATAAATGACGTCACGCAAGGTCAACATTGCAAAAGTGACGCATCTAACCTTGCAAGGAGTGTATCAAATCACGATTCTGTGTGCTTGAGATAGTTGGAGATCGTTCCCGGCGCCAGAATAGCAGTTTGAATTTTTCCCCATTGACTTATAATGGTGAGGTCACGAAAATGACCTGACCTCATATGACCTTTAGGAAAAATCCGAGATATACAAGTTGTGGGACTCATAATGGATACTAGATCCTGCAAGTTTCATTTCCCTGTGACATCTCCTCTGGCAGTGAGGGCGTTGCGAAGTTGCGACATCTGAAGACCGTGCAGAGGTTCACTTATGACGTCATAGGTCAGTGACCTGACCTGACCCAAAAATGCGGTTGGTGTCAAAAGATCCGGCTTGGATCAAAGGTCAGGTATGCCAAGTTTCAGCTCTCTATCGCCAGCGTGTTCGGAGCTATCGCGAAAAAACCCTATGGGGGGGGCGGCACCCGCCCCCCCCCTCGGCCGGCGAGGGTTAATTGGCAAAGAGGGTTCATGGCTCTCATGCAGTGAAGGCTATATCCAATCAGTTTTTATTTAATACGGTGCAGCTGGTCGCGGACGACCGGTGAGCCTCTCCGGTCAATATCGGCCACTGTCCGACCATCCCCGCCCTGAGAGTCTCCGCGCCGGGTCAGTGGCATCCCCCGCCGCGTGAGCTGCGAAAGCTCTCACAGCTCTCCAGGAGGTGCCACGGGCGCCGGCCGAAACGGGGCCTCACTAATGCGCCAATCCGAACGAGGCGCCTCCCTTTATTAGATTGCCCGCAGAGCAATCAGGTTTGTGAGAAAAAAGCTTGCAGATTGTCTGCATTCCGCGAAGTGCCCAAACATGCTAGTAAAAGAAGACACTGAGTGATTAAGAAGCCTCTGGTAATTCGGTCAGCGCGATACGCTGACCGAATTGCTGCGCCACACAGGATAACGCGATTGCTCTCATAAGTAAGCGTTTCCTATTTTTATGGTGAACTCTAATTGGACGTTACATGAAAATTAGATTATGTTGATGTTGTGTAGGGGTAAAACCTCCAGCGGTTTTACGCTACGCAGTAGCGCGCAGCTAAAACGTTTCAATATTTTTAACCCGCGCCCCACTGGGGGGCTATTTATAGCCCCCCTCCCGTTTTTCTGCAATAACTTCCAAACCGCTTGACGTATCAACGCCAAACTTTCAGTACCTTCGGCTGCATCAATTTGACACCTTGTGTCAAAATTTGAACTTCGTACCTACCATAGGTCGGCCGGAAATGACGTCAGAGTGACGTCATGTTCGGCCGATTTCGACGCAAAACATTGAACCACGGCAATCACTCCCAAGAGCTCATTTTTTAAGCTAGATCCAATTTCTTTGCATGAGAGGACTCAGAATAGACAGCGCTATCAAACTGCTATCTCGGATATTCGAAATTTTGAAAACTTCGAAAATTTTATATAATAAAACTCAAAATTTATATTTTTACATTTTTTAATTTTTTTTTTAACTTTTCGTAAAAACCGGAATATATGTGATAGAACGCATTATTATGACTAACTCTAGCAAGTTTTAGCTAAATATCTTCAATAATGGCCAAGTTATACGCAATATTGCAAAAAATAACAACTATTAATTTTTCAAATCAATTTTTCAGCATGAATTTGACATCGTAGCCAATATAAATAGCACCATCGTGTTCCTGAGCTCAAACTGCATCCAATAGACACCTTCTTTGTTGAAAAATTTTAACTTCAAAATTTGACCTTTTTGACCTGAAAGTGACCTGACCTGAGCTAAATTTGACTCAAAATGACCTCGAATGACACAGACGACATCAAATTCGAAATCTCTGACCTAAATGGACCATAAAACATGTGTCACGTGACCGACGGATGATATAATATTTTCGTGACCTGTGATGACCTGACCTTGACCTGAAAATCAAAGTACAAGTTTTGTACCCTCAGAGTATCTAGAGCCCATCTGTTCACGAGTGTGTGAACCAAAAATGAGCCTGATCTGACTTGTAAGACGGCGGCGAGAGCCCAAAACGTGAAGAAGCCAAAATGCTAATAATTTTTACTTTGACCTGACCTGTGACGTCATCGGTGACCTCGAGGTCAATGAAATTAGATTTCGTTCGACAGTTTTTCCGGGGCTATCAGACGCCGTTTGAATTTTGACAATCGGCCCAGTAGTTTCGGAGTTAGGAGGGGGGGGGGCTATGAATAGCCCAGTAGGGCGTGTTATACGCAGACCCCAGTGGGGCGCGGGTTAATATTTTCTGAGATGATAACTTTTGCCTGCTGATGTACTGATTAAAACCCTTGCATCCTATATCATTGCACTATCTGCTCGTTACCATATGCTACAGTCTGTTGTGGAGTGGGGGCTGTTTTATATGCTCTGAAGTTAAAATGTTTTCACTTCAATGACGATCGCGGTTGCACTTGGCTTCACCCATTGCTTTGTTCTTTTAGGTATTAGTTTATACGCCCCCCCCCCCCCAAAGAAACAAAAACAAGACAAAACAAAACAAAACGAAACAAAACAAAACAAAACAAAACAAAACAAAACAAAACAAAACAAAACAAAACAAAACAAAACAAAACAAAACAAAACAAAACAAAACAAAACAAAACAAAACAAAACAAAACAAAACAAAACAAAACAAAACAAAACAAAACAAAACAAAACAAAACAAAACAAAAACAAAAACAAAAACAAAACAATACAAAACAAAACAAAACAAAACAAAGCAAAACAAAACAAAACAAAGATTGCAAACACATGACACATTTCAGTGACATTTTATGTTCAATGTTATAACGAATTTATTTACAACTTTGTCGTAGATGAGACTGTCAAGTGTAAATGTCGACCCCCCCCCCCCCCCCATGGCTGTCAGGTCCCCAGGGAGACGCTCGTCGGACGGCAACTTAGCCAGACGTCGCCATCAAAGAGAACAAACTTCCAGAATCTAATCAAAACCGTCAAAGGTGGTCTCGATGTGACAAAACTTCCACGGCAGTAATGGACTCCATGGTCATGTGATCGGATTGGCAGAGTGGATCCCAGCGTGGCAGAGTGAACTGACACCGCTGGGATGAGCGAAGACCTACCTGGGATAGCTCATGGTCGAAAATCCGGGCCCCGGTGGCACACTTTGTCAATCTCTTTTCCCGGAAATCGGATATTGAATCTAGGAATATTGCATCACGCCCAACAGATTCCAGTGCCCAGCAACGTCAGGATTTAAGTCATGACCCGGCATTTTGCTTATTCCGCACTCCGCAGAGCCTATCCTGATTCAGAACTAAATAATTCATTTTAAATCCATTGATCTAACCTTGATTAGCTATCTATAGTACAACAGAAAGCGGACACAGCAGATTAGCTGTGATCAGGCTGCCTTATTGGGCGATTAGCTTGGAATTAGTATTCTACTAAATCTTGTTTGCTGCCACATGAAGCTAACAATCAGCCGTCTTTGATGATGTTGACGCCACCGCGGGTCTCTCGTCTGAGCCCGCGTGCAGCTTCCCGTCGTGCCCCCGTCTCCGGTTGTTCATTACGGAGGACGGAGCCATCACAGAGCCCGTAAACCAAACGCAGGGAGCGCCGATATTGCGTGGAGCGCCTCGCTCCATTTTCGGGCTCCTTCGGTGCCGTTCGGTCTTTTAGAGTTAGACGCAAAAAAAGCTGATTAAGTCTAACCATGACAAAGAGATAATAAATATATTGTCCTACTCAAGTTTGTAACTAGCCTAACTATCAATAAGATATTCGGCAGCGTGCTTTTTATGTGTCATTTTACGGATCAAATGTAATGCGCCTCCAGGTCAGGATAGCTCAGATATCCGGCCCGTTACAGGACTCACGTTCTGTCTGGGCAGGCTGAGCGACTGCAGGCGGGCCAGCAGGTAGCGGTGGGTGACCTGCTGGTCCTCACTGACGGCGCGCTGTAGCAGCGGGAGGACGTCGGCCGACCACCACACGTACCGCCGCCACGGCGAGCCGGCCGACAGCAGCAGTTCGGCCGCTGTCGGGAGACGGTGTCACAGCGGAGTGGCAGCGGGACAGAGGAACGACGGTGTTATAGGGGAGTGACAGTGTTATAGAAGAACGACAGTGTTACAGAGGAACGACGGTGTTAGAGGGGGTGACAGTGTTATAGAGGAACGACAGTGTGAGAGGGGAACGACAGTGTTATAGAGTAACGACAGTTACAGTGGAACGACAGTGTTATAGGGGAACGAGTGTTACAGAGGAACGACAGTGTTATAGGGGAACGAGAGTGTTACAGAGGAACGACAGTGTTATAGGGGAGGGCAGTGTTGCAGAGGAACGACCGTGTCACAAAGGAATGACAGCGAGACACAGTGGGGAGTCGTAGCAAAATCAGCAGCGCGAGCAATGCTCAATACCTAGCATGCGTGTCTGGACTGTCTGACACGGTACCGGGGTACCTTCATCCCCCATACCTTCATCGGTTGTCAGCTGCCGCGCCTCTGGTGAGAGTCTGTTCACGGGAAACTCTGTGATCAGTGACGTCTTGATCAGAGTTCCCAGTCGTATGCGAGCCGTTATCTCCTTCGGCACGTGCAGCAGCTCGACGCTCGAGGGCGCTTCGAGAAGCCCGATTTCCAACGCCATGACACCTGCGGCTTGGGAGCTGCGAGCTCGATCCCAGGCCACGTGAGGCTTTCTTATCCACAAATGGTCAGGGTTTTGTGTCAGGCCATTCTTGATCTTCGAACTGTCATTGGCAGATGGGTATTTGTCAAATCATCGAGTTTGTTGTTTTTTAACGAAATTTAGGCACTCTTGCTTTCGCAATTTATTTGTTAATTAAAATTTGTGTTAAAAATAACATTTTTCTTGAAGAAATAACCCAAGCAAAAATAAAAAGGTAAAATAGAATTTGCAGAGTGCCAGTAAAAGGCTGGGATGTTGCTGTTCGTGGGATGTTAATGATCTCTTATTTACAATGAGTGCCCTTTGGAAAATTAGCAAATGAAGTAAAATGATCTCAAATAATTTCAAATTAACGGCCAGATAAAAACGACATTATTTATAGCAAAGCACAATCATTTATGTGTGAACCTCTTCCCCTTCGGTGATCTGCCGTATAATCTATAGACACTGAGAAGTTATGACGTATATGGATGAAGGACGCATTAACGAAATTCGCTTGTCACATTCCAAATCAGCCCTTCCTTCCATTTCCGCATTTGCCGCGCCACCAAGTGACCAAACAAATCAAACAGTGCTAATCGTCCATGCATCACCCGATTACATATGATTTAGTCCGCGTGCGGCAGACCAGAAGCGGGTAAACATCGAATTAGTTCACGCCACGTCATCCGACAAACAGACTCAGCGTCATCTCTGAGCACACAGAACCCCGGCTCATCGGCCGCTGCAGTGGGCCTGTGCCGTCTGCTATACCCTGTCTGACTGATTGGCACCCGGCTCCAGCGGCTCGCGCTGCTGTCAAAACAACGCCCTCCGTCAGCGGAGACGCCGAATCAACCGCTGCGCGAGGCAATCGCATTACACGAGATTGACTCGTAATCAAAGGGGCCGGGAAATCACATATCCGGACGATGTTCAGTGCACTGCTCACCTTATGATGGAATACGTCGTGGATGTGTTCGTGTGCAAAAGCTGAAAAGCAGGCGAGAAGTGACACATTAAGGTCATATGTAAATTACTAAGACTCGTAATCGAAGGGACCGGGAAATCACATATCAACGTCAACAGCGCACACGAGCATAGTTACCGTGATAGAAGCGTTTAATATAAATATCGTTCAATAAAGTTCCACCTGGTGCTGTTGTGCTTCCCAAAGTTTTCTTCTCCACAATTGTGAGGACATATCCTTTTAGTTGGGGTCACCCCACCCACTCACCAAACTCATTTAGCTGACCTGGTAAAATTAGAGCTAAAACTACAAATGTGGCACCCCGGCCCTGGCTAGCTTACGCTTGCTAACCGGTGTGCCAACTCTGTTCAGTTTGCAATATAGTCAAGGGAATACGGGATCCAATGTTCTCGAAATAGCCTGGTCGCACTATCCTCCGTTGTTGGCTCCACCGAAACGACTCAACTCGGACGTATGTACGGCCGGCAAGAGGGCAAAGTAGCGCGCCAAGAGCACCGTAAATTTCCGCGACGGAAGATCGCATTGCTGATTCGATTGCCTGCAGAGTCGTTAATGGATATTGAAAGTGCTCGGCCTTACCGGCACACAGAGTGAACTGCTCGCCTATTTATCACCTTCATCAGTTCGCGATCTGCCGGGCGGCGTGACTTTTGTAAGCCCTGTTGAGTAGGGTATATTGTTTCCCTTTGTGTACTCTCTGTTTAGAGTAAGTCTGCCAATGTGTGATCGGATCTTGCTCCCGATCTGCCCTCCCCCGCCCGCCGCCGCAGTACTGAACACCGGCTGATCCGCCGGCGATGCCCCTAAGCCCCAAATCACTGGAGCGCCGCCGCCGAGCTGTCGCCTTGACATCAAACAACGCCTCTGCCGCCGGACCCGGCCGCCGCCGCAAAATGAAACGGCAGGTCATTGGACGCAGGGGCGGGCGGGCAGCTGCGACACATGGCGGCGAGAGCGCCGGAGCAGAGGCAGAGGGGGAGAGCCGATCGTCAGCCCTCCTCCGGCGGCGCCTCGGCCGGGAGCGCGCCCGGCCGGCTGCCGGAGACGGGAGCCGGCCTCGTCACGGGCCGGGCAACGGCACAATAAGGTGGGTTCACTGCGTTCGGCTGTTACGGTTATTGCCAGATGCACGCGGATTGCTCAGTCGGCGGCTGCTAAGGCCTAATCTAACAAAGTTACTGAATTAGGCATATCTCGAGGAAAGGCGGAATTATAATTCAGCAGGGCGTGATTTCCCCAGGGAAACGACATTTCCAGCCCCGCCTTATCGCATGCAACTTCGTAATGAATGTGGGCGCATGCTACTTGGCAGTAGATAAGACAAACATATGTTTTGGACCTTCAAAACTTTTTTAGAAGAGACAAAATAATCATTGGATAAGCGACTTATAACTCCTATAACCCTTTGTAAATTAGTTAGCTTAGCTACCTCTCAGATCTCGCTGCCATGTTGAACCTATTTTCATGTTCTGTCTGTTCTCTCCTCCCTTCCTTCCTCTCTCTCTCTCTCTCTCTCTCTCTCTCTCTCTCTCTCTCTCTCTCTCTCTCTCTCTCTCTCTCTCTCTCTCTCTCTCTCTCTCTCTCTCTCTCTCTCTCTCTCTCTCTCTCTCTCTCTCTCTCTCTCTCTCTCTCTCTCTCTCTCTCTCTCTCTCTCTCTCTCTCTCTCTCTCTCTCTCTCTCGTGAGCCCCTTTTCCATATATAAGATATGTAGGTATTCACGCTGAGCTCTTTATCCATAATCCAGTAGGTATGTGATACCTACCTACTATCATGTGCTCGCTGATGCGTGCTCAGCTGAAAGCGCCCGGCAGACTGACAGTGCAACTGCAGATGCCAGTTTGCCAGGCTGCTGCTGTCACAGGTCGGTCGCCATATTGCTCCAGTCGGTGACAGATGGCCCAGTGTGTGTGTAGTGATATTTCAGAGCCTTCGGTCGTTCTGTCAGTGACATTGAGTGACCGGGACGGGGCAGACCGGACACTCAAAGTCACCTCCAGAAAGGCAGAGTGCTAGCACGCCTAAGGAGACGGGAACCATTTTCTGTGACAGCTGGGCATGGGCAAACACTAAGCGTCGTAAAAAGTGGGCGAGAACCGGATCTTGGCGTGCTAATGTGTGTCCACAGACCACTCCACTCATCCCTGCTGTGTGCAAATTAATTGATCTTTTCCTTGATCGAGTACACTGTCAGCATAGGCGGCGGAACGGGGAGGGCACCGGGGCACCGTGCCCCCTTTGATTTTGGCATTTTAACATTAGCCCTATGGGCGTTGCATGGAAAGAATGGGACCAAAGGTCGGCAGTGCCCCCCCCCCCCTTAATCGAAGGTGTTCCGCCGCTACTGACTGTCGGGTCTTCCATTCGTTGATTTATTTAGATATTCCTCGCCGCGCAGAATGACAAAGTTTGTCCTCCTAAAAAAAACTGCCCCTTGTTACATTACCAACGGAAAGAGAAGTGACGTTCGTGTGCATTTCTACTGGAACTAACACTACATTAACCCGCGCGGGGCTGGGGTCTCCAGCCGAACGCGCGGGGCTGGGGGGGGGGGGTGTAAATTTTACCCCCCCCCCCCTGTTATCTCCCGAACTAATGGTCCGATTTGAAAAATTCAAACGCCAATCGAAAGATCTCATCACGAATAACTAAAAACATGTACTTAATTTAATGTTAGAGGTCAAGGTCAAGGTCAGGTCAAGGGTACAAATTGCAAGTTCCTACAGTATCGGCCTTGCACCGTAGTTGCCGAAGAATGGAGTCATGGACTGAGACTGATTGCCCAAAACGTGTTGTTAGGCTACCTAGACAATATTCGCTGCATACAATATCATTCAGAGGTCAAGGTCAAGGTCAGGTCAGGTCAGGTCAGGTCACCAAAAACAAAATATAGAAAAGGGCATGTGCGACACATGTTTTATGGGTCATTTTACTCATAGAATTCAATAGGCACACTCAATAAGTGATATGGACCACCTCTGGATGAATTTCAGGTCGAGGTCAGGTCAAGGTCAGGTCAAGTGAGGTCAAATTTTGAAGTTGGTTGTTAAGGCCTAAAACGGTGTCCATCTGATGCAGTTTTTCACGGCGAATCGAATGGTGCTATTTTTGTTTCCGTACGAGGTCTAGAACTTCCAAAAAAATCATTTTTCAATTTTTTTGTGTGTCGTGACGTCATAAAATGTTTAATAACTCCCACATTTTTGAACCAATTCTTCTAAAAATTGGCATATAGGTGCACATAGACCACTCCTCTGACATATATTCCGGTTTTTTCGATACACTCAAAATTTTGGATTTTATAATTATTTTCCAAAAAAAAGTCAGTTTTTTGAAAAAAATGTGGGCCAAAATCCAACATTTTCAAAAAACCGAGATAGCCATTTGATAGACAAAGTAGAATTACGTATAACCTTTTTTGTTACGTCTTGATTCCTTTAAAAATGAAGATGTTAGCGGCGTTTGAAGTTTTGCCGTTTTTGAGGCGAAAATGGGGAACATGACGTCACTAAAACGTCAATTTCTCATAAAATTTCCGACGGATTTCGCTCAAATTTTCAGGGAATGTGTCAAATTGATGTAAGAAACGGTACTGAAAGTTTGGCGGCGCTACGCGCCGCCGTTTTTGAGATATTGCAAAAATTCGCGAGGGGGGTAAAATTTACCCCCCCCCCAGCCCCGCGCGGGTTAATTCTCGCCAAACTAATTAGCCCGCGCCCGCGCGCCGCTGATGCTGCTGGATTTCCATGCTGTTTTTTTTCAATCACCTCTAATTGATCTACCTGGCCAGTAGACGACACGCTGTAGGTATAGGCGACGGACGTTTGAGCGTCAAACATCATGAATAGAATAACTTACGTCGGTCACTTTTAGTTCAGGTCCCGTCAAAGGTCAGGTCACCAGGAGTCATCGAAGTCCAAATTTCACCTAATTTGACAAAACTCGAAACCTATCAAAAATACCCATTATCTGCAAAAATATCAACTTTGAAATTTGGCCTTTTTTGACCTGACATTGACCTGACCTCCACCAGGAAGTGACTTAACCCTCGCTGGCCGATGGGGGGGGGGCGGGTTCCGCCCCCCCCATAGGTTTTTTTCGCGATAGCTCCGAACACGCTGGCGATAGAGAGCTGAAACTTGGCATACCTGACCTTTGACTCAAGACCAATCTTTTAACACCACCGCATTTTCGGGTCAGGTCAGGTCACTGACCTATGACGTCATAAGTGAACCTTTGCACGGTCTTCAGATGTCGCAACTTCGCAACGCCCTCACTGCCAGAGGAGCTTTCACAGGGAAATGAAACTTGCAGGATCTAGTATCCATTACGAGTCTCACAACTTGTATATCTCGGATTTTTCATAAAGGTCATATGAGGTCAGGTCATTTTCGTGACCTCACCATTATAAGTCAATGGGGAAAAATGAAAACAGCTATTCTGGCGCCGGGAACGATCTCCAACTATCTCAAGCACACAGAATCGTGATTTGATGCACTCCTTGCAAGGTTAGATACGTCACTTTTGCAATGTTGACCTTGCGTGACCTCATTTATGACGTCATCAAGGTCATATTAGTTTTTCGTCTATACCTAACTCTTGATCAAATTGAGCTAGCGAGTCGGAAAAGCCCCCAATGGACTCAGGAAGACCTGCCGAATCGAATGATATTTGACATGACCTCTTTCGACCAACTTCGTGACCTGGGGGCGCTGACCTGACCTTGACCTGAGGTCAACACCCAAAGTTGACCTGACCCAAACAAAAAGTACATCATTGGACGCGCCTGAGCGAGGCGAACACGATGCTGCCAAGATCGGCGCTCTGCGGCTGTTTTTTGCGAAGTTATTCACCAAAAACTGAACCGTACCTTGGGACCTGACCTCAGAGGTCACCGGTTGACCTAGGACCTTAAAATCGGGTACCAATCTCTGTGTCTCGTAACGGCGCACACGCTCGTTTTTTCGCGACGCGCTAGCTCGACCAGGGGCGAAACGGTTAGGGGGGTCGTACCCGCCCCCCCCCCTCGGCCGGCGCGTATGTAGAAAACCAATAGGTTCGGCGAGGGTTAAACCGTTTCTGATGGTCTTATAACCAACGCCATTGAGTTGGATATGAAAAAATGGCCATAAAAACATGCATTGCACAGCCCTAGCATGAAATTGGGGACATGTGCTGACACCTGGTGACCTGACCTGTGACCTGGCCTGGTATTATCAGTGACCTCTAATAGCAACGTATGTAGGTACTAGGCAGCTGACGCTCTATCGCTGATTGTCGATAAAATGCGTTTTACTCGATGTTATAACTTATAGCACATTCCCTATAGGGAAGCCCGTGAACGGTAAAACATATTTTTTACCTGACCTGTGACGTCATCGGTGACCCCGAGGCCAATGAAATTGCTTTTCCTTCAACAAATTTGACAGGGCCATCGAACGCCGTTTGATTTTGCGGATCCATCCAGTAGTTTCGAAGATACGTGGGCGGGGGGGGGGGGGTAAAAATAGCCCCCCACCATGTCGCGATATAAACAGACCCCACTAGGGTGCGGGTTAACCCTCGCCGGCACAGGCCATTTTGAGTCCTTCGACGGCACAAGGGGGGGGGGTTGGTACGACCCCCCCCCCTCGCGTTTGGCCCCTGATCGAGCTAGAGCTTCGCGGAAAAAACGAGCGTGTTGCCCGTGACGAGAGGAAGCCGATGATACCCAATTTTAAGGTCCTAGGTCATCGGGTGACCTTCCAGGTCAGGTCAATGACCCGAAAACCGGGAAAATCGGGACCTGTTAGACAGTCGTAAAGTGTGGCTGCTATGTGGTTTTCCGGGGTGCTGATCACGAATATCGTGTTAGTTTTGATCATAGATGATGTCTTTAAGCATTTAGACCAGGGCGGGTCAGGTCAGGTCAGGTCAACCGGTAGGGGTTGTGACGGGTATTCGTAATACGTGTCAACCGCCTCGGACAGCTTCGTAACATGTTACGAAGGCACCAAAACTACTTCGTAAATGTTCAAATGGTTGCTAAATTCGAATTTAGCTCCAAAAACTAGCCTAGAAACATGTAAAAATTGAAAAAGTGAGCCGAGGTCACCCGAGGTCACCAAAGGTCAGTGACCTGACCTGACCTTCAGGTGACCTTGACACCCACCCTAATGCATGGGAGCAACATCAAATCACATGTTTGAACGTTTGAAACCACGAAAAGCTTGCAAACGCGCGGCTAATGCGAGCCGACATGCGCCGAACCGCGATTTCGGCCAAACATGGTCACAGAAAAGAGGTCACAGGTCAAAGGTCATTGGGGTCAGGGTCATGAAATTTTCTGGGTAGGTGTAAAATTGATCAATGCGAGGGTACTGAAAGTTTCGTCGCGATCGGCCGCTTTTTACGCGAGTTATTCGCGAAAAACCTTAGGGGGGTTGCATCAACCCCCCCCCCCCTGTGCCGGCGAGGGTTAAACATTTATTATCCTTAAAACTGCAGGCGTGACAGCTAGCTCTTCCCGTAATTTCTTTTTTGGGTCGAAAACGGCAGAGACGTCACTCTGACGTCATTTGTGGCCAACCAATCATAGGCTCTGTAAAAGGTTTTGGTCATATGGTGTAAAATTGATGGCAGAGAGGTCATAAGGTTTGGTGACGATACTCGCACTGCAACCTACCTAACCTACTTCAGGAGATATCGACTATCGACTGAAAGCAGAGGGGGGTCGTTTCGGCCCCCTCACCCCAACGGGGTACGGGTTGATTAAGAATGCGACAAACTTTTATGCGACGATATCATGCTATATGGACAGACACTCAACTGATCTAATCAGTTCCAAATAATAGGTGAAGGACACAGATGAAATATATAGCGCAAGTTCAGCTTTTTTCAAGTTCGGCGGGCGGAATAAGGCCATTATCAAATAACCAGTAGTCATATTTGTGATTAATGGTCTTTGAACGTCATTGACCGGATAACTCCATCGGTTACCCGAAACACAACATTCTACCATCCAGTTTATTGTTCACATGACAATATGCAATACACATAATCAGCTCGAATAAATCGGACAGAACCTACCAGTCGAGAATGTAATACAACCTAGCGACATGAACAGAGAAACTCGAGCGCCGCGCGTCGGCCGCCCGCCGGGGGTGTGGGCCGGCCGGCGCCGAGCCGACCAGCGGCGTCCGCCGGAGCGGGGGTACGGTGCCAGTCTGATCGGCCGGTCAGCGGCGGGACCCAGCCTCACACCCGGCGGAACACACATCTCCCCGCTGACCGGCCGAGCGCGTCACCACCCCGCCCGGCCCGGCGAGCGCCGCAGAGTCCGTCCCGGGCACCGCACGGTCCAGAGGCCTGCCGCGGGGACACGCAGCCCACGGGGCGGACCGCGGCGACTCCCGGGAGCAGGTAAAGCTGATGTGGCCGCCGCCGACCGGCCCGGACCGCCTCAGGCGGGTGTGGGGAGGGTCCAGCCCACCGCCGCCGCCGCCGCAGAGCCCGGGGGAGGTCAGCTGCATCGCCCTCAGCCAGCGCTGAGATGACACTCCCATCCCTCACATCACATTCGGACCTAAGGTATGATACAACGCGCAACCAATCAGCACTCCAACACACTGGAATACGTGGCCACACAATGAGATAAGCATGAAAGAACTCACACGCAAAAAAACCTAACATACCACGCAAACGTTATCCCACAAGCACACATCAGTCTACCCAGTGGTCAACAGCGTCAAGCCCGACCTCTCCCAGTCGCCGTCTCGTTCCAACTATCTCATTCAGTCTCGCGACCAGCCACTCATTCAAACTGTTCAGTTACGCCTGGACACAACACCACAATTTCGCCACCACACATTCACACAGCACACGAAGTCACATTTCACACTATTCGCATATGTGCGATGCCGGTCATGGTGCCTGTATAACTACACTCAAACGTTTGAGTTGGTGCTTGCCGTGCTTTATGTCGCCGGTAATTGCAATCTCTCATCCCCCATCGGTACATTCACCAGGGCTGCTGATTCCAATCAAACTCCACAAATCAAACATATGCCGTAGAGACATATCGATGTTTCATTTCATTTTCCAGATCACTCTAGTCACATAACACAGCATCGCTCATCCGGGTTTCCCCGCCTTGATCTATGTCTCCCACGCGCTCCTAGTTCACCGCCGTGATCTCTTCAGTCTCCTTCGAAAACCAAGTCAGTCCCCAGCTACCTACTCAGGTAGAGGCGAGGCAGTCAAATCACGGCCGTCTATCGTCCCAATGCCCTCCGATCATCTGTCGAGTTCACAGCTCAGTCTTTTCCGGCGTTCCAGGCTGTAGTTCGCCTTTACTGCATGAATCACTCTCAGATTCCGGCCGGTACCTCCCTATACCGCTCTCAGTCCGGCCAGTGACTCCGTCTCCCTACCCCGGGGCTCGCCGGTCAGTGGCGCCGTCACCCAGCGTTCATCACTAGCGGCGCCGGCGGCGGACCGCTGCCTCCCTCTGTGCGTCCATCCGCGGTCCTCCCGGCGCCGGCCAGCCTCCCCGTATCACACACTTCCCTGCCGTCGTCAGCGGACTGGGCCGGCCAGCCGTACTAGCCCCCTCCTATCGCCAGGACTGCCCACAGCGGCGGCGGCGGCGGGCGGGGTGCGACGCGACGCTCGATCTAGGACACTTATGAACACTCACTCGAAGCACAGTCACACCGCGCTCGCTGCGACGCGGCACAGCCGGCAGATCCGTCCGTCCGTCCGCTCCGCGGCGGCGGTGGCGGCGCGGCTCTCCTAGTGGGTCTGACATTGGACGGGGCCGCCGGGACCGCGGCCGCCGTGCATGTCGTCCTCGTCGTAGACAGCGCCGTGCGCCTGGTGGTGGCGGCGGCTCTCCTGGCGCGGGTCCAGGTCGGCCAGCTGCACCATCTCGGCGTCCTCGGGCACCGGCAGGAACGGCCTGCGGACGGAACAGGACCAGGGTGAGATAACGCCGCGAGAACGCTGAGCAGGGAAATCTAGCCCGATCACACTTAAAAGACAGTTCAAGTGGAGTCAAATTAGCATGTCCCAATCTTCCATTGAATCACACAAAAGAGCTCTAGACAATAAAAAACGTCGGTATTTCGAGTCAAACCAAAATATAAAGCAGCTGCCTTATCCGGAAAATCCCGATCAGGAGCCTCCTAACCAGCGAGGACAAGACGCGTCACCCACCTGGGCGGCAGCAGTTTCTCCAGCTGCGCTACGTTGGCCGGGTCGAGCCGCTCGGGGAAGTTGACCAGGAACTGCACGATCAGGCGGCCCTTCTCGAACGGATTCCGGTAGTGCGGCATGCCCTCGTTCAGGATGCACTTGATGACGCCGTGCTTGATGACCTCGCCTGGGGAAAAACGGGGGAAGGTCACAGCTCAGGCTGGGGTGACAAGCAATGTGATGTGGGGTTGAACGTGTTCACACTTCTAGCTGGTTTGCGTTGTTGGCGCCATATGAAGGAAAACAGCATGAAAAGAAAAACAAAAACACGGGCACGTAAGCATTAAGAGCACGTTAAGATTTTAAATCCGCAACCATTATGATCAAACCGCCTACTTTTACATTTTAGCCTTTCATACCATACTTCAACCTTCAAAGGATACCAAAAATTATTTTGTTCTGACAAAATATTACTACGAAGCACCATGAAGGATCCTGAAATGCATGCCGTACCTGGTATGCAGGTGAGCAGCAATGAGCGTTTGTCCAGCGTGGTGATGGTCTTCTGGAAGCCGCACAGCGCCTCCACCAGCTCGATTTCCATCTTCATGATGAGGTCGTCGCCGTCCCGCCTGACGGAGAAGAGGGAGCCGGTGAGTCGGAGCGAGAGGGGCAGGGGAGACAGACGGCGCGGCGTGCGGGGAATAGAGCGAGAAGGGCATGGTGGAATGGAAGAGGAGGGACTGTCGTAGAGAAATGGGAGGGGGCTGGGGGAGTGATCAGAAGTGGGGGGAAACAATACTCCGCTATCGACGGTGTATCTGATTGCTCAACTCGCATACCAGAAACACGGTGACAGGGATAGTGGTAAGATAGGCGCTTACCCGGCTGCTTAAAGGATACAAGGTACAGGACAGATAAGAGGGGCCCCACACACAATGGTCATACCGGAAGTAGGTAACACTGAACGGCAACCGACCGCACTTGAGCCATCCAATCAGACAGGATACTGAATAAAACCACCGGCACTTCAGGAAACAAATCTGACTATCATTGGATCGGTGACCCCCGAACAAAAACACGCCGCCACGGCTGACGTTTACAGCACTTACTTGAAGGTCTCGTGCTCGCGCTCGTCGAGCACAATGATGATGTCTCCGGGCTCGAGGCCCGGCTCCTGGTCACCCTCGCCGCTGAACGTGATCCGCTGGTCGTCCGTCATACCCTTGTCGATGTGTACCTCCAGAATCTTTTTGGTCCGAACCACCTGAAAACGATCAGAGTATGCACGTTATTGCACAATTAAAATGAGTCAGCAGAGCAGACATCTCCAAAATAAAAAGGCAAACCCGCGACGACTTAGAGATATCTGAACGTTTACCCTGAGCGTATCCTTTCTAACAGACTATCCCCTGCCAGCACCACACCTCCCGGTGAGCTGTCTCCGTACCTTTTTGCCGTTGCAGTGTTTGCACCTGTCGCGCGGGTTGATGCGCTCGCCCTGGCCGCGGCACTCGTCGCACATGGACTGGATCTGCTGCACGAAGCCGGGCCCCAGCTGCTGTACGCGGATCTGCATCCCGGATCCGCGGCAGTTGGGACACGTCTCCACGGCGCCCTTCTTGCCGCCGCGGCCCTCGCAGCGCTCGCAGATGACGTTCTTCTGCAGGGAGAGCTTGCGCGTGGCGCCGTTGTACATCTCCTCCAGGGTGACGGGCAGCTGATGGACCACGTTCTTACCCCTGCGGACGAAAGGAAAGGGCCGGCGAGGGTCACACATCGGTACTGGTGGTGGGGGACGGGGCAGGCCTTGCGCCACCGATAGCGGCACCTCAAGGGAGTCGCGACTCGCGCGTTTAAAGACGGCTCTAACGTTGACAAAAATAATGAATCGGTGTGCAAAAGGAGCTGAAAATGAGAAATAAAAAGTAACAGAGCTGGTACGCCATACGGGACCAGAACAATTGACGGAAACGCATCTCAGGCAACCAGATCACTTATAGATTCTCGAATACTCCTTCGGTAATGCGCAGTTGGAATATGCTAGATCGTCCGGTCCATGCCGTCAGAGCGGTGGCCCGTCAGATCATCCTACGGCCGGCGGAGCGGAAACGCCCGTCAGCGGATCCGTGAACAGGATGTGACGTCACACCGTAATTCCACGGCGTCATACCAGCACGTGTTGATGACGTCACACCCATGGCGTGTTCAGGGATATCGGTCAATAATACCGAAGCGACGAGAACAGCCTAAGCCGCTATTGAAGCAGACTTGCAAAAGCCGGCACCAACAACCGGACCAGCGAGGCGTACTCACGAGTACGACACGGAAACTATCCATCTCCGACAGAAATAATCAGGGTTGGCAAATTTATGCCAGCAGCCGGTTTAAACCGGTTTAATCCATGGATTAAACCGGCTGGCATAAACTAATTTAAGCCACCCCGGTTTAAACCAGTGTGCACCAACATAATAAAAGCCACTTACGTTAACTTGTCGTAACATCACTTGGGTTAAACAGCTTCTTCTCTTCACATTTTCTATACACACCTTTCAATTTTACCTGCTAACTTGTAATGTTTTTTCCTGGGGGTTGACTTTATGTGATTCATTATTGATCTGTATCACCCTGTATCAAATGTTTATTTTGATTTGCAGTGTTTTACACAACTAGTTGTTTACATGGGTGGTTTATGAAATGAAAGGTCTTGGAGACAGCTTCAATAAAGAAACCAATTTCAATTTTATGAGAAGCTGTAGCAAACATGACCTAATGCCAAATGCATGGTGCAAGGATCAGTGATTGGTAAGGCCTAAGAACTATCATACAGAACATTGCCCATTTACTAGGGAACTGTCTATTGCTTAAGCAGTCAGTGACACTAAACAAAGGAATTGACAGCACGGCCACCATTATAGGCTCCAAAGTACATGTAAAAAACAATAAGTGTGATTAGTTAGGGACACTGTTATACCAAGAAAACAACATGCACTACCTGAAAAAAACACAAACCATAGGAACATTCCAGAAGATTTATAAATGATGAGTTGTTACAATTATTTCCTGTGCAATTAAATCACAGAATGGGTGATACCTAGTACCTACCATGATAAATAATTTTTTTCTAGTGTTTCTGGCCCAGTCCCCAGACGATTGGTCAGAATACATTTTACATGTAAAATAAAGTGAGACTTTTAAACTGGTAAACCGAATGTTAAGATTAGAATGTGCTTATGCCTTATCCCTACTTTGTTTCTTAGCTTAGTTACCTACTGACCAGATTGTCAACATAATCACATGCCAAAATGTTGACATAATGCCAAATGACACAGGTATTGACTTCGTGCACTCTGCACATTCACCAACGAGTACACTGACCCACAAGATAAGTTATAGAAGATGTTTTGACTGAAGGTGGTTTTTATTAATTTAAGCCGGTTTAAACCGGTTTAAACCACTGGCTGGTATAAATTCAATTTAAGCCGGCTTTTATCCAACCCTGGAAATAATGCTTTTAAGGCTGAAACAGACTCTTTCCGCGTTCAGGAAATCGCATGCGAGAGCCTATTCAAATACATTATAATTCTTCCCGCATCAATCGCATGCGGGAGGTGTGTGCGATTGATGCGAGCGTGCCTCCATGTATTTGAATAGGCTCTCGCATGCGATTTCCTGACTGCGGAAAGAGTCTGTTTCAGCCATTAACCATGACTCGACAGTTCTAGACCATTCAACGGCCGCCCGTACATAAGAAACCGTTCCCAAAGCTTGGGATATCATAAAAACGTGATAAATTGGGAAAACTTCGAATCTGAAACTGCTACAATGTCACTTTTGGTTTCCCAATTGCCCACGCGAAATACCCGACCAAAGGGGTGGGCGCTTACCTGCGCTCGCGCTCCTTGCGGTGTCCTCCGCCGCCGAAGAACATGTCGAAGATGTCCATAGGCGAGTGGAAGCCGCCGCCACCGCCGCCCGATCCGCCCTCCTTGATGGCCTGTTCGCCACCCTCGTCATAGATCTGCCGCTTCTTCTCGTCAGAAAGCACCTCGTACGCCTGCGAGATCGCCTTGAAGCGCTCCCCCTCGGACGGGTTCTTGTCCGGGTGGTACTTGAGCGCCAGCTTGCGGTAGGCCTTCTTCAGCTCATCGGCCGTGGCGGAGGGTTTCACCCCCAGCACGTCGTAATAGCCAGTCTCCTTCACCATTGTGGAGGATCTGAAAATGGCCAGCAGTGTGCATGGTCAGATGCAGTGCAAGCAGGTTGGTTGTGGTCAGATGGCTGGTGTGAGCAGGCAGCAGCTTAATATTTATATTGAATATTGTCAACATTTTCTTTGGTTGCAAATGCAAACTAATGATTAAAATACGGGGAAAATGGTGATTAGAATTAGGGGAAATCAAGGACATTTCAAGTCTCAAGGATTGTTTTTCTGTCATTTTAACATTATCACTCCATATAAGTGATGATGTGCTGTTATGTTCCAACTTCCAAGCACTGTTGTGCTTGCACTGTGTTTCGAATGGAATCACTTTGCACACCAAGTCTAGGCTAAATTGTATATTGGGCCTTTGCAGATCAGCAAAAAAAAACTTAACGTAGCTGGGGTCATTATCTATTGGGCATACTGTAAAGCACAGCAACAAATGCGCTGCCTCAGCTACCATCAATGGAAACAAATCCACTGCCTCAGCTCACACCAACCAGGCTGGTACTCTTGACCAGTAAAAACAAAAACCCAATACTTTTCCAACCTACCAAATCTGTGAATATGCTCAGCTAAACAGGATTGATTAATAATTCTTAGTCAGCAGTCAGCACCATTGTGTACAGTGCATCATATTCACAGAAACTACCTACTGAGTAGTGAGTAGTTCATGAACGCACCATACATAAGGGTCACACCTCTCCATGTAATATTGAGTTATGCACCACACTTGCACTGCTGCAATTCTGCACCTCAGTACATACCAGCCAGCTGCCTTGCCCAACCCACAGGATTAGGCTAAATCTCTGGTTTGCCCAATACTGCCCCATCTATGGCACACTGTGCAAGTATTTCCTTCCAGAGTAGATGCTTCCCCACAAACTACAGAGCCAATGGTGTATAGTGACACATCCTATAGCCATAGGATGTGGCTATAGACGTTTGCCATTTGAATACTGGTGTACCTTGCCACCCTGGTTCCTGACAAAGGGCCTGTTCCAGCGCCTCCAGTAGAAATTCTTGACTGGAGGCTCTACCAGAGGTTTCACTGGAGGCGCTGGAACGCAATCTGGAGATTTCTGGAGATTGGTGTCACAGATACCAAAAGAATGACTATTGTTCTCTCTTGAAACACATAATTTGTTTTCAATTCTATTAAGAAAGATTAACAAAATTGTAGCAATGTAATTTTCTTTACATTTTAGTTTTAAAATTGTCAGTCAGAAGTCCTTTGTTAACATTCATGATCGTCACATGTGCGCCATAGTTGTAGACCAGAGCCTCCAGAGAAATTTGGACCTCTCAACCCTCTGGAGGCTACTGGAGGTCTCTGGAACTTTGGGGAGAGCTTTCTGGAGCTTTCTGGAGCTTTCTGGAGGCGCTGGAACGCTCTTTGGAGGATTCTAGAGCTTTCTGGAGGTTTCTGGAGGTGCTGGAACAGACCCAAAGCAAACCCATACATAGGATAGGACGCTGGCGAAAACAGGGCGCCGGAGGGCATAGTTGATCACATGACTACCTAGGCTATGGAGAAGTTCTCCCCCTCTTGATGCCTCCTACACAGTGATTGTCACGCGGTTCGTGCACGTAAATTTCCAGAGCCTTGATCAAACCGCCCTAGGCACCCTGTTTTCACCATCGTCCCATACACCCATCCTGATCCCTTTAACAACAAACTTACGCGACAGGCATAGCTTAATGTGTCTGACCCAAACGAAGCCAAGCAGCTCCTAAGAAAAGCTCAACTTGATTCACACAGAACTTATGCTGATGCACGTAGGCACTACCTATTCTCATAAACTCAAATCCCGAGCTGAAGCACGAGACCAACGGTGGCAGCCCTTCGCTTCCAAGTCTCTTTCCCCTGCAAGAACGGACTTTGAACTAATCAGAATCGGACCAAGTCATGGCATAAATACTCACCGAGGTACTCCAGATTACTGTGGAATGCTCTGGAACCAACCCTCGTAGGCCATGTGCAGAGAGAAAGGCCAATATCGCTCCCCACGCTGCTGATGCGCCGAATCGCCCCAGGGCAGCGTGGAAGGCCCGAGAAGGTATTAGAGTAGCGAAATTTTTGCTGGATCTTTTTTCAAAAAGATGAAAATCGAAAAATCTTGATGTTATTTTTCTGTCAACTCAGAGGGAGAGATATAAAAATAAAATTTTCCAATGATGAGTAAAAAAGTTGATTAATTATTAAATTAATTTTGATGTGCAACACAGACTCATTACCAAACAAAATGCTGCCTCTAGTGACGTAGTCAAGGGATCAGCTGTTTAGAAACTGGTTTGGCAGACGAAATGTTGGACTTATTTTCATTTATTATCAGTTTTCTTTGTAACAATACTTATCATCTCCTTCTCTTTGAAACACACCAAAAATATTAGCTTTTGATTTTATCAAAGCTTTATTCGTCCGAGTAACAGAAACTTTGGCCCGCCTGTTTCGATCAATTTGAAATTCATCAGCTGTTCGGTGCTAAAGTTCTTGATGTAAGCGCGGATCGCGTTTTGACTTTTGTATTTTTGACGAGAGAGTTGAAGAAAAAAGAGCGTTTGAAATTGTTTTAATTGTTAGGAGGGATCGGAGGGATCCACACGCGACTAATATTGCGATCGTAGGTAGACAATTATTCGAATTTATTACTAGATCGCTGCCATGTTTTAGTGAAAGGATGGGAGTGTTGTGTTTCATATGGTTTGTAACATTTCCCAGGCCTGCGTGTTTTTTCGTTTTCTTGCTACCTACACATCGGTACAAGTTACATTAACCCGGTTTACATAGCATATTTGACGAGGCTCTAGCTCGTTAATTTGGCGATAATTTCGATGCAGTCGTCTTCAGATATTTAGAGGGGATTATTTTGTAAATTGTTAAGCACCATTGGCATCTTTTGCAACATCATGGACGGAGATATAAGCTTGCAACAAACCCTATGTAAACGCGTCTATTATATGAATTCAATTTGCTCTTGAATGATCCAGTCATACGTCAAATTTTAGTAAAAGCAGCTTAACCATCCATCCGGGTTCGATTCCCGAATCCCGGGCAATGCATGTGGCATTGCCGCTACCTGACCGCTTGGAACAGCGTGAGAGTTTCGGTTCAGGTTAGCGCCTTGGTCCACTGGATGTGGTGCTAAACCCAAACAAACCAACCAACCACCTCAACTCAGGTGTCTTTGGCAATTGGCAGGGCTGCATTTTCTTCATTGCCATGGTGATGGTTTTGAAAAAATGCTAATTAAATTTCAATAAAAGTGTAATAAAAAGCATCAGTGGTTACATACATACTTTCAATATTTTGATGAAATACCTACTTCAAACTATCAATACTGACATTGTCCACAGCTTTGACGGTATGCACTCACCTGGCGGCTGGCTGACTATGCACAATGCAGTCCTTGCAGTTGCTCTACACAAGGGGCCCGACCAACTGGCAACCCACTACCCAGTGGCGGTGGGAGTGAGACCTGAAGAGTTCACATTTTTTGGCCAGTGTTGTTCATGACAGCAGTCCATCTTCAGGAGAGGGCCCAGATGGAGCATGGGACCAGGCCTGTGCCACCATTTACTGAACCTATTACCTGTGATATGTTGAATGGGCTAAGCTCCTGAATAAGGCAACTTTTGCAAGTTTCAGTTGCCAAGCTACCTATTTAACAATGTCACTTTTTTAATAATACAAGTAATGAAAACCTAATGACTCGATCATCGCAATCCCTTGCAATTGACTAGGGACTAGGGACATGTTCCGACAGTTTCAGTCACCAGGCAAAGGTGAAGAATACATTTAAAGTTCTCATTTTTAGCTTGCTTCAGGTTGAAACTTTAAAGCTGAATGAATTATTTGGATCCATCTGGGCTCAGAAAAGGGCAGTAATGTTTGCTTGGTGCCTTTTACTGTCTGCCTTGAATGTCACAGTACCATCATACAGCATAGGTACCAGCTGATAAAAAAGCAAATGAGAAAATAAGCCAAAAGCATCTACCTAATTTCTCATTCCTTCCTGATTCCATGCTTACCACCTACGTGCTCACGCTGGGAATCACGTTACATGATTCCCAGCACTTATTTATGTGACAAGCTGCAACAGGGATGAGCAAAGAATACCAAAAGGTCCTTTGTCCACCACTGTGCTGTGCTTAGACTAAAAGAGATGCTAACATGTTACCTGACCATGGCAAAGTTGCACTGGCCTCGCTACCCTCTGGTACTCACTGATAAGATCTTATTGAAGTTGTCATGCTTTTCAGTAATAGGACTACTTGATAACTGTGCCAGAATATGGCAATGTTTGAAGAATGCTGAAGAGTTATGATGAAGAAAAACTTGCATTGGTGTACATTTATTTGGTGTTACATCGATTTATTATAACATTTTTAACACATTATTATTAACATCATTATAATATTTATTGTAACATCAACTATTATACCCTGTGTTACTGTTATTATGTCAGGGGATTCTTTGCTCTGAATGTCAGTTGCAACTCATGCAAGCAATGATTTAATAATGCCCATGTAATTTTCTTTTTACAGATCTGACGTTTTCCAGCTGAGACTGTGACGAGCTGATTGTTGGTAACTGTAGATTATCTGAACAACTTTTAACGCCATGCCTGCCAAGGACATCTTCTATTCGGACAAGTACTGCGACGACAAATATGAGTACAGGTATGATATTGTACGCATCATGCTGATAAATTAATATCAGCATGCACACACAGGGGTGTCGTTTTCCGAAAATGATTGGTAGTGCCCAAAGGCGGTGGCTGGCCATATATGACGGGGCTTACAAGGTAGGGTACCCCCAAATCTGCCTTTCTCATCGGATTTCGGCCACTTATTTTTCGCCCTGGTCATTGACAAGACTAACCGAAATCTAAAAAAACACAAAAAAAAAACTTTGGAAATCTGGGTCCACACCGGACGCCATGCACAAAACGTGCAGTTATATAGGCAATAGTGTCGGAGGAATGCACGCCATTCTGAAAGAGGCCCACATCGACTTAAAAGGACGGCTGTGCTGAAAGGGGACAGGAACAGCTTTGAGGGCCCAAGCCGACTAAAAAAGACGGCTGCGGGGCCAGGAACGGTTTTGAAGACCCACGCCAATTGAAGGGTTCGACAACTAACGAGGACTGGAAACACAACGATAGTTAGAAAGACCTGCTTGCCAAAATAAAAGGATGACAGTACGAGGGGCGTTCAGAAAGCTACGGGCCCGAACATGAAGGAGCAGAGAGATACAGCATCGACTCATTAGACCAAAAAGTTCATTTATTCAAATAAACACCGTTAAGACAAACACATTTCGCGCAGCGCTTCGCGAGAGCCCTCAAGGCCTCCATAACCAAGTGGGTTTTGGACCCATCCTGCACGTCCAAGACGGCTGATTTCGTCTCCCTGCTGTTAGCGAGGTTGCCGCTGCTAATTTTCTTATGTTGGGGAAGAGGTGGCAACCACTAACCAGAGTGTGCAAGGTTCGGAGAGAAAAAAGTGGATGCGACAACAACTCGAAGCTCATCGCTTCACTGTTCGTCATCCCGCCCATGTACGCAGGTGCGTGGTCGCGGATCAGGTGCACACTTTACGTCAGCTTCCCTATAGCCTCTCCTCGATGTTTATCGAATGGACGCACATCATCAATTGTGTGCCCCTGTTTTGGAAAGTTGACGAGCGGAGGGGGGTCGCATCGACCCCTCCCCCTGCCAGGCCGTGTTATGAAGAATGCCCAGGGCGAGGGTTAACGCTTGGTGCCTTTTCTGCACTAACTACTATGAAACGAATCACTGCTCTCTTCTGGGCGTCGCCCATCCTATCCGAAATGGCGAACTATGCTACGAATAGAAGCCCGAATCAATCACAGAAGAGACTTAATTAATGGCCACTTACTTAATTTGCGTAAGTGGACATCCCAATAACACATCATTTAACACACCGCCTTGCAGGCCAAAATTCCAACTCCTTCATTGTTCGGCCCGAAACTTTTTGAACGCCCCTCGTAGTTACGAGCTTCAGTTTTCGGGGTCTGATGCGGTAATGACCTGGCGTTGAATCCTGGGGAATCAGGCTGCATCACCCACTCAAATCAATATACCATTACCTATGGCCTATTCTGGAGCACCGCGGCACCTTCCGAAGTCGGTGTAGGGCCTCCAGCGGCTGGTGTGGAGACGGATCGGGGTCTATTAGGGGCGGTCGCGTGGTATGCGGGACTCAGAGGCAGTTATGGACCTCTATAACCAATTGCGTTTTCGAGCCTCTTAAAATCCATTAAGGACCGGAGTCCTAGACACGTGAAACCTCATTGTCAGCTACATGCACCTACTGTGGCTAGAACCTTATTTATGTACTTGCATATGTGCTTATTTAATATTTGCTTATCTGTTTATTTTGATTTTTTATCAACTGATAAGTGACAAAAGATTGGTAGGGCTCAGCGAACATTGGTAGGGCCCAAATAAACATTGGTAGGTAAGGCTCGGGCCCTACCAGGCCTATACAAAACGACGCCCCTGGCCCTGACTATTGTGAAACTTGGTAGGTAGGTAGGTAGGTAGGTAGGTACCACATAACTTGAAATTACTTGACGTAATGACATGATGTGGAAAGTGAAAATGATACCTAGGTATTGATGGAAATTTATGGACTTAGGTACGCTACAAGAAGATTGAATTGGTCAACCAATTCTAATTCAATCTACTTGTGGAGTAAGTCTATAGATTTTCATCAATAGTTACCACTTACCATTGAAGTTACTTGCTATCATGTTGATTTTATACATAAGAACCTCATTCATTTTATTTGTATGACATGTTTGAATGCAATTTTCTCAATAAGTGAAGAAAAATGTTGGTAGTGCTCAACAACACATTGGTAGTGCTCAGCTGAACATTGGTAGTGCTCGGGCACTCCCAGGCCTATACAAAACGACGCCCCTGTGCACACATGCATCCATACCATTTACCCAGTTGGTGAAGTTGACGGGATTTGAAACCTCGTTTTACATCCATGCATAGGTCTATACTTTATAATAAAAGCATGCCATCCAAAAATTGCAAAAGGCAGTCTCTTGAACCGACCTTAGTCACAGCTGATAGGCCGGTACGTAGCACACATTTTGGCCCTTGCCAATCACCCAACAGCTCCGCCCTTTTCTCGACTGATGTTACCGTAATTGCTTTACGACCCCATGCCCACGCCCTACGACCCCATGCCCACGCCCTACGACCCCATGCCCACGCCCTACGACCCCATGCCCACGCCCTACGACCCCATGCCCACGCCCTACGACCCCAACCCCATGCACCTACACCGCACGGCTACACGTCCTGCACATGGAAATTTATCAGTTTCCTCAAACTTGTGTCATTTAGTCTAAACAAGTTTTATCGACACAGCCATCAGCTGAAAGTTCAATCATCTATAGTAGTTATGCCATTATGAATTGCCCGTCTGAGACCACTGTCCCGGCTGACCGCAGCGGCGGCCCGTCTCGATGACACTCTGCTGTTGTGCTGCGGCAGGCACGTGCTGCTGCCGAAGGACCTGGTGGAGCTGGTGCCCAAGACGCACCTGATGACGGAGACCGAGTGGCGCAGCATCGGCGTCCAGCAGAGCCGCGGCTGGGTCCACTACATGATCCACGAGCCCGGTACGTGTCGATTACAGCGGGACGTGGGCTCGATTAGAGCGGGCAATGGGCTACTAACGAACCCGGAACATGTAACCAGCAGCGGGCTATGACCCTTAATGAACCCATTATTTGTGCTGAAGAAGGGACCGCGAGATCCTAGCCTGTATGTCATCCTCAGCCGGTGAGTTTCTCACTTCCCACTGGCTGAGGCTATACTGCATTTGGTAAACAATACTCAGGCTAGGTTCCACGTCAGTGGTAGATGGATCTTGACCAAAAAATGTCATAATAATGATTTCAAAAGTAAGGACCCAGTGGAGCATCGCTTATTTTCGGGAAAGTAGCACCGAGCTCAGCAAGCCACTTGGCATGCAGATTCGTCTGACCGGGCTGTACGCTATCAATCTGTGGACGTCGACCAGTCAGAAGCCCGAATGGGCTCCGGGATCTGTCTTCGGATTCAGCTACTCCTAGGAAGCTGCAGTTACAGTTAAACAGAACGCGCCCGGTGGCATAAAAATCCATGGGTAGCTGCAGCTTTTCGTTTTCCACCGTCGTCGTTCCTTACGATGGCGTCGTCACAAGCAAGTTACTAACTGGGATTGTTAGAATTCCATCCTAGTGTAATGAACAATTCAGTACTAATCATGTAAGAGTCTCGCAACTTTGAGCTATAAAGCTGAATGAAGTGAAGTGGTAAATGAATGGCATTGGCGATTGGGTGCGAGGCGAGGTGGTGGCGCCATCTGACCCCATTACACACCAGCCTGTGCGCAAGCGACCTAGGAGCAGAGCTTCCGCTGTAGTCCGCCAGATGGCAACATTAGCCCGCTCCAAACGGTACGTGAACCTGCGATGCTCATCGCTCACAGAAAGTGGTTCACGCGCTGCTAAGCGTTGCTGTCGAAACTGGCGGCCCTGGTGCTTACCCGTGTCTCTCCGGAGACTAACCGGGCCTAACTGGCAGCGTCCGGCTCCTGCCAGCTGTCTGCTTCCGATGCGTGCGCTGGTATGAGCGCTTGGTCGCCGACGCCGACGTCGTGAGATCCCAATAAGTTGTCGAAATTAGTTTAACCACTTAACTTACTAGACTTAAACTGCTAGGGTGGGCAGATCTTTTTTAGCCGGGCAATGCAAGTACTAAATCAATTGACGTAGGCCACCCTAGTAGGTAGTGTTCTGGCGTGAACTTTATTTTAGGAATTTATGTTTAGAATCATATCTGCTTAATGCAGTATTTGCACTTAGCAGACATAGTAATTCAAGTCCAGTGCTAAGCTAAGAACATGGCTAGTGGCTACGTATGCTGTTTATTTATTTCTTACGCGGGAGATAGCTGAGCTCATGACGCAGACACCCTCGTCCCTCAGCATGTACCGAATGACCCGTCTATAAAATGTGGTCCAAGGTCGTGTTTATCCAGGGCCTGTCGTTCCGCGCTGACTCTGGTTCTTCTTTCCTCCACAGAGCCCCATATTCTGCTGTTCAAGCGGGCGCTGCCCAAAACGGAAAAGATGGAGGTGAGCGACAAGTAGCCAGCCTCCCGGCGACTGCCTTTACCCTCACTGTCTCAAGTTCCATCCAGTGCGCGGCCCGGTCCGTGCCCACACAGACACACCGTCCCATGCAGCGCGCGGCTGTGCCGTACCGCGGCCTCTCCAATGTGATACGGGGCGCGGTGGGACGCCACGCAATGTCCGGCCGCGGCCTGCGTGGACCGGGCCCGGCGGGGCACCCCGCCGACCGTCACCTCACTGTTCCATCATCAGCTCTCCTCTCATCAGCCTTCTGACTCTGTCCGCGCTGGGACCGCGCTCAATGGAGGTGTTACGCCGTCGCTCGTGTTATTGTTCTATCAGCGCTGCTCTTGCGATTCTGTCTCGTTCGGGCGGTTTTTATGGGGTTCCGTCGGGAGGATTAGGGGTGCCCTGGAGCCGTCGAGTCTCGTCAGTCTGTGCAGATTTTACACTCTCATTAGTGATATGAGGTGGTTCACGTTGCATTAAAGGGCAAAATATATGTTGATGTGTATCTGATGTTTGTGGTTTTAGTGGCGACACTACGGAACTTTCGTGCACAAAATAACATTTGAATTGATATAATAACAGAGGAAACGTTAAGTTCCCCTGCTTACATTTGTAACACATTACGTTGGCTGGACTTAGCACAACTGAGGGGACAGACGCCGAGTGGGGACGAAACAGCCACTCCGGCCACAGCGTGAGGGAGCACCCTGTACCGGACCTCCTGCCGACTGCGACCACTAGGGATGCTCCTGGCGTGGACCGGAGCCCACTGTGCGCCGCTCCGGTCGGCCTGTGCGGTTTGGGTGCCGGGTGGGCCGCGTGTGACCCACTGTGCGCTCCGGTCCACCTCTGTGCGGTTTGTGCGCCGGGTGGGCCGCGTCCCCGGCCGCCGCGGACCGACAGACCCGCGCGCCGCTGACGGACGCGCCTGTCCCGGTGGTTTATTTGGAGACGCTGCTGGACTGGGTGGTCCCAACTCGCCCTCACACACAGCCGGACGGTATGGGGACGGAGGGGCAGAAATGGTGGTCTCCAGCGGGTAGGTTAGGGCGGGATCCGACCGAAAATAATGTGTAAAACGACGTCCAGAGCTGGACTTCCGAACCGCTTCAGTTGTGCTGAAATTCTGTCGTTCTTACTTCACAGTGATCAATTGCAATTTTCCGTTTACGTTGTCTCTTTCTTCACCCGAACCATGCTTTTTGAACGATAAAGGTGTCAAATTGTATCATGACATTTGGCCGAAATTTAGATGCATTTTTAGCTGTCGGTCGGCGCGTTTTTAGTTTTTGACGTCAACCTTTGTACTTGCTGTCCCTGTTTGGCGGCACAATACGATACGATTAATGGTTTGAGTGCTATGACTAGACAGTTCATTAGTTTCCGAGTGAGTCAGAACAGCATCCGCGGCTGGCGTCTTCCAAGGACCTTTTTGTGGGTGCGCTAGTTGGCCTCCTCGGAGGTAGTTTAGATGTCACCTCCACGGCACCAAGCAGGCAGCACGCACGTCGCACACAAAACGATATAAAGGATTGAACTCTGAGCGCCTGGGCGGTTTTGTACAGATCAATAACATTGTTACGCAGCTTGTTACGGTTCCGTCTGCCATTGCTCATTGCTAAAGACCAAGTAAATTGCACAGTCAGTCAAATTAAGTCAACGCTTCCACTTTTTTTTCTCCGGCGCCCATATTATATTAAAGCCATTGTGTCGTCGGCTGCGTCACCTCTCAGCTCCTTTATTCTTCTGGCCCCTTTTACTCCAGCACCCCTCCCCCTTCTCCAGTTTCCGGTGTGGTGGCGAAGCGTGCCAAAATAGCGCGTGCCTCCACCACAAACCCCTGCATGTGGCCATGCTGCGGTGAGCGACGATACACGCCACCTGACCTCACCTCACACGAGGGGGAAGGGGGGCACCTGGACCCGCCTCCGGGGCTGAGTCGGTTCCGGTGCTGCGGTCAGCAGCGGGATTCTCCCCCCCCCCCCCTCCACACGGCTTTGTCATGGTGCTGACCTGGGGGGGGGGGGGCAGTGTGACCGGTGATCTCTGCAGCGCAGGCTACAGAGAGTATTGTGATGGGTTGCAATCAGGTCAGATCCTTCGGTAGGTAGGTATTCAATAAGCAGAAATTTAAATAGTTATCGAAAGTCGAAATACTCACTCAGTACACTACTTACACATGTCAATTTTACCCGGAAATATTCCTCGGACGACGCCCCGAGCACAACCTATGACCTCCAGCACTTACTGCAGAGCACCGTGGGAAAGCACGCTGCCTCACGCACTGCCCAAGCTGTGCCATTTTGCACGGCTGTGCACAGCACGCATCTGTGACGCGCCGTAGATGCGTCGCCCCGGGTTGGTGCAGTGTCACGCCCGTCACCAGCCGACAGTCGGGACTCAGTGGGAGGCAGCGCCGGCATCTGACACGAGCGCCGCGAAATTCACCGAGTCGAACCAGGATGAAACGGTTATTTTTGTTGGATTAGGCTCTCAGTGCCTAAAAGCTCATCTTATGAGTCATGGGATGGGCTAATGAGTGCAGAGAGGCATTGGGCCAAGTCGACCACTGGCTGAAGGGCCGAGGCGGCTGAGTGGCTTTTCCGTTACATTGGGACAGCATCGTATTCGCAACCCAAGGAAATGGTCGCCGGTGCACTCAAACGGTCACCTTACCAAATAGATCTTTCTATATGATGGCCTGGCTAGTATACCCACATTACAGGCGCAACAATGTATTTATTACGGTGGCGAATATTTATAAGGACTCCAACCAGCTGCACGTCGTGTGCGACAATATAGCTATTGTCCCCCCCCCCCCCCCCGGGACTCACCGCCGAAATAAGCCACTCCCAGTCCCCTGCCATGCCCTGTACCAACCACGCGGTCCGCCCGGCCTCGGCGATAGGTAAACATGGTGACACTGCCCCTCTGCCGGGTCGCCGGCTGAGTGAGCGGTGAAAATAAACATCTCCCGACCGGCCGGCCGGCCGGGGCTCCCTGCCGCCAGTCGCTCAGACGGTCTCCGAGTGTAGCCCCGGGCGGTGCGTGTCGCGCGGGGTCGGTCACCGGCGCGGATAGCCCGAGCGGCTGTGGCTTGGGCAGTGCGCAGAGCCAGAGCGATGGGTCGGACCGGCACAGGGAGAACGGGAGGGCTGCTGCTGCTCGTGGTGATACTGATCAACAGGTAAGTTATGAATTATGATTATCTTCCAATAGATTTGGAGCTCAGCTTGGCATCAATTACTGTTGCTCATTGCTGTAGGACGAAGCACAGCCGATCGACAGACAGCCATTAGAGATCCATTCATCCATCAGGTCCTGGGCCCATCACCATGGTCCCGCTAAATCCCACCCTCAGGGTGGTCGGAACCGCTACGTTCACTGTCCGATGCGCCTAAAGCTGTCATTTCTCCGCAAATGATTGTGCAAATCGACTGGCACCTCACCCTCAAAATTGTTTCGAGGTCAAAGTTATGTAATATTGTGCTCGGTACGGATAGGTTATTCATTATTCATAAGAGCCGCCGCATGCAGCTAGTGGCGAGTCTTTGTGGAACCTTTCCCGCGAAGCTGCATGTGGGGCAAACCGAAGCGCAAATAGTGTGTTTTTTTTTGCTTTGTTTTGTTGGGACCATGCTCTTTCGGCCTGAAAAGACCACTGCAGAGCTACATGGGATATTAGGATAGGGCGTAGACACTAGACATTGGGCTGTGCGGGACACTGACAGTGAGCCGCGGAGGCGAGACGGTCCCGGTGTGACCGGATTGATCCGCTGGGAGACCGGACACAGTGGACAGCCTGCTCGCCGCTCAAACGGTCACCCCTGAGACTGGAGAGGATTTTACCGGGTCCCGGTGTGGGCCCGGCCTCATCCACCGGTTGGCTGGTGAGGTGGGGTGACCGCCAGCCCGAAAAGGGAAGCGTGAGGGGATGCGGATGGGTTTGTCTCGAGGATGGTGAGAACGGATGCGAAAAGAGTCATAGGCTATTGTAACTTATAGGGCCAAAGCTCGTGAGTTTCGGCGCACTTTCCGTGCGTCGGCATATGATCGGTCCTGCATAGGGCTTTGTGAGGTGGCATAGGCTAAAGCCTGCACAAACGGTTCTTGCACCAATTAATTGGCATTATCCGAAATTTCTGTCACTGCTTTATACAATCGATGGTTCTAACTTGGAATTCGCGTCCCGTCTCAGTTAGTCGTTCATTCCACGATCGTCTGGCGTTCAGAAAAGTAACGGCCAGACAAAGCAAATGACCGCCTTTCATGACCATGATCGTATCATCCAGTGCATACCTCGGGGTGGCCATGTAACACGCCACACGGCCCGACCGGTGCTGACAGAAGTCACCTCACGTGACCCCGCCCGACCCTTGCCGGCTAATGTCACGTGACTGGTCGTGCTGACGTATAGCCTAGTCACGTGACCGGCCGTGCGGTGAGCGTCCGGTGTGCAGTGCAGTGTGCAGTTGCTCGCCGCGTACGAGGTGTTGTGTTTACCCAGGCGCCGGCGGGTCGCTCTGGCCGGTGAATCAGGGGCAGTTTCGGGCCGGGCCGGGCCGGGCGGGGAGCACCATGACTGGCCGGTCAGACCTCGGGTGGTGCCACCTCGCGGGACTTCCCGCGATAAAGGCAGACGTGATCCCGCTGAATGTTGATGGTAAAAAGGCGATGACTGGTAAGGGTTCGATATCAATGTTTATTGATTTGTGGATAACTTACAGCTTTGCAAAAAAGATGTAGCGTGTCCAAAGTGATGCGAGTTTTGTTTTTGTGCATGAGGTTAGTTATAAGCAAACATCGTGTTTACCTACTATGGTTGCATGTTATGAAAGCATGACAGCACGGACGATGTTTGCAGTCTTATGTAAGAACGTACCCACATTGGATACATATCCAGTTGCATGGGTGGAGAACCTGCCCCGGCCACCCCGGCCGTGGCCGGGGTAACCTTCAGCCGACCCCGGCGCGGCCGGGGTAACTTTTTCCACTTTTGTAAATCCTAAAAGCTGTCTCCATACGAAAAAAACTGCCATATATAAAAGCGTCTCTCATTATTCGTATCTACCTTGAAAAGTTCTTGAAAATTACTTTATTTTCATTTTGGAGCTTCTATGTTTTTAAGTCTTTTCATCGCGGAGCCCGACGTGTTTCATCACACAGAAGTAAATCATATTTAAGGGCCGTTATCGTAAGATGGCACTGTAATAACATCACAAGACAGGACGAGGGTAATATCAGTGAGATAGAAGGACGAACTGCTGGGGCTCAAGGCTCCCCCAACTTCCTGCGCCAGGGTGGTGGCCTTATCGTAACACGTTGAGTCGAGAGGTGGGCTTTTCACGCTCCTTCTAACTCGGTTACTGGGCTACGAGGCGTGAAGCGGAACGACGTTTGAAAGAGCGACAAACGTGATCAGAGAAATCAAGTCATGTTTTAGGCAAGCTCAATAATAAAATCACCATAGATCATCAAAAGCCAAATTTCTCTGATTTTAGCGTTCTCGGACAACTTTTCTCACAGTTCATGAACATAACGGAGCTTAAACACTGCAAACAAAGCATTCGATTACTCGTTTAAGGCTCGGTCGCGAATAATATTTCAGGTGCGAGCTCAAATCAATAAAGGGTCATGCAAAACGGTCAAATTTGACATTTTTTTTTGTGTGGGAAGGTTGCAACTTCCACGGAATAAGCTTTCCAAAGGGGGCATGATGGCATTTTTAGCACGATCATCCAGCAAATTTGACCTGATGACCTGACCTAGCACTAGTGACATGCGTCCGAAATTTTAAGGCGTGTTGCAAAATTGTTACAATTACGAAATCTTCCGCACCTGCGTACAGCAGTTTTCCCTAAAAACGTACAAACGGCAGACATCCATTATTCTATGCCACAGAATAGGGGTTTGTTGATAACCGTTGACAAATATTTGAGCATCATCGTCTTTCTGACTTTCGGTCGCCGGCCGGGGTAACTTTTTCAAACATTCTCCACCCGTGTCCAGTTGTTTTGATAAACGTGCACTATGCGACGTTTTTAACTATTGTATTTTAGTCTGAACTCCTGTGAGCAGAATAAAGTTATACGATAAGCATTTCAACGCGTGTCTCTGGTCTGCAAGATAACAGTGACATATCTGTTTATGTGTTGCAGCCTGCAGTCTGCGTCCGCTCGTACCGATGCCGAGATATTCGACATGCTGGTGAAGGGCTACAAGCCGGAGGAAGCCCCCGACCGGTACGGCGCCAGTAAGTTAAAATGCTGGTCGCGGTGTACGAACTAGCTGCGTGAGATCGTCGACAATTAATTCGTCAAGTTGATATTAAATATGTGTAACCGTTTACTTTCAAATAATGAGGTCACGACTCACCGATCAGCGATTTACCAAAGTGGAGTTCCAATTTCAACGTTAGTGTAAGTTAAACGGTGCCTACATGATTTTACAATCATTTTCAATTTTGTTCTCATTTTGCAATTTTATCCCGCAGGTATGTTCTGTTGACTGTATTGTAGGCATAACATGTCATCACTGCACACACTAAACCCTTCACGCTTACCTACACATACCTAGTAGGACAGGTACTTACACAGCACAGTAAAATAGCTTAGGCATGCAACATGTAATAAGTGCATTTTATACTCGCGCTTCTGTTCCCAGATGCGGGGTACATCGAGGTGGGCGTCCGCGCCATGCTGGAGTCCATTGCCGTGGATGAGAAGGGCTCGGTGAGTGTTGTGTTGTGCCTCTATACCTACCTACTTATTTTCTAATAGTATCTTATACCTACACTCCGCCGGTGAAGTTCCTCCCTCCCTTCCGCCGTGTTTATATTTTTGTTCGCGTAAAACTACAAGTGAACCATCGCGTAAGACGCGTGCGACATGAATGTTTTCTGTTAAATTGTTAATAAAGCGTACGAAAGGCCATATTTACTTTAATGCGAAATATTACATTAAACTAAATGAAATTAAAGATAAGCTACCCGACGTTTCGCTTATATTTGCTTAGTCATGGGCGATCTAACACATTTCACAAGTCATAGGTACATTTTTTGAATGCATTCGAAAAATATTACAAAGTATTAAACAGTTTATCAAAAACATCTCCCCGAAGGGAAATTCGGCGATCGATCGATAGAGTTTCTTCATGTCGTTTTCTTTTTAACTCGTTCTGCTATGCTCGTATGTAACTTAAAAAATCCTTGTGATACGTTCGTGACTTCTTCAGTTCGGATGTATGCCGCCTCAATCAGCCACCTCTCGGTTTTCTTTAGGTCGCTGTGTAGGGCTTCGGCACCATTCCAGTTCGGTAAATGTCCCTCTTTATCAGCGTGCATCACGATAGCCTTCGTCTCCCTGTGGTTGCGTAAATCGTTCCTATGTTCCCGAATTCTAGTTTTAAGACCCCTCCCCGTTTCACCATAATACGCCTTATCACATTTGCTACACGGAATTTTGTATACTATGCTGTCTTCGTTTGATGTCTTGATTTTCTTTTTCTTTAGCATTTGTCCTATCTTCTTGCCCCCTGATGTGACCATCCTGATTTCAGGAGACAGTTGCTGACTGACACTGTCTACCTGTTTGCTGTGAGGAACAACGAGCATTGTTCTTGTTTCATCTTTCTTCTCTTCGTTTGTCTCATTCTCATCTTTCCGTCTATCTGCCCTCTTCTTTATCTCCCACGCTTTGCGTTTCAGGTCGATTATCAGGGCCTCTGGAAATTTTAGCTTTATGAAAGTTCTTGTGATATATTCCAGTTCATCCTTGATGTACTCTGGTGAGCAAATTCGGTAAGCTCTCAAGAAGAATCCGATCACTATACCAGTCTTTGTTCTCTGGCTATGTCTTGAAAAATAATGCACTGGAATATATCACAAGAACTTTCATAAAGCTAAAATTTCCAGAGGCCCTGATAATCGACCTGAAACGCAAAGCGTGGGAGATAAAGAAGAGGGCAGATAGACGGAAAGATGAGAATGAGACAAACGAAGAGAAGAAAGATGAAACAAGAACAATGCTCGTTGTTCCTCACAGCAAACAGGTAGACAGTGTCAGTCAGCAACTGTCTCCAGAAATCAGGATGGTCACATCAGGGGGCAAGAAGATAGGACAAATGCTAAAGAAAAAGAAAATCAAGACATCAAACGAAGACAGCATAGTATACAAAATTCCGTGTAGCAAATGTGATAAGGCGTATTATGGTGAAACGGGGAGGGGTCTTAAAACTAGAATTCGGGAACATAGGAACGATTTACGCAACCACAGGGAGACGAAGGCTATCGTGATGCACGCTGATAAAGAGGGACATTTACCGAACTGGAATGGTGCCGAAGCCCTACACAGCGACCTAAAGAAAACCGAGAGGTGGCTGATTGAGGCGGCATACATCCGAACTGAAGAAGTCACGAACGTATCACAAGGATTTTTTTAAGTTACATACGAGCATAGCAGAACGAGTTAAAAAGAAAACGACATGAAGAAACTCTATCGATCGATCGCCGAATTTCCCTTCGGGGAGATGTTTTTGATAAACTGTTTAATACTTTGTAATATTTTTCGAATGCATTCAAAAAATGTATGACTTGTGAAATGTGTTAGATCGCCCAAGGCCCTAAATAGATCGCCCATGACTAAGCAAATATAAGCGAAACGTCGGGTAGCTCATCTTTAATTTCATTTAGTTTAATGTAATATTTCGCATTAAAGTAAATATGGCCTTTCGTACGCTTTATTAACAATTGTCTCAAATAAAACTTCAAAAAATTTCTGTTAAAGTCGGAAAATACTTCAGCTAAGTAGACATGCAATATGCGTGCCAAACCACGTCAATGTCAGCCGTTAACATTATATAGAAAACAAAATTTGCGACGCACTTATGGTGCATTGATACATGCAGGAGATTTCGCGGGTAACGCCGTTGTTTGAAACTGAAAGTTTCCGGAAATTGCGTATCATAATAAGCACAAATAAAGGACAACGTGTCATGCTCACGACATAGCCGACCACTTGCCGTGGTCAACGATAGGGTTGTCAACCAACGATGCGCACTTGTCCCATCCTAGCGACCACCGAGACATGAGCAGGCGACTGTCGGCAGTCATAGTAGCTTTATTTGCACCGCGATGGTCGGAAGTCGCCTGCGAGGTGCCTGTTTTGTTTATTGTTCCTCTGCCCTCTGCCCTCCCCCTCGCCCTCGTGCTGTGCCACGAGGGACTGTCGCCTCTGTCCTGACAAGGGCCCCCTGCTGCCCAGCGCCTGTGGAAGACCTTCAAGCTGTTTAAGTGTTTAGTGGATCCCGACAAGTGCCCCTGCTGCCCATCATCCGTGGTAGATCTTCATTCTTCAAACTGTTTATTGGAAGCTCAATTGCGGTTCGCCATACCTATTGAGTCATTTTTTAACTACTTCGTTCCACTTCTTTACTGGCATTTGTTGGGCTTGAGATTCGTCTTATAAATCTTATCATTTGTTCCTGTATTACTTAGGATTATAAAAAGAAACGGTACGAACTTTACGAACTGCCCGTAAGACAAACGCTCTAAACGCTTCTGATGCCTAGATTGCATAAATTTTGACGTCTGACAAAGACCGCCAAGACGATTAATTTTTTCTGCCGTACCTAATGATCTATAACCCGGCCGGGCCCGGGGGGTAATCCCAACCACCGCAGCCGGGGGGGGGGGGCGTTTTTCGCCCCCCCCCCCTGTCTAACTCCGTAAATAAGGGAGCTACGGAAACAAAAGCGATACCAAACGAAAGGTCCTTACGAGACGATTCTAATGCACCCAAAATTTTTGACCTCAGGTCAATTTTCAAGGTCAGAGGTCAAGGTCAAAGGCCAAAATCGGCACATGTGTAGTGATCTCAAAGTAAGCATTCTAGAGGACGGCAGGCTGCATCAAACCGGCAAAATTGGGTGTCAAACGAAAGAAGAGAATCTGAGGATTCTGAAAATGTGCTCCAAATCAAAGGTCAAGGTCAAGGTCACGCTCAAAATTGACCTCAAACTTGGCACTTTTTCGCACATCTTGCGTGCTAACTTCCAAGATGTTTTGAAATGTTTTGAGGCTTATCAGTTCCCTATTTGTGGTTCATCTTACGATACAAGGCTGCTCAAAGGTCAAGGTCACAGAAGAGTATCCCTGCTAGAGGCTATTTCACTGATTCAAGTTAGTAATAATAAATAAGACAATTTTGCCATCCGGAAGCTCTAAATGAAGGCTTAGAGGAAAATAGATGCCAGATTCGTGATCAGCGGGTACAAATCCATCATAAACGACCTTTCATGTGTCAAGGTCAACCAGAGGTCATTCGAGGTCACATGAGGTCAACATGAAACTTGACCTTTTTCGAACAAAATATATATCATTCGACGCGGCTTGACAAGGCGAATGCGATGGTACCACTGCCGTAGCTCTAGGACCATTTTTGTCGAAGTTATTTGCGAAAAACTAAAACCACATTTCGGGGTCGTTGACCTGACCTCTGACCTCAGGTCACCGAAACTATTTTTCTATTTTTCTCTAGGTCAAACGCTACACATCCGTGCTCGTAATTTGTCTTTATCTCTAAAACTCTATTTTTAGCAGCTATTTGAAGTTTGCGTCTGTGACGCCGAAGTTTGCCGTGCAGGGGTCTAGAAAAATGGACCTTGTGACGTCATCAAGGGGGCTAGGTCCAAATTTTTTACTTCAGAAGATGTCAAATTGATGGGAGAAAAGGTACTGAAAGTTTCGCCTTCCTATCCCTAAGCGTTCGTGAGTTATCGCAAATATTCGCCAGGGGGGGCGAAAAACGCCCCCCCCCCCGGGCCCGCGAGGGATAAGCAGTCAATTCCCACACATCAATAAGGTAACGTCTACATTTCCCTACAGCATCTGTGCTTCATCAGTTGTCAAATTACAATAACATGCCTGATTTTGTCTCAAATATAACTATCATAGGTAACTATTTGGTGAGAAACGCAAACACTGATGAAACATCCGATGCAATATAAGCTGCATGACAGCGGATGGATGTTGCCATGTCTCCTGAGTGTAGCAACATGTCTCAATGTCTAACGACGAGCCGTAAGTTGAATTGCCGGGCGTCTAGAGACCGATGTCGTCAGCCGGTTGGCAGATGTTGGGACAGACGCACCACACCCAGTTGACGAGTGACGAGACGACTGACGAGTCACGAGTGACAGAGTTTGGGCGGCCGGAAACTCGCACCGACAAACTGCTGTATCTTCAGCAGCCCACATTGGAGTGTCGTGGCTGAACCTTGAGTCCAGGCAGCTCAATCCGAGTGAAAGACAAGGTGTGGTCTTGGAATCCCGTTTGAGTGGCGAGCTATCACGTCGGGACAATCTCTTCTTCAATCTCCGCTGCGGCGCACCAGTCGTTGGGTCAGTTCAGACTCAGTTCTGCCTCAGAACCATCTATTCAGTTCCTTAGAATACATCCATTCTCTTTTTATCATTCCGTAGATCAAAGGTCTTTTTAGATCCAAGACCGAGAAGGTTTGATTCAAACAACAAAGAAGGAAAAGAGCACTGCGGGCTCTCTTACTGTGGCATCGCGGACATGTCAATAGCAGCCATTACAAATGCATCCTTAAGCTTCCGACATACCTCAGCGTTTGACCTCTTACCTGCACCACTTTGTGCCCCAGGCGGTGACCTTCCAGTGCCTATAGCGTTTGACCTTTGACCCCTGTTTTCCAGGCGGTGACGTTCCAGTGTCTGCAGCGTTTGACCTCTGACCTCTGTTTTCCAGGCGGTGACGTTCCAGTGCCGCTAGCGTCTGACCTCTGACCTCTGTTTTCCAGGCGGTGACGTTCCAGTGTCTGCAGCGTTTGACCTCTGACCTCTGTTTTCCAGGCGGTGACCTTTCAGTGTCTGCAGCGGTTGACGTGGGACGATATTCGTCTGAGGTACCGGTCGGCCCCGGCGGCGGGCGGACTCGTCATCTCACACGCCACCGCAGGTTAGGAAAGAACGGCAGTCGGCAACGCTGGAGCCTCGAGCTGAAGTCTTTCCTTGAATATCAAAAGCCATTGTTGAAATTAAAAACATTTGATATTCGGAATTATGGCAAAGGGTAGAGCTCGGTCGGGACGGTCAGTGTCGTTGATCATCTGGGGCTATACGGCAGCATGTTTCATTGTTGAAAAGCTGTAGGTTAACGTGTAAAAATTCGTTCGTTAAGCAATTCGTTCAATTCGTTCAAATTCGTTCATAAATTCGTTTAAGCAATTTTCATTGGCTTTTGGAGTCGTGTTCACCGTTCGGCCTTATCAGACATGTGCATGGATCCGAGAAAATGGATCTGGGATCTGACCTCACGGATCCTGATCTCGGATCCGAGGGGATCATAGATCCAGCTCTTTGATTTATGCAGAGATCCGTAGGGATCTTAGATCCGAATCTGATTTTTTGCTTGAGATCCATTGATATCATAGATCCTCACTTTTTTGTCAACGCATAATAAAAGACCTTGTTGCAACTCGCAAACGTTACGTTTAGTGATTTTATGTGATTGCACGTCATAATCCATAGTTTTGTAGCACTTATTGGCTTAGAAACACTTGGAAACGTTCCAAATGTTGCTCATGGCGGGATCCATTTAGATCATATATCCTCGCTCTTGGTTTATCGTCAGATCCTATGAGATAATAGATCTATGATTTTTTTTTTCACGACGGATTTGGTGGGATCATGAATCCTAGCTTGCAGTTTGCTCCGAGATCCACTGAGATCATATATCCATTACTGGGATCCATGCTTATGTCTGGGCCTTCTGCTCCTAACATGTCAATGTTGCTGTTCTCAGGGGTGCCGACTGCGCCCCGGATATGGCTGCCGTCGCTGATGTACCCGCGAGCGCTGATGGTCGACTTCGATAACTCCATGGATAACTCGTTTTTGGTTCGACCGAATGGCACTATCACCTGGCAAAGAAGGTATTTCGAACCATTAAAAGACGGTCTTTTGGTGACAAACGAGTGAGCGCATTTGTGGGTCCTGCTCGTGCGCACATGCAAAGCGAGACTTTCCACCTGGCTTGTCCAGGCCACTACATATACCTAGTTATCGGACACTCGGTCCGCTTGTGCTTGCATTTTCCGGCCGAAAAACGAATTTTGCGCTCCGCGCTCCCTTTCGATGTCACTGTAATAAAGTATTGATTGAGGCTGCTTACTTTCAGGGTCCACGTGATGGTGCCTTGTGAAATGCAGCTGGATTCGTTTCCATGGGATGAAAACTCGTGTGTCTTCACGATTCGGCAGGGTATGCGTGAATGACAGTTGTATTTATATCACCCTGACACCAAACAATTGACGATAGGCAAGCATAGGCTGGAGGAGGATCTCTTTCGCCTTTATCCGAAGTGTTAACATTCGATATGTCCGTAATAAATAAATGGTCCTAATTATTATTTTTACTTTCAAATTGGTGGTCGTTGTAGCTTTTATGATTAGGTATTAGTGTTTCGTAAGACGTATGCTGTCTCTCAGACTGCTTGGTCCTATCACGTCAGACATATGAAAACAAACGAAATCCTATCACGTAAAACAGACAACCACGTGATAGTCTACGGTCAATCACGATAGGTGGTAATGGGCCAATGTGTCGAACAGCCAGCCCTCAGGAGCTGCCGTGGTATAAACTGTGTGCCACCTCCCTCCCCCTCCCCCGCCCCGCAGACCTGGACGGGGAGGTGTTGATGCTCAACTGGACCAGGGTAGCCGGACGGCCCGTGCAGGCCGGACCGCACTTCAGCGTCACCGGCTTTGAGCTCACCTCTCTCGGCGTCTCATCCTACACCGTCTCGCCCAACGACATCACAGGTCAGCGGTGACGTCAGTGTGTGACGTCAGTGGTTCGTCAGTGTGTGACGTCAGTGGTTCGTTAGCGTGTGACGTCAGTTAGTGCCATAGGTTAGGAATTCATAACAACGCCGTTGTTATGGATTCTATCGACTCATTCACCAAGGCTTCACTTAGCTCAGCGAGAAGATGAAATGTCATGAATTTAAGTGCACGTTGAAGTGCAGCTGTACTTGATATCGAATGTTCTTTTTGTCGTTTAATAACGATTTAGCTATTAGTCACCGAAACGTCGATTACTTACAGCTTGAGTATCACCATATAAATTGCACCTTTCCCTGTTTTCTAGATGTTATTCCTGAAGTGCATGTGTATTGCGTGAACGCCGACTCTACGTTCCAGGCGAATCATTACGCTCCAAGTCGCTGGTGATGCGAGTGACGTTGAAGCGGCAATCCGATTATTACGTCATCAATGACGTCATACCCACTTCGATACTGGTGGTGGCCGCCTACATGACGTTCTGGCTCCCTCCAGAGGGTAGGTTCAACGGGGAATGTGCATTGTTGTGCGGTTCGCCGGTAGTGGTGATGGTTCACGCAACCTCCTCTCTAGTCTCTTCTCTTCGCTCTCACTCTTTTCTTAGTGGACAGTGGTGGTGGTTCGCTCGAGGACCCCCCCCCCCCCTTCTCGTCCTCCCTCACGGTGATGGTTCGCTAACCTCCCCCTCCCCCTCTCTCCCTCAGCGGTGACGGCTCGCTAACTCCTCCCTCTCTCGCTCTCTCTCAGCGGTGATGGTGCGCTCCCTGGTCAGCTCCTTCATGCTGCTGGCCTGTTTCCTAGTATCGGCCATCACCGGTAGGGCGGCGCCACTGGCCACCTCGCTGACGGCACTGAACGTGTGGAACCTGGTGTGTCTGGTGCTGCTGCTGTGGCCGCTGGTGCAGAGTCTGGTCGTGTACCACATGTCCCGGAGGCCGTCCGGCGGCGGCGGCTCCGGAGAGAGTGGAGGGGTCGGCACTCTGCCCAAACCGATGGAGCTCAACGGGAACGGAGAGGCAGACGTGGAGGTGAGCGGAAAACAAACGGGATGGGGAAATGTATCGAGATCACCGAACAAGTGACAGAATACGTTGCACAGTTGTCGGCATTTACGTACACAAAAGTTTTTTATCGATGTTTGTACCAAAACAGGGTTATGGTATTCATTTACTCAGATAATGAGCATCGGAAAAATGTGTCAAATGTCACTAAAATACCTCAGTGGGACTACGACATGACTACACTCTACAGCGCTGACAAGCTCTGCCCGTTGCTCCCCGGTTTCAGGCCATCAGCCCGGACCCGTCGCTACCGCCGCCGCCGGCCGAGGCCGAGCTGGGCCCGCTGCCGCCGCGCCCCAGTCTGCGTCCTCAGATGGTGGATGTCGTCAGCCGGGTGCTCTACCTGCTGGCCTTCGTCGTCACGGCCATTGTGTTCGGTGTGCTCTACTCGTGAGCCTGGAGGTGGGAGAGGTGCGGGATGACGGAACGGTGGCGTGTTTCGTGAGAGTGGCTCAGGAGGTGGCGCAGTGGTACCTATGGTGTAGTGTAGGATGGTGAGTGAGGAAGGACTAAGGATATCAGCGAGGAAGCCTGGACGCTGGAGAGAGATCAGTGACACAGTGAAGGTATGACGAACGTGTGTGCATAGGTGGCTATTCATTATAGATATGGTGAACGGTGACAACAATTTGAAACGTGTTTCGATGGCCGGTCGGTAATACTCAGAACAGCCACAGCGTTTACATACATTGATAAACAATATGCAACGAAGAGGAAAAAAAGGTGTTCCAATTTGGGTGTGCCTTTTCATAATATGAAGTTAGTGCCAAATTGATGTGTGTGATGTGAGCATTAATATGTCAAACGCTATAAGCGTTTATAGCGTACACGATACCGAATGAATGCGTAATAATATGCCAGAGTAAGATTTATAATGAGATATATGCTTAGCCTAAACAAAGGGGCTGAAGCGGTTATTCAGGCTCTGTTGGCTTGGTTTATCAGCTCCCAGTAGACAAGATATTTATGTAATAAATAGTTGGACCCGAGACGGGGACTGCCTTGATCGATTCGCTGGTCCGGCAAATGTCACTCACAGAATGTGGCAAATTTCCGCATAGTTCCAGACGTTATCATGGTAGTCAAAAGCCTTATACGCTGGAGGCTTTCATGTCTTACGGGAAGAAGTCCGTAGGTAAACACTTATCGCTACAAAACACGAGCCATATTTATTGCACAACAACAATAACGGAGACACTGCATGGCGACCAGCACAGGTCGCACAGGCTGAGAAAACAATACCTCATAATCACGTGACATCTCTATCCGGCCGTACGTCTGGTCATGTGACTCGGGCGAGCACGGGAAGCGCCGGAGATCCCCATCTGCCCCCGTTCCTCCTGGAAGAGACGCTAGCGCCGCCACTCACACACATGGAACATCGGCACTGGACACGGACCATTCGCACCGCCCGCGCAGAGGCTACGTCTGCGGCGTGGGGTCAGCGTTCGGCGGCGGCGGCGGCGCGGGGGTCTGGACCGACACCGGGTGGACGGCGGGCACCTCCGTGGGCGCCTCCTTCCTCCTGCCGCCGCGGATCCAGCCGCGGAACAGCCGCGACGACACGGACGAGTCTGACGGCAGGTCGTTCTCGACATCGCTGCGCTCCTCGGGGATGTCGGCCGGCTTGGAGGCCAGGATCTGCGCGGCGCGACTGCGCATCGACGACACCTGTTTGACGAGGGAGCGGCGCCGGCCGACCGCCGGCCGACGGTCGGTCGGCTGCTCGGCGATCAGGTTGTTCTCGTACTCGCTGAGCACCAGGTAGTTCTCCACCTTGTTGCATGACGTGATGTCGCCCTGCAGCAGGTTCAGTTCGAGCTCGATGTCCTCGAACAGGGCGTCCGGCAGGTCCATGTCGGCGATGCCCTCCTCCGAGATGCAGGTGAGCTCCTGTTTGCGCAGCTCGTGGCTGCTGTTGACGGCCGCCACCCTCTGCTTCAGCAGGTTCAGCACACGCTCATCCACATCAGGCAGCGAGTCGGCGCGGTCCCGGGGCGTCTCTGGCGGCTCTGCGCGCGCCTCGCCGCCGGACGCCGGCTCGTGACGGTGCCGGTGCGCCCGCCGTCGGCCCCGCCGCCGGTGGAACGCGATCAGGAAGATGCTGATGCTGCCGATGACGACGAACGTGGCGCTGAAGTAGTAGCCCGCCTTGCCGCCCACGGCTACGTTGATGTACCCTGCAAATCAGAGATAAACGTCAAATGAGAACCTGGTAGAGTCACCACCTGAGACGGTCTGTGAAAATTCGGATTCAATGCCGACTAGGGAAGAGTAGGTATCTATTGGCAAAAGTTCGATGCCCTTTCATCTGGAAGTCATGTGCCACGTGTGCACCGTTTAGTCCTGTTAGTGCCCAAAACTTATGCCGAAGTAATAAGTGAACCACTACATTTTAATCCAGCACGCTTTCACTGGAAACGGGACATCGATTTCAATCGACACACGAACTCACATAGACCTTTGTGTACCAAAGTCTGTGCCTCAGGTATACCGAGGTCTGTGGAACTGACGATGCCCTTTCCCCCGTCAAGCATTGCCCCACTCTCACCTGTGACCGGCACGCCTATGACCATGGGCAGCGCTTGGCTGCCCTGGACGAAGCCCCACGTCTTGGCGAAGTTCCTCGCTCGCACCTTCTCGTAGGTGCACATCTTGAGGCTGTACTGGTAGCCGCCGTAGAAGAGGCCGTACAGCCAGGCGAAGAGCACGTAGCCGCTGTAGCCGCGTACGGCGGGAAGCGCCAGCTGGCAGGCGCCGCAGAGGAAGGACGAGGCCTGACACAGGTACTGTCGGCTGATCCGACACTCCTGGCGGCACGGGGGAGTGGTGGAGACAGTTACTAAAACACAGAGGTGTCAGAGGTCGTCCTAACAGGACACAGAACAGGGAGCAACCAGAATGAGAGGAAGTCAGATATCAAAGTCACTGTATTCAGTAGGACCACGACATTTTACCCTATCCACGAATGACGAAACTCCACAACCAAGAAACCCAGCCCGTCTTGTACTTTCATTTCATCCTGCATACCCAATGGCCCAGCATAACGATAGGACGGGCACACTGGACGTAGGCAAACACACAGAGTGTTGCTGTATATTTTTGTCTGTTTACTGATGGACCTCTCGTCCCAGCTGCCAACGGTGAGTTATTCGACCGCCGTCTCCGTCCACAAACACAGCATCCGAGTGGTAACAGGCCACATATCGGTGACGCAACAAACGGACCGGATGGTCAGTGGACCTGCGGAACCGACCGCTCCTTCCTCCTTGACCCATCGCCAGGAAAAAGATTGACAGTATTGGAAGGCATCAATTGTTCTTAGTGTGTGCCATAGAGCCGATATTGCACACGAATGCGTTTTCACCGTAACCCCGCCCATTTTACCGTGAAAGGAGCCACTCTTCATTACTAGCCACTCTTCATCGCTGACAGGGTAACCGTCTCACCTGGTTATTTCTGACGACGACAAACCCGAAGGCCCAGCAGCCGAGGGCCCAGCCGAGGCCGAGGTAGGTCTGGAGCAGCAGCACCGAGCTCTCGCTCAGCCCGTCCTGCTGCGCCTGGTGGGCCTACCACACAGAGGGCAGCACAGTCGGTGACAAGCTTATCACAGGTGGCGCTCGGCACTCGCCGGCAGAGGGCGGGCAGGTTCACAACGCTCTCAGCCGTAACTTCACTGTGGTGAACAGGAGCGACGGAACAGTAGGTACCCACACATCCAGCGAAGCAAAAGTGCCGTTAACAGGTCCGTACCGCAGTCTGTACATATGTAAGTACCAACGGACTGGACGCCGATTTGTTTCGTGGGCACCCATACACTCACCATGTAAATGAGCGGGGAGTGGAGTCCCACGGAGCTGAGGCTGGCAGACACCAGCAGGATGCGCACCGTCTGCGACTTCAGCATGGAACAGTCGAAAAACGGCGGCTTCTCGTCCACTTTGTTCTTACCCTTTACCTGCAATTATATTGGAACGCTCATTGAGACATTTAGCAATAGCGACCTGGAATAGGTGCAGCAACCCGGAAAGCTACTGTTGTAATTTTGCTTAAAAATGACACGGTAAAAGGGAGTCAGAATAGTGGCAAAACACTTTTTGCGAGGTCAGTCACTATTGCACTTAATGGCTAGCATTGTCGGTTCTGAGCGAGAGCAATTTTATTGAAGCCGATTTAGAAAGCCAGGCCTACCTAGTACCTACCTTTTTCTTGGAATTCTTCAGATGTAGGATGGCTCTTCGCTGTGGATGATACAATGATGCTGAACGATAAAATGTACCTAGCAGAAATGTGAAGAATATGACGCCCGTCACAGCTTGAAGACCTAACCTCCATCCCTCAGACCTGTGAACAAAGAAACACATCGCTTGTCAAATGACACTGGGCAATAATCCATAAGCGTGGCGAGGAGTGGTAAAAAAGATACGGTTTTCCTTGCTTGCGAAACTCAAGGCGGCACGGTGATGAGTTTCCGAGGAACACTATTGAGTGGCTATTGACTTCCAATCAACTGTGTAAACGGCAATTTTTTTAGCGTCTTTAACTATAAAAATATGTGCATTTTGTTGAATGTGCTCAAGCATGGGCATTCAACGCTCGACAAGATCTGCCCTCGGAACACTAACCAGCCGAGGCTGACAGCTCAGGACACCATAGATTCACGGCATCGACAGTTAGGTACAATCTGCCGAAAACATTACTGCCCCCCCCCCCCTCCCCTCCCTCCAACGGTTCCTGACCTGGGTCATGAGCGGCAGCTTCACTTAGCAATTAATCAGTGATTGACAGCGATATTCGCTCAATAATGGCAAATAAGTTGCACCCAGTGACAGCCAGATCAATGTAACATCTCCCGGAACATTTCCGGGTCATTTCTGATAGCTCAATTCTGTGGCAGACCACTATTGAGCCCACAAGCTGGGAGACATTTCTAGGAAGCCGGTCTAAGGCGATTGGTTGTCACTTGATCAAAATGATGTTCTTGGATACACAACAATACTTTTGAATAATGGAATATGAACTCTGCTATTCTAACAATGAAAAGACGAAAGCACTTATAACTATAAGCTTCACTAAAGCAGCCTTCTTTTCCCGTACGAAGTTTTTAATGGAAACATGTCCAGTCCCCTGCTGGCAGTGTCTGAGCGGCTGTGGTCGCCATATTGCTCCAGTCCTCACCCAATGGCTCCGTGCAGGAAGGCCGACATGACGGCCAGACCGACCCCGCTGCCCGACAGAACCACCGTCTCGACGAGCTCTCGGCGCCGCTTGAAGTACTGGCCCACCATCAGCGTGGACGCGTCCCGGGTCATGGAGACGCCCACCGCTGCAGGGAGGGGACAGAAGGGTCAGAACAGGGTCTCAGCAGGGGTCCGGTCAGGGCAGGGTCACCGCAGGGGCCAGAGCCGGGTGAGAAAAGGGTCAGGGGTCAGAGTAGGGTCACAGCAGGGCCAGAGCGGGGCCAGAGTCGGGTCAGATCAGCGTCAGAGCAGGGGTAAGGTCAGGGGTCAGAGAAGGGTCAGAGCAGGTCAGAGCAGGGGTCAATTTAGCGGTTAGGTCAGGGGTCAGGGCGGGCAACGGGGTCAGAGTAGGGTCATGGCAGAGTCACAGCAGTGGTCAGCGGTCTAGAGAAGGTCAGTGGTCATATCGAGAATCGAAAACGTCTGTGGGCTGCAAAAGATTATGTGGAACGGTAATCAACAATCAATGTTTTTGTTGCATGTGTCATTTAACAGCGAGAACAATCTCTGAAACATTTGAAAGATGAGTAATCATTTCCTATGGTTTGCCCAGATCGTCCTATCCGACGCGGCACATTAGCTGGCTACCAAAGTAGGTAGACCAAAGGGTGACGGAAATTACTGAACTCTGTACCTGGTGAACAAGAAGTTAGGGGTAACTTCCGATCGAAAGGCACACCCACTATGACTCACCGAACACAGCGCCGTACGAGAGGAAGAGCTGATGGAAGCGCGATGCGAATGAGGTGAAGAGGATGCCCAGCGCGGCGACCAGTCCGCCAATGACTGCCGTCAGTCGGGTGGACTTCCTCCGGCAGATGGCGATCGTCAGCGGCGAGATGAGCAGCGAAAACCCCAGCGAGGTGGCGCCCAGCCAGCCTGGGGAGATAAGGAGCAGCAGTCAGTACAGCGAGAACCACACACCCTTGCTCAGTACAGCGAGAGCCCCAGAGAGGTGGCGCCCAGCCAGCCCGAGAGGAAAGGGGGCAGCAGTCAGTACAGCGAGAAACGAGTAGAAACGAGTCTCCAGTGGCGGTCCTCGGGCAGTCCGCTCCAAAGTCGCTCATTTCCCGTCCCTCAGGCTTTCACTATATCCGTCTCATCAGCGTCAGAAGTTCAGAGTTCAGCCTCGTCCATGCCGGGAGGCGCCTCTACCTTCCCACTGCCGAAGGACCCCCACCACAGCTTCATTAGACTCCGTCCCGGCGTCCGGCCAGATGCTATCGCTGCTACAGATAACATCGCTAATTGACGCCGCTCTATAGCTTAATCTGCCGCGATTCAGCGCTCCTAATGACGGCTGCAGGCCCGCGCAGTGATTACAACGCCGGCGCATTATTTAGTGGAAGCTTGGACCTCTTCAGATATTATGGCGGAACAATACAGCAAGCTGCAACAATGGTGTACCTTATTCGGCGCATGATTCGAACATGGAGAGGATCTCATCAGATGCAGCGTGGTGCTGAACTAGTGTCATGCTCGCACTTCATCGATCAACTTAAGCGTTTGATTAATAGCCATGAACAAAGTGGCATGTAAGTCATCTTGTAAAGATGATTTACTTTTGCAAAGGCAGATCCATCACTATGGGGTGAACGCTGATCAGATATTCATGAGCTCGAATGCATCGCGGTCTTCTAAACACTCATCTGAATGATCCGTGATCACTGAGGCATCCATATTTTGCTTCGTACGTTGACATTGACTGCTTAACGTAAATCGATCGGTAGGGGAGAGTGGGGTAAGATGCCCAGGGTGGGAAAGACGCCCCACCCCCTCTAGCGGCGAAACAAAGAATCGAACCTGGAAACTAATGTTCTTTGCTTAAAGCGGAAGCCTGCCGTGTTAACTGCACAAAAATTTGCGAAGCTTAGTTGGGCAACGGCTGGCTGGTGATTGCATGCTTTTTATTTGCTGCTTTCAAAAAATATTTTGGTGTCAAAACATTGTAAATATCAAAGATTGTAGATAATTTTTGCGTCCCTTGCTATAGTCGTGATACATTGACATGCGTGTACTGTGTCCCAAACACTTTGTTTCAGGGTGTAGTTTTATGGCTAACAAATTGTACTGATTTGATGTTGCTTCGGTACCTTGGGGTAAGATGCCCCCTGTCCTGATGGGGAAAGACGCCCCCCCCCCCCCTAAATCCGTAGGCTGTCCTTCAAGCAGCCCGTCAGATCATTTATTACATACTTGTGATGAGAGACAAAAGCCGATCTGGGACTATTGAGAGTCCAGTACGGTCGGGTGCTCCCCATGCAGGTCTCTCGGCCCACACAACGACTTTTTGGGCGGCATCTGACTCTGAGAGCCCTCACGACGACCTCTGTGGGTCCCATTATTGGCTCCAGGGCCCCTCGCGACATCCTTTGAGGGCTCCCACGTTGGCTCCACGGGCCGCGCTGGCATCTGAGGTCCCCACGATGGGCTCGAGAGCCCTCAAGCATCCTGAAGACCTATAAGGGCCCCACAGTGGTCTCCGAACGCCACCACGGAGGCTTGTTTGGCCGCGCTGGACTATGATGGCCCTAACCGAACGATGACCTCTGAAGCCCCTTACGACTACTTTTGAGGGCCCTTACGATGACGTTTGGTGTCTACTGCAGGCTCGAAGGGACTACTGATCGTTCAGGCGATTCACGTGCCCATTTATGTCACTTATAGTGCAGGGGGCATCTTCCCCAACGGCAGGGGGCGTCTTTCCCACCCTGTGGGGTAAGATGCCCCTTTCACTTCTTCAGGAAAATGCTTAATAGCAAAAAAGTTATCATATTTCAGGCACGAAAGTGTGATATTTTTGGAGAAAAATGATGTCGGCTTCCGTTGAAACTCCAAGTTTTTGCTTTCCGATCGTCATTTTCGAATAATATATGACATAGTAAAACCCTGGGCATCTTTCCCCACTCTCCCCTATATGCAATAAGAGGCATTCTCATCGGCCTGCTAGTCCAATGGAATCATGGTGAGTTTACTTATCATAATAGTAGAGTTATCGAATCGATAGCCCATGGACGCGTCTGGTTGTGAATGTGGATGCTTCTCAAAGACGTAAATTTGTTTGAAGGATTAACTTTCGGGCTAACCCGATTTTGTGTCGTGCTAACTTCACCTGGCCAATTCAGCTGACATCGTGAGATGTCAAAAGCTTGAGTCTTTATGTAAGTACACTCATCACCGCCTGCACATCGTTCATCAGCGAATTCCTTTTAACTCAAGTTTTCTTCTTTACCCAAGGAGTTGGCAATAATTTGTGCTGGGACTATGTTAGCAGTGAAATTCCTTCTGTAATTAATTTTCAGTCCACCGAACTTTGGCTAATAGCTCTCAGGCCTCAGTAAAGAGTTAGAGAGCAAAAGAGTTAGAGACCAGACCCTCGAGACTGTTATTTGGCTCCGTAGAATGTGGATAACAATTACGCCTGTAACGTAAGCATATGTGATATAAACTTCTGCAAAGGAGGTTATCTCGGTGTCTTGATAGGACAAAAGCTATTTCGCGTGATGTGTAAATAAATGATTTGCTCAGAAAACTATATACGAAGAACATGCTAATAGCCTAATGATTTTTACTAATTTGCAGTACTCCTAGGAGAAACAGCATTAAACAAATCGTGAAATTAGTGCATCAAATTTTGACAATCATCGAACATACATAGTGCAATACCGTAACGTCGGCAAGTCCAGCACGTCCACTCGGCAGTCGGCGCATAAGACAGGCGCAGGCACACGCTGTTCGGAAAGCCCTGCCTGTGTTCGGACAGGTTACTAAACATCTACCAGACGGGCTTATTAGAGAATCCGGTCACAATGAGCGTAATCAACACATTGAAGCGTCCATACGTCTTCCTTTGTTCCGCCCCATGTGCAGCATCTGCAAAAATCTAAACGGTTGAATACAAGCTAAATGACTCGGACCTTTCAGGATGCCCGGGACTTGCAACATGCGCATTTGACTGATGACACCGGCTAGGTGACTAACAATGGCCGCCGCTGGTATCTGGGACCATTAGATTATTTGGGAGCGGGAGGGCCCCGCACGTTTGGGCCAGGGGAGGGCTGACCCCACCGATTGAGGGAGAGGAGAGGTCAGCGCTGAGCTATGCGCTCCCCGGCTGGGGCCATGACCTGAGATGGTGAATAATGAAATCTAGTATCTTCATTTGATTGTAAGTACATTCTACTTAGAGGGTTCAAGTTGAGCCCCCTAAGAAGAGTGAGTATTATAAAAGGTAAATTATCTGTATTGAAATAAGATTAACAAAAGACAGGACTGAGAGTGAGGGACGAGGGTCTACATATACACAGTCGAAGAACGATTATCTGTAAGGTAGTTTTTGGTGATGATAAGCAGCAGGTACGGGAGCTATAATGGAAGGCAATGACATGATAGCCCTGCAGCATGGCTGGGCTTTCCATTCCTTTTCTAACCACTTTAAATATTATACTGAACTGATCTTGTATGCCGCTCACGGGTTTTTAACATCAGACGAGATGGAATGAGGCGACTCGGAATATAATTTACATGCTCTAATTTATCGGATCGGTCTGACGGACGAGACTGGCAGCAAGGAAACATTCTTGACGATATTGGTCGACCCCAGGAATTCAAAGCAGTGTCATATTACCGAAAAGGGTAGATGAAATCAGTTCGATACCCAGTTGATGTAAGCTGTCCATATATCTTTCAGGAATCCGCATAGTCCAGTCACGAATTCGTCGGCCGTCCATATGTAATTTATGGATGGGCTCTATATGTAATGTGTATACGAATTTGGGGGAAAGGAAAGATTTATTTCTCTTCACATTGGAGATCATATCCCATAGTAAATTAGAAGACTGGATAGCGTCCCTTGTGAAGGATCTGATGAACTTTGCAAATCATGAATTGCCAAGTACCTAGGTATATTAAATTTGGATTTGGAGTATGTACATACAAATTACATTGAATCCTTTCCTAAGCACACACAGCATTTTAGACACACCATTGGCTCTAAAACCAAATGGTGATGCTAACGATCTCGCTGTTCTGATTGTTCAATCAGTGTAACATAAGTATTATTCATCCAAACCATTTAGCGAATGCCTCCAGTCAGACGGACGTTCAGTAATGATAATAGTTCGATGCTGAATTGCCACACTGAGCGGACGTTTTACAAATAGCTTCATCATCTGGATTGGTTGGCCGGCGCTAACTCAGACACCTGGTGCAATGATGAAATTCACAGCTGCCTTCGCGGAATAGCCGGCCAAATGTGTCCCCATTAAGGAGTGATTGGTGGATCGCAGGTAATAACGTTAGCAGTTCAGCCAGGGGCAGGGGCCCGGGAACGATTTTCAAGTTGGGGGGGGGAGCCTAAAATACCTGACATGATGCATATGAAGCAGTGACGTAGCTAGGGGTCTAAGGGGACAAGTACCCCCCCCCCCCTATCGGGTTCAAAGGGACCCTCGGGTCCGAGAGGCCCTGCGGCGCCATTTGACCGCTGAGGGTTAGCGATGGCCATATTTCGACTCAGAAGGGCCCCATGGGGCTCGTTAGAGCACCTCATGGGCCCTAAATAACCACACTAAGATCTCCATAAGGGCCCACGCCGGCTTCTGAGGGCCTTTTGCAGCCTTTTAAGGGCCCCTCGGTGGTCCCCAAAGGCCTATTACTGGCCTCTGAGAGTTCTTACCGGCCTATGAGGTGCCAGTGCTAGGGGCATTTCCCGCCTGTGATGGTCCCACACTTATTTTTCTGAGGGCCCCATAACGGCAACTGTGGAGGCCCTCAACGGCGCCTATGAGGGCTCACACAGGTGCCTCTGAGCGTTTCACTCCCCCCCCCCCCCCAACTCTGAGTGTCTACACTATTGGTGCCAATCGGAATTTCTTTTCTTGGAATTCCAATTTTTGTCCAATTCCAATTTGGAATTTGGACGGAATTCTTAACATTTTTTGGAAATTAATCGGAACACAAGGCCTTTAAAATTTAAAATTTTAAAACGGAGGCCTTTAAAACGCTTTTAAACACTTTAAAAATTTACGCAAAAAATGCAAAAATCGTTAAAAATTGGAATAGCCCCCGCTTTGGACAAAATTGGAAATTTACTTGGCAATTTCTTGGAATTGGATCGGAATTGGAATTGAAATTTCATGAAATTGGCACCACTAGTCTACACCAGTGCCTATTAAAGCCCTATATCGGCAGCTCTGAGGACCCAACAGCCAACACCTGCGCATCTAAAGGCCACCCAGTGACTTTTGAGGGCCCCACTGGCGTCTGACAATACCATGCCGGCCTCTAAGGACCCCACAAGACTTCTTCTGCCGGCCTAAGGGCCCCTTGCCGGTCACTGAGAACCCCCTGCCGGCTTGAGGGTTCGCGTCAGCAGCTCACAAGACCCCACACCCGTCTGTAACGGCTCCACACCAGCGTATATGAGGGCTCACAGCAATGCCTGTAAGGACCCTCACCGGCGCCTCTGAGAGAATCACACTAGCACCTCTGAGCGCCCACACCGGCACCTGCATGACGGCCCCACACCAGTGCCTCTAAAGGTCCCTTACCGGCGGCTCTGAGGGCCCTACGCCGGTGATTCTGAGGGTGTTATCGATAACCGAAGACACCACACAAGCCCTTGTGTGTCGCTGAGCTTGAATCCCATACCGGCCTTCCGAGGGCGCTACGTCAGTGCACTCATTGTCCCACATCCCTCCCTCACACCCGGAGCGAGTAAACTGTGGTATACCTATAGCAACGATTTTACCACCGTTGTACGTTATGTACTTCTCAAAGTTGACTCAAAATGGCCCATTATAAAATTTAGCATGCTAAACTTATGGCCAAGGCCAGGCCCAAACCAAAGCGGGATGGCAATAGCAGATGTTGTCAAATCGATACTGTATCAGCAGAAACCATTCAGATGGCTAGGAAAAGGCCGTGTGTTGATGTTTAAATGTATACCTAAAGGAAACAAGAAGGAAATAAGTCTGGAAAAGAGAGGAAAGATCCTTCCACGCTGCCTCAATGTTGAGGGGGCGCCGCCCCCTCGGCTCTCAAGTTGAGGGGGCAAGCGCCCCCGCTGCCCCCCCCCCCCTGTTCCCGGGTCTATGGCCAGGGGTAAAGGGAGGGGGGGCTCCAGAGGTCACAACTTATTGAGATTGATGTGTACTCATCATTCTTGCCTTGCAACATTACGTTTAGCCGGCTTCAATTATTTATCCCGCAATAAAAGTAAATATTCCAAAAAGCATACTAACGAAATATAATAAAGGAAAACACTAACGGAATCGTATTATTTTCTTCATCATCTTTACTGCAGGACAGCTCTTTTTAAAGGGATAAAGCTACACGGCAGTCGGCAAATCACTGCCAGTGCAACACATTTCCCAGAAACGATGGACTTTGCCCAGCTTTTTACTCCACGTATAGCTTCCCAGCTAGACAGAGGCGGACATATTAGCCCGGCGCAAAAAGTTGGGCACACAACTGGCGGGCTAGATACGTTTTTGATGTGTGTGCGCCAAATAGCGCTGTGTAAACGTCGAATGTAGGAAAAACGTACCGATAATATTTGCTCTCCTCCAAATGAGTTGGAAAAACTGTGTGCTTAAATCAGTGATTGTGGCAGAAAGATTATCAAAGCAACATTAACCACGCCTGCTGCTGATAGGAACATTCCCTAGTGGAAAACTTATGCCAAGTTCCACCATGAAAGGATGTCGCTACCTTACATACATATTACATAGGCATAGTTAGGATTTTCACAACAGACATGTAAGATTGCATGCTTTTTATCAAACTTCTATTTTAAATAGATATGCATGACCATCACAAAGGTTTGAAGGGGCAAATGACACGCAAAGGTAATAAACGCATCAAAAATAGTACAATAAAATCATTTTTACAATTATCGGCACAACTGAACTGCACCAGGTAATTGTTATTGTAAAAGCGTTGGCAGAGCGGCTGCATTCGCCCTTGATTGTGCCTCATTTAGCTGCCAATAGAGGCGTTCAGCTGTTTTAGCCACTTTTGGTTACGATCGCCGCCGCGGCCGTGGGGTCTCGCGTTACTCCTAGTTGCCGTGCTGGGAGGACGTTCAATTTAACGGAGCATCACCGCATAGCCTGGAAGCCCGATAGTAATTTCACCAGCCGAGTTCGCGTGCTCGGGCTGCCTTGCGCCGCTCGATGAGGCGCCGGTGAGTCGTAATTCAACATAGGCGGCCGGTAACCGCGCGGCTCCCGCTGTCAATCATCACGGGCCGCCGGCGCTGCAGGACCTCGCTCCACACCGTGGGTAGCAGGTGAGCGGCGGATGGCGGCAGGACAGGGCGAGCCGGACGGTCCAAGCCGCCGAGGTAGCTGATGCACAAATCAGCCGTCGGTGCTTCTGTCGCCACCGGATGCTCATCCTCGTTTATCACCCTGACACTGGCCTTTAGACGACTTAGCAGGGAAGACCCAGCCCGGGGTAGACCAGACCGGCCCGTCATCAGGTCAGATCGGCGCGATGACGGCCCCGGCGCGTCGGAAGCCGCTCTGATGGCGGTGCTGACGTCTGACCATGTTGATGACGCACCGTGGGAGTGGCGGCACCATCAGCCACATGTCACGTGTCACGCGTCACACGCTAAAGGGACCATCCATTGCCCCTGTTTCGGGTAGGTATAGCTCGCATACGGTGCGAGCGATCTGGTCAGGGCTGCAACAGTCTGACCACGCCTGGTCGGATGTGACGTCATCAGCGATATGTAGTGACGTCATCAATGATATGTGGCGACATTAATGCGCCACAGGAACGGAACATTGCGTGGGCATGTTCACTTAACTTTGCCTCTCAGACTAGACTATTTGTTTGGAGAAGTGCAAAGTTGCGATTTCCAGCTCCGCAGAAGAAAAGTGACCAAAGTTAACAGCTAAATTACACGTAAGTGTGCTTCGAACTTGTTCAGATAAGTTAATGCAGCTCGCAACCTATGGAACTATTCTGATAAATATACCGCAAATGCAATTCTAGCCGTAGAATTGGGCTAACATTCTCCGTAACTCAATTTATTCGATCATTATTTATGCGAACTTACAATGTGCTGATAGGTCTGCTGCAATCTGCAAATGTATCCTACATACATCGAGCTTTTCAAAATATGATTATATAACCTTGCTTTCGTTCATTCGAACTGTTATTGCTATTAGTTAGTGACTAGCACTAATGACAAAAAATATAGCTAGTTATTGTATATATTGAGACGGACACAACACATTCGGGTGGACGCGTTTCTTCAAGAGCCTTCTCCAACACCCCTTCAGAAATGGAAGCAATACAAGCACATTGCTTGCATTGCTTCCATTTCTGAAGGGGTGTTGAAGAAGTCTCTTGACGAAACGCGTCCACCCGAATGTGTTGTGTCCGTCTCAATATATACATTTGTCTCTTACTACTCATAGCTAGTTAACCCACTTTAACCCTCGCACCGACGGGGGGGCGGATATCCGCCCCCCCCCCCTGAGGTTTTTCGCGAATAGCGGGAAAACCGCGGCGCGTAGCGCCGCGAAATTTAGTATGACTATAGCCTCATCAATTTTACACATGGTGTGCAAGTTTGAACCTCCTACCTTTTAAGGTCAGGTCACCAGGTCACTTTGAATGACCCAACCTCAAGTCACTTTTTTGCAACTTTGTCACCGTGCCAGAGCTACAGTAGATGTCGGAGGCCTTTGAAAGTCGCAGGATATTATTAGGTCATTAGTAGCTACAATTTTTATATCTCGGAATTTTGATATCGGTGACCTAAGGTCAGGTCAATTTCGCGACCTCCCCATTATAAGTCAATGGGGGAAAAATCAACTCCCTGTTTTTACCACTAAAACGGGTCGGAATGGCCCCATATACCATACATGACTTCATATACGATCAACCTTCACTACCTTGAGGTCTGTTTTGCTGTTGGGCAGCTGTGAGGTCATGTGACGTCATCAAAGGTCACCAAAGGTTTTTGGCCAATAACTCCGTACAGGAACAAGATACAGACGCGTGGATGGTCTCATTGTGTTCCGCTCGTCAAGGCGCATCGAATGATATACATGATGACCTCGAGGTCACGTGACCTGAGGTCAACCTTTGACCTTGACCTTTCGAGGTCAACATATATATCATTCGATGCGGATTGACGAGAGGATCACGATGATGCCCTTAGTTTGTTCCTATCTTGACTAATTCGAAAGTTATTCGAGAAAAACCCTGTCCATATCTAGCGCCGCCATTTTGACTTTTTCGACCCCTGTGACGTCATCTTTGACCTGACCTGAAAATGACCTTTGTAAAAATTGTAGATCTTGGCCGTGCGTATCCGATGCCGTTTACCGCTTGTCGCTATCTTGCTTCGTTCTCGAGATCTCAGGGGGGGGGGGGGGCGGTCATCCGCCCCCCCCCGTCGGTGCGAAGTTGGCGCAGACCCCCGTCGGTGCGCGGGTTAAGCATGCATTATATTCACTGGTGAGTTATGTAGCTAGGAGTAGGTATTTTGCCTGCGACGTGCATTATTACCATTTAAAGGAAATAGTTCACTTTCACGAAATTATTTTTTTTGCAATGGATTTATGATTTTTTATGTTCAAAATGATCAGCAAAGAAAATAAAACCTATTTATAACAAAAGATTATTTTCTATATTTTGATATAAGAAGAACTTTTCAGTTTCTGTAAGGCACAGGCGATCCAGTATGAAAAGAGCATGGGTTCCGAAAATTCTTCAGAAACTAGAGAAATTATCGCGGCCACCGGCATTTGGGCGATCTGCTGCTGCTGAATGTCCTTATTGATCAGTACGAGAATTTCTCTAGAGTTCTCGGGGTGGGACTAAATGCTTACTTCGAAATCTAAGCTACGTTGCGGCATTGGCGGTTATGTGCGGCGTGTATGCCGCATGATTAGTAAGAGGCGACCACTAAATTAAAGACTCAAACGCTCCGACCGGTTCTCAATGAATAACACTGCATACCAAAAATGCCAACCGCTCTCGTCATAAGATATTCAGCTTTAAATAACTAGGTTATCTACATCATCATTTTGAACCAAATTAATACTTTCAACTTAACTCACTCATTCCTTCCTTTGTTGTCTCCAAACAGTCGTTCGATTGTCTGGAAATCGTATGCTAAATCCCGTACCTGTATGCGACTGGTGCATATAAAGGCCGATAAAAGAATTTGAATAGGCTCTGGCATGCGATTTCCTGGCTACCCAAAAAAGTCTGTTTCAGTCTTGCTATCAAAACATGACCTCGCCCGCACAGGGGGGGGGGGGGGTTGATGCAACCCCCCTAAGGTTTTTCGCGAATAACTCGCTTAAAAAGCGGCTGATCGCGACGAAACTTTCAGTACCCTCGCATTGATCAATTTAACACCCATCCTGAAAATTTCATGACCCTGACCCAAATGACCTTTGACCTGTGACCTACTTTTCGAGACCATGTTTGGCCGGAACCGCGATTCAGCGTATGTCGGCTCGCATTAGCAGCGCGTTTGCAGTCTTTTCGTGGTTTCAAGCGTTCAAACATGTGATATGATGTTGCCCCCATGCATTAGCCCAGCCAGCAATTCGCTTGGGCTGAACTGTGGCAAACGTCGGGCAGCTTGGGCTTAGCTTGGGTTTGCCCACTTTGATCAAAACCGATGTATTTTTTACTAGGGCTGAGCTGGGGCATGCCGCAGCTATGCCCACGTGCGGGTAGCAGTAGCTCAGCCCGACATCTGCCCGCGCATCCAAAACAGGCTTACTTGGGCGGAGCGCGGGCTGATCAAGCTGGCTGTGTCCTTCGGCTAACTGGAGTAAAGCCGGAGCTTAGCCATACTTGTTCGGCTGTTCGCGCATGCGCAGTTCTGCGCCAATCATGTGCAGCGTTTGTGACAGTCTGCGCGCTGTGCGACGAAACGACACACCGGTGCTGGGGCATTTGGTGGTTGATGTTTGGGCGCGTGTGACAGCGCGAAGAAGGGATAGTGCTCACTGCTCTTATCAAGTGGACTAGCATGGAGTTTTACGGTAGGTAAGTGTATTGAATGGTGCGCTTGATCGTATGTAAACGTCATGATTTTGACCGAGTTTCACGCCATCAAACATGAAGCTGAATAGCTGTTCAGCCTGGCGACTTATACCCTCGCTCAGAAAAGCCGCATTCCGTGCCTTTATATCTTTGTGAAATACCAGCACTTCTGAACCAGGAAAATAAAATACAAAACACAAATATTTATCTACTTATCACCGAGCACGCTCATTCTCTGTCCGCGTTGAAAATCGAATGAGCATTTTATACGGATCAATGAGAAGTGCTTTTACAGTATAAATGCAACACTAAGTTATTTTTAAAGCAAATATGCAATGTAAATTAAACCAATAAATCTCTTTTTCAGGTACGTACCATTAGAGCAAATGGTTCCAAAAAATGGAATAGTTATACAAACCAGGACCGGGTGGACGCCGCAGTCGTCGTCGCCAAGTGGTTTAGCGGAAACTGCCTGCTTATAATTAAGTAGGTATACCTACATATACGGAAACTGCGCCGAAAGCTGACCGACCATCTACTGCAGATGTGTGTGTGTGTGTGTGTGTGTGTGTGTGTGTGTGGAGGAGCCAGACGCCTCCAAAGCTCTCATTCACCAGAGTGAAGTTCCTTATAAACGATTGTTTGTTAATTGCTTTATGTCTTATGAGCGATTACTTGCTGTCCGTACTTAATGCTTTCGGTTGGGTGTTCAACTAAGCATTATGAACGGGGAGGGAGGCTAGCGGGCCTTGTGATTGTTTTATAGTTTTGATGGCGCTTTTTCATGACGGCTCATGCCATATTATTGCTGCAGTTTGCAGTCTACTGTTTCATGCATTTGTGTTTCATTTGACGTGTCTGTAGTCGTTTGAAATATACATTCAATCAAAGTCGACCACTACTTTCCTTTCGCAATGCTCGATGACCGGTTAACAGAGCATATGAGTGACCGTAACAATTTTGAATATGCATTGTAACCGCACAACCTGCTGAAAGGGCATTGGCTGCTCCTTGCTACTTGATCCAGTGTGAAGCAAAAGCAAGATGAAGTCAAGTCGAGACTTGAGAAAACAGGAACCGTCACTCGAGCCGAACCCGAGCAAAGCCACAGCAGTTTGCAATGTATAAACCCCATTCACTTCTATGGCTTAAGTCGGGATAGACAGGGCACACAGAGTGCGCTTGCCGGAGTTCAGCCCGCTCGGGCCCAGAGTAATCTCCATTATATAAATGGATTCACTGCTCGGGCTTAAATCGGGCTAACGCCATACGTCGCTCAACTAGGGCTAAACTACGGCTGTCCGGAGCTCGCAGAGCGGGCATACCTCCGGCAGAGCATGGGCTTGAGTCGGCGTTTTTGTGTCATACGCCGACTTTAGCCCAAGCCCTAGCCGACTTTAGCCCGACTTAAAATCTCGGGCAATCTGCACTTGAGCCTGCTTGGGCCCGGAGCAAAATTGCTGGCTGGGAGGGTGGGTGTCAAGGTCACCTGAAGGTCAGGTCAGGTCATTGACCTTTGGTGACCTCGGTTCACTTTTTCGAGTTTGACATGTTTCTAGGTCAGTTTTTTCGAGCTGAATTCGAATTAAGCAACCACATGAACGTTTACAAAGTAGTTTTGGTGCCTTCGTAACATGTTACGAGGCTGTCAGAGGCGGTTGACACCTACTACAAATACCTGGCAGGACCTCTACTGGTTGACCTGACCTGACCTAACCCGACCTGGCCTAAATGAATGAAGACATCATCTGTGATCAAAACTAGCATGATGTTCGTGATCAGCACCCCGAAAAACCCCATAGCAGCCACACTACGACGTTCTAACAGGTCCCAATTTTCCCGCCTTTTGGGTCATTGACCTGACCTGGAAGGTCAACCGATAACCTAGGACCTTAAAATTGGGTATCATCGGCTTTCTCTCGTCACGGGCAACACGCTCGTTTTTTTCCGCGAAGCTCTAGCTTGATCAGGAGCGAAACGGCAAGGGGTTATACATTATACGTTCGCGGCTGAGTATTAATTTGGTTCAAAACAATGATGTAGATAAGTTAGTTATTTAAATCTAAATATCCTATGACGAGAGCGATGGACATTTTTGGTATGCAGTGTTATCCATTGAAAACAGGTCGAAGCTATTGAATTTTTAATTTAGTGGTCGCCACTTACTAATCATGCGGCATACACACCGCACATAACCGCCAATGCCGCAACGCAGCTTAGATTTCGAAGTAAGCATTTAGTCTCACCCGAGTTCTCGTAGATAATTTCTCTATTTTCTGAAGAATTTTCGGTACCCATGCTCTTTTCATACTGGATGCGAATATATGCAAGGCACACATCCTCAACGCAAGACACCTTTTTCGGGACGAGAAATAGAATATCTTTGCCTAGGGTGATCGTTGGGCTGTAAAAGCTCCTGATTTATGCTCGTCTCAGCCCAGGCTACGGAACTGCTATTCCAGTTCAAAACCCATGTTAAAAAGTGAACTATTTCCTTTAATTAATGCTCATAGATGGCAGACATCCTCTGCATGCATCAATAATTGACTGTGACATGATACTACTTTAATGTTCTCCCATTGCGTACGTACGTCACTACATGCATGTAATGAGACAGCTTGAGAAATGACTTGTTGGAAAGAGGTTTAAGCAGCTCGGACACCTTCGCCGCATCCTGATTCACATCGTTCGAATCATCATAAATTTATAATTCAAATAGAAGCCAAATCATGAGCTGAATAGGAAATAGGTAGTGGTTAGCACTACATATCGCCACTCTGAGCTAGCCTGGAGCGAGAAGTTTTACATTACGGACAGTTATTCTATCCCGTAATTACCAACTTCATTGCATAGCTCTCAACCCTGTTCAGCAAATGCCAACCATGGGCTGTATAAAGTGCGTCATGCCGCTACCACTGCATGGAATGGTACATTCCCGAAATATCTCCCTTGAAGACTCTCCTGTTGAATGATGACCAACAGCACCACACCCCGCTGAGGGTCATCCCTGGAGCACAGCTCGCAGCTCCCTCCTTCCGTCCTCCCTCTCCCTCTCCCCCCCCCCCCTCAGCGTCTCTATAAGCCCAGTCGGCTGACGGCGCCATGCAACAGGCCCAGCGGGGCACCCAGTCAGCACTGACCGCTCCATAAAGAACGCGCCGGCGCGCGCGAACCGGCCTGTCCTCGCCGTCCAGCCGACACACAAATCACGCCACGCCGTGCCGCGATGGCCGCCGCGCCGCGCCGTACGCCGCATTTGGCGCGGGTGCGTCGGACACGACCCCGTGTCGGACGGTGCAGGAGCGTGGCAGTCGGCAGTTTGCGAACAGACTGACAGAGTCCGGAGTGGGCTTGTGTTTGTTCTAGCCCCATTGATGGATGATATGACACGACTGATGTGCTAGTTTAGTGTTTCAACTCAAACGGCGCTAATGGATACCTCAGAGCGATGCTTTTCTGGTCTAGGCTAGGCTGTTAGGAGACTGACGAGAGAATCATAAAGCATTGACCGATCAATTGCATAACTCAAGAAGAAATATCTTGCCGAGAAAATGTAGGGAAATAATCACTTATTTACTTCCGCGCACTGACTTTATTCGCGTGAATAAAGTCAAGTCAGCGCGCTGCAGTCCCTTCCCCCCAGTCTCCTAGAATAAAGTCGGCGCAGTCCCTCACGTTTCGTGAATGAAGTCACCTGCTGCCGATTTCCTCCCTGTCCGTGTGAATGAAGTCAGCGCCCCACGCGCACGGTTCGTCGGCCCGTCGGCCGGCTGGGCCGGTATCCAAAACAGCCGATGTCGATCACTGAGTCGATTGATCACACCCACCCCCTCCCCGGTGTCGCTCACCCCCCCCCCCCCCAACGGGGTGACGCGTGCCGCCGACCCAGCCGACGTCAGTGGGGCTCTGATGTGGTGACTGACACACGTCACTCTGATATGATAACTGATGTGTCACTCTGATGTGTTGACTGGCGCGTCACCCTGATGTGATGACTGGCACGTCACTCTGATGTGACGACTGAAACAGCACTCGAAGGAGCTGGGTCGAACGGCTGAGTTTTCGGCAGTGTGCCATCTGACCACTTTTGGTTAAAATGGATGATCGAAAATGTTCAGGTTTCAATTTAGATGCTGCAGTCGTAACTGCAGTGCAAATTGATTGCAAGCTATGCTTCTATACTTAAATCTTAATGAACTTGATATCGCGCTTCATCATATAGTTTTGTTACACAATATCACAGGCGTGAAGGCACACTTTCTGTCAGGACGACAGCAACATTTATGTAAACAGTGTTCCGTTGATAAAATGTCATCGATAACGGGGGAAGCTAAATAGCGTTTATCTTGCCAGGGCGTTGACTGATTGACAATGCTTCATTGCCGTTTTCGTGAAGTGACCGGGCTAATTTCGCCATCGTCTGGACGGAGTGGTGAGTCGGGAGCTGCATGAGACACCAGCGTAAAGAAGTGATAGTCGATGAATAAAAACGAATTGGTGCTAATCCAAAGAGAATACATTAGCGAAAACCACACGCCATGGCTGAAAGAAGAGTGCACTGTGACAAATTGAAACGTTATGAGAAGAAGTAAGCGATTTAACCCGCGACTTGCTTGGGCGGATGGTAAACTCCTCCACATTTTTTTTTTTGCCGTTCTTTAGGTATTGCAGAAACGGGATGCACCCAATATTGGATGCCTGGAACGAATTAGTTTAGAGTGTATGATGACGGAGTATCTATCTTAGAAAATTGACGCAATTTTTTAAGATATCGAGGTTTTAGTGACATTATGTTGTCTCACTTTTCGACCAAAAAACGCATAGGTATGCATTAAACACCGTATACAATAACAGGGTAGACCGCACTATGATTCCATGCCAACTTTGAGGCCGCATGTTAATTTTGTTGCCGAGCGCACACTTCTTTTTTTGGGCCGTAAGCAGTGTGACGAGCTGGAGCAGAAAACTGAGCCGCTAGTGCTACCACATAGAACCTGGCCTCACAATGAAATATCAAAGCCCCTCTGCTAAATGATAAACAAATCAAAAGCATTTCCTCACTCTTACTTGTTTCAATGAGCCATTCCACTACAGGCGAGTATAACCGAATGTCCGGAGAGCAATCACACCCACCCCAGCCATCAATTGTCGGACGGCGGACCCTGAATAACCCGTCTCCATTCGTCTCTACGAGTACAGACACGGAGCACCGTCCACGCCGATCGACCGGCGATCGTCGAGCTGCTGCGCCCCGCGCTCCAGACTGATCTCGTCCCAGAGCCGCGATTAGCTCAGGCTAATGTCCTCAATAATCGCGTTATCCCAGAGATGTACCTATTTATAAAGCCGCACGGCGCAGTCAAACGAGCGCCTCAGCTATTTACACGTCGGCCCGGATGCAGCGTATAATGAGCTACGTGGCTATTTATATCAGGTCGTTGAGACGCATTTTGACACATTATGCAAACAGTGTGGTCTCTTCATTGCAACTCTTGTGTGAAATGAATATAAGTTAGTAGCCGAAAGACCAGCCTTCATCCGACAATGGGCTGCGGCAGTGCCCTGCTCCAAGAAGGATATGAGACCTGGTCGTATAACAAGTTTTACATCATGCATGTGAAAGCGTTTAACAACGATTAAAAGAAAAAATATATTCGATGAAAAGAAAAAGAAGGCAAAAGAAAGATGTCAAAAGCAAGATGATGTGCGTTGACGCCTTTTGGCCTCACATGTGTCAAGGTTCAATAAGCACATTAAAAATGGTTAGGTAGTAGGTACTGTTTATTTTGCAGAGTTGATCGCATGCATGATTGCTAATCTAGCAACAAACTAAGTACTTGAGCAAAGAAAATCCTCAGCTGGTGGCCGAACTATCTCCGCTGCACGCATGACGTCATCAAATCGTTCGGACACGCCGCGCGCCGGCTCATCCGCAAATCACCCGACCTTAATTACATTTTCGCCGATACAATAAAGCAAGGAAAGCGTGCGCGACTGGCGTGCATACCAATCGCGACCGGACGGCGGCTGCTCGTCGTGACATCACGATCCGGCGAGGATGGACACCCTCGTAAACTGCCCAGTCACCGCCGACGCCTGCCAGCCACCCTAATTGTTATTTCAAGAGTCAACAGGGCGCTCCGGGGCCGTCCCGAATCCGTTAACGAGCGCGCCGCGGGCGGCGGCATGAGTCGCCGCCGATTACCGCCGCTCGCCGGTATGATTTACCCCACGCTCCGGTATGATTTACCCGGCGCTATAGCGAAATTGGCCGCTAACTGCGGCGGCCGTCCGTCTTCGCCGCCGCACAGTGGGCCGATATGCCATTCTAGCGCGACAGGGCCTGAATCTTCGAACGGAACCCTTGGTTTTTCGCGAGTAATTCGCGTAAAAAGCGGCCGATCGCAACGAAACTTTCAGTACCCTCGCGACGACTACTTTTACAGCTATCCTGAAAATTTCATGACCCTGACCTTAATGATCTTTGACCTGTGACCTTCTTTCGAGACCATGTTTGGCCGGAATCGCGATTCAGCGTATGTCGGCTCGCATTAGCCGCGGGTTTGCAGTCTTTTCTTGGTTTAAAGCGTTCAAACATGGGATATTATGTTGCTCCCATGCATTAGGGTGGGTGTCAAGGTCACCAGAAGGTCAGGTAAGGTCATTGACCTTTGATGATCTTGGCTCACTTTTTCGAGTTTTACATGTTTCTAGGCTAGTTTTTGGAGCTGAGTTCGAATCTAGCAATCATTTGAACATTTACTATGTAGATTTGGTGCCTTCGTAACATGTTACAAAGCTGTCAGAGGCGGTTGCCACCTACTGCAAATGCCCGGCAAAACCCTTAGGTACTGGTTGACCTGACCTGACCTGATCCGACCTGGCCTAAATGTATGAAGACATCATCTTTGATCGTAAATAACCTTATATTCGTGATCAGCACTAAAAAAAACATAGCAGCCACCCTTTACGACGTTCTAACAGGTCCCGATTTCCCCGACATTTGGGTCATTGACCTGACCTGGAAGGTCAACCGATGACCTAGGACCTTACAATTGGGTATCATCAGCTTCCTCTTGTCACGGGCAACACGCTCGTCTTTTCTGCGAAGCTCTAGCTCGATCAGAGGCGAAGCGGCAGGGGGGGGGGGGGTCCAACGAACCCCTTCTATACGTTCGCGGCTGGAAAAACACCACTAGGGGCGAGGGTTAAGCCAAATCTGACGGCCTATTTCAGAAAGACCGCTAAAAGAGCAATTGAATGCACTTTTCCGCGACGATGTAGCTCTATTGGTCCCCGAGTTAAGGGCCGGTTTTCGATAAGTGTTGATAAATGCAACATTTTACCTTTGATGACCTCTGGTGACGTGACCTTTGACCTGACCTAGAAATGACTAATTACTCCATCTGGAATTTCGGGCGCTCTTTCGAATGCCACTTACTACGTGTCGCTATGTGGCCCAAGAGCCGAGTTAGAAGGGGAGTGTTCAATCAACACCTCCCGGCCCGGCGCGTTTGACACCGAGCACCGGTCCGGCGCGGGTTGATGTTTGGCTGCTACATCCAAAGTCGCAAAAAGTCGCAGAAAATGACTGTTGGATCTTGTAGTGCAATGAATCATTGACATGTAGCGAGATTTTCGAAGCGGTACTCTGCGGTACTTTTTTAAAAGTCTATATGTGTGTGACATCAATTATGTGAAATTATATTTTCGTCTTTAAATCTTTGCGGTGCCAATACATCATAACCAAGTAAGTAACGCCATTTTCGTGTGGTTATGTGTGTTCTGCAGACCCGGAGCTATCGTTTGATGTATATAAATGTGGAATTCCTCCTCAAATTGTGATTGTTTTCGCGGATCAAAGATACGTTGTCGAAGAGTGCGGGGGATGAGTTCGGTCCAAACGATTCCGAAGTTCGTGTTTAAGCTGAGTTTTCGCCATGAAATAGCAATTGTGTTGGAAAACAAAGACCACAGCAGTGTAGTATGATCATTTCTGAACAAATTGGTATAGGTTTCATTGCACATCCACAAAGTTCGATTTTTTTGCCCATGTCGTGCTAGACCTGGCGATCGGCCCTGTGTGCGCCGGTCCGCTGCAGTACCTGGTAATGACCGGCATACGGCGGCACCCCGCCGGCTCCACACCCGCCGCACGGCCGGCCCTCCCAGACCGCGGCAGGACGCGGCGCGCATCGCAACGGTCAAAATCGTCCGTCACGCGGACCAGTCGTGAGGCCGCCGTGACCTTCAGGGTCACAGAAGATCCCGGCCGGGTATGCATCTTCATGATCATGCCCATTAATGATAGTGGATACGGCTTGTCATAATTTCATGCTCCGCCGCCCATCGGATATATTTGTGACTCGTAGCTTGGAACAGCGAGGCCGTTCATGGGGGTATGATGATTCTTCATGGCTTAAGTTGCGGGAAAGTGACCAGCCGTGTCAAGGGTCACGGGCATGACTTGTAAATGCACCATTATGTGGACAGACCTATCTGGACTCAGAACATACTGAAAATATGATGACGATGCACGCAGAATGATTCGAAGTCATAGGAATTACGGTACCTATATAAAATTGGTTTCATAACAAATTGCATCCGAGAGATAAAAGGTTGATCAAATAAGTACGAATTGCGGCAAATAGTTGCATTAAAGTAAGCTGTAGAGTGTTCATGTTGGAAAGTCAATTGTACAAGCTTAGCGAGAGGAAGGGAATGGTTTCAACATGATGTCTGTGCCCCGCAGCCCCCAGGCATACAATTATACCTAGGCACATTCTGCCGTCTGTGGCTTTAATGGAGTCAAAATAAATTTAACTTTTTCTAAGGGCATTTTGATGGTCATGGGTAGGACCTCATCAATGACCTCCGCGATCCGCCCCCGTAAACAGCGCAATGTCCATTACGCAGTCTTCATGGCCTGTTGCCACGCATAAATCCGGCCTGTTCCGTCCCTCCCCTGCCTTTAATCCCCTCCCCTCTTCGCCCTCCGTCCCCTCCCCTCCCCCGGGCGGCGAGACCGCCGTATCAGCCAATCAACAACAAGCATATTCTGCGAGACGCGTCAGTTGAAGCAGAAGTCAAGGACGGGCAAGAGGTTGAAAGTGGGACAGGCAGCGGCTGTCAGTACTGAGTTCGTTATGCCCATTTGGCATATTTGCCGGTGAATTTGCGATGAGTGATGTGACTATGACGATTGGTTATTCGTTGTGCGTCAGAAAATCAAGAGGAGTGATGTCTTTGGGTGTGCGACTGCGGTGTGATCAGTGGTCGGTGCGGACTGAGACCGGAGGCGCGGACCGAATCCGGTGCGGTTTGAACAATTTTAGTGAAAAGGTGAATGGTCACGGAAGGAGCTTAGGCCGGGATCTCAGATCGGTAGCCGCCTGAGGTGCTCCCCACCTGATGCGACCGACGACAAGAGGAAGATCGGCGACTCTTCATGACCTTCAAAAGGTGACGTACCGAGCTATAACACAGCAGGCTTATTTTTATTGCATAGGCATGACAATATAGCAAGCCTCAGCAGCCAGTTTTCCTATAATTGTTGCCGGGTCAGATACCTACGCAATAATTGGGTTACGGTGACATGGGTGTAAACAACTTGTTTTATAGGCGTGAGCCCAGAGCTGAGATCAGAGACAGCTTCGGGAGTTGCGCACGAGACTGCGTCCTACAAATATTATGGTAATGCTTCTGGTGGAATCTGCTGAAATTGACAAGGTCACAATCACAGATAACAGTAGTACTACTGTTATCTGTGTCACAATGGATGGCAAGGTAAACACCGATCTCCGATCGAAACCTGTTCGATGGTCACGATCCAACTCGAAGCCCATTCCAGACGCCGCGACGAAAATATTATTTCACCATCATCTTGCCCAACTCCAAACAGTCCATGTTCTGACATATGTTGTTATGTGTTGCCGCGATTCGTCGCTGGTTAATTAATGATGTCTCATGACCCACGTGAGAGGTGTGTTTTCATTGCCTACTTTTCCACGCACGGGACGCGTTTTGAACTGCGGACATCCGCTTGAGGTGAATCAGGTAGCTCGATTCGAGAGCCATGCGTCCCATGAACTAGGAACAATCTAGTTACGGTCAGGATGAGGAAATTCCTGGAACGCAGCATTACTGTGTCGTTGCTGCCTTTTCTTCGCTATTTCCGTCAGTCGCCTTCCTTCTCCAACCAGAGACTCGCAATCCGTCATACTGGCAAGGACACTGACAATTTCGTCACCGACTGTTCCGTGCAAATCCACGCATATCGACTGTGCCCAGAACGCTGTTATGGCCGTGACCGTTGCCTTAGCTGTGACCGCTGCTCTTGTTGCCACCACCACATTATCGTTTAAAGGCCTGTCGCTTCGGCTGCTGACGGTATCCATATCACTGATTTTCCCACCCCTGTTACGTCTGCCACTACCAGCTCCACTCAATGCTCAATGCTCATTCCATGCATCACCGCTCAGCTGGCAGCTCTGTCCTACCTGTCTCGGTAGGACACTCCCTCCTCTATCGCAGCCTGCTCTGCCCTGCCATGCACCCATCTCCTACTGCGTCATCACCACTCTTCACCTATCTCCATCGCTCCCACTGGCCACTTCTGTCCCCAGCACCCCACCACCTCTCCTCCACTCCTGTTGCCATCGCTTCGCCCTCTCTCCGCCTGCTTCAGTAATTCCCTCGGCCACCTCGCCGCCCCCGACACCGCCCTCGGAGACCGACCACCCACCGCCGCAGGGCAAATCTATGCACGCCGCCCACCCGGCCGACTCTCGGAGCAAAGGAGATGGATGACACGCCGGCTGTCAGGACCTTTTAATGTGTCGGCCGCGGCCCTTTGTCCCTGTGGCCGCCCCCTGGAGTCTGTGAATGGGCGAAACGTCCCGTAAAAAAGTGCCGCACTGACGCGACTGGCTACTGTGCAGTGCAGTGCTATACACATGCCGGTACTGATCCGGTTCGTCACGATCCGGTGCTGGTCCTGGCTCGATTTTGTCCAGAATTCCCTCATCCAGGTGCGGTATTGCTGGTAGTCTTCCTCTGGTCCCAGTACAGGTCGGGTCTGGGTCCGGTCTGGGTCCGGTCTACGTCTGGTCTGGGTGGGGTCTGGGTCCGGTCTCGGTCCGGTCTACATAGGTCCGATCTGGGCTCGGGTCCGTGACTATTGGTTTCTGATCCATCAAGGTGCTATAAAAGTCCGCTCCAACCCAGTACATATCCAAGTCCGATTACGGTTCCGGTACGACTACATACAGTCCAGTCCACCAATTTGCTTAGAACCAGTGTGGATCCATTTCGATCCGGTTCTGGTAATTATAAATACGGTTTTGGGACGTCAAAAGGTTTAGTCCCGTTTCGGTTCCAAAATCGATCTGGCGTCCTTTGATCCAATTCAGAACACGCTTCATTATGTTCGAGCAAGGCCCGTTTCCTTTTTGTCGTATTTAAACTACTCGGCCTCCCAATTTGAGTTCCATCTCTGCATTGCTGAAATCAAACTGCGACGTGATTCTGTAGCTGCGTTGAAGAACAATAGTGGATTACCGAATGTCTGCCTGAACCGTTCCGTCTCTGACACAGTGAGACACTCGCAGTGACCCGCCCCGTGCAGCGTCACTGGTGGGCGCGCAGTGCGCACATTGTGCTGCCGCCGGCCCGTCACGGAGGGGAGGGGGTGTCTCGCTGGGGCGGCACAGTGGGAGATCTGGAGGCCACCGCCCGTCAGCCGGCCATTGTGCTACCGCCGGAGATGGTCCGCCGACACCGGACAGCCCCGAGTGGGGTCATTCTGAGCGCCATTATCACCGAGTCATCGTTAGATACGGATGTCAGCAAATGATCTTGTGAGAACATTACTTTACAGCCATAAGTAATGAGTTTGGGAGCCTTTCTTTCACCACGGTCTCCATATTATCACTGGATAAGAATCCTCTTTCACGCCCACATTCTAAGCATAAACATGTTCGAAAGAATATTAAGTACCTATGTACATACTGCGGGTTCATGTGTAAGCATCAATACATCAGTAATCGTCCTAGGTTTGTCGATGCACTATCAGTACCTAATTGGGAGAGTGAGGTAGACTCCGTGCAATGTGTAGGTATTTGCCTTTGCAGGGACGTGCATGCCTGTTGCTAGGTAGGTATAGCTTATCGGTTGATAGCGGACCCTATGCGCGGTACCATCAGTCACGGGATGATAATGCCTTCCTGGCTCGGGTCTGTCCATTTATAACTCGGCAACGCTCGCGGAATTCGTATTCAAATGCCTCAGTCCGACCGGGTTCAGTCCATTATAGCTAACCACAGCTGACGCAAATAACGTCAGAAAAACGCGTACGCCTCAGATGAGCGCGGTCCGAGTTTGTGGGTAAAAAGCAGCACAATATGCGGTCAGTGCGGAGGCGGACCTTTTCACCTCCTTCGGACGAGAGCAGACACATGAATGGAGGGTGTCCTCTGAGCACAGGTTCTGAACTTTGGCACAGCACAACATACCGATACCGGCACTAACGCAGCGACCCTGCGTGTAGGACGTAAGGCACCCTGAGTGTTGGGGTCACGTCGTCAAACCTAAAACAAGCGTGACGAAGGCAACGAATACTTGCTTCTCATGCTTCCTTCATCCTTCTGTTATAAAAGGATGCATCAAACATGATGACATAATACACTATGCCAGCAGGCGAATCTGGAACATTAAATGTCACAGTAGCAAATCAGTTTATAATCAAGTTTTATATCAAGTAACTTCAACTATAATCGATATAGTTTCTTGTCTGTGCCATGATCAGCGCCACTGAATCACAAAAAGTATTAATTATAAGTTATAACAATTTTCTACCGAGGAAATATGAGATGTGCTTGGACTTTTAAGCGATATCGCGATCTGAATCGAGGGCCGTGGCCTGGCCACGGCTACACTGACGTACTGACGACATTGAAATTGAAACACAGCTCAGCTATCAAAAGAGCACTGCTCCAGCTGTTGGAGCAGATTTGCTGACCCAAATGAAACATTCGCCATCTCTATGTGCTTGTATGATGTGCACGAAATGCGTTGCAGTAGCTTTATCTGAGCGGACCAGCCAGCGCAGGGCCATGTGTACATTCAGAGCCACATATACATGCACATCAGGCCCCGATAACCCGTTGCTCTCCGCTATCGGCCCCGTAACGGCGCCATTAACCATCCGTTAATGGTTAGGATTGGTTTAGTGCACAGACGGCGGCACCGCTTGGCCGGCAGTGACAGCGGTGCAGACCGCGGCGGGCTGTATTTCGCCCCGACCTGCCACCGACACCCGGCCCGATACGATCGGCCCTGGGACGGACCATCGGCCGGCGCCAGACGCCGGCGGGGGCTAACGACGTCACTGCTCGCGAGATACGGCCCGGCACGGCTGGGCCGGCCCTGACGCTGACGACTGCCGCGATATCAGCGTCACGGCGTCATCAGCGTCCCCAGCGTCACGATGTCGCGTCCGATGTCCCCTCTCCGAGCGGTACACTGGCGTCGTGAGCCTCCCATCCCATTTACCACACACATGACACATGAGCCGTCTGTTCTCTATGGCTGTTCGCCACCCACGGCTCACGACAGAGCCGCACGCGTGCATGGCTCCGTCCCCGTTCCCGAGCCCCCGGGCGCCGCGGGGGCGTGCGGACTCACCTAGCGCGCTGGGTGTCTGGTGGAAGCAGGCGGTGACGGGCCGCGCCAGGATGCCCACGCTCAGCTGCAGGCCGTGCACGGTGACGTTGGTGAGCAGGTGGCAGACGACCACCACCCAGCCCCAGCCACCCTCCAGGTAGTAGTGCTGCGCCATGGTGGCCGTCACCACGCGCCGGCCCGGCGCCGCCGAGGTGGGTCGGCTCGGCGGGCCCACCAGCCGCTCGCCGCTCACCGGCTCTGACTCCAGGCCCGAGTCGGCCAGTCCGCTGAGGCCGCTCATCTGCCGCTCCAGCGGCCGCCGGCCCAGCGACGGCAGCGAGGAGGAGCGCGACAGGCGCATCCCGCCGGCGCCCAGCGTGGGCCCGGCGGCCGAGCCGGCCGAGCCCACACTCGGAGGGTCCATCGCCGTCCGCCCGGCGCCCCGTCAGCGCTGAGGGGGCAGCGGCGCCGGCCGGCCGCGCTGCATCGCGAGCGAGGTCCTCGCCGCCGGTCCCGCTAACTTCTCTTCAACGAGCTGGAACACTGATGGTGTGAAGATCTTAATTAATTCTTCAAGCAGTTTCTCTTCAGCGGGTTCCGTTCTTTCTTCAAGCAGCTGGCGACGTCTCAGCTGTGCTCACCAGTAGCGGAGTAGCCGCCTGCTGCGGTGCTCGGCACCTGCAGCGTCCTCACTCTCGGCCCTGAGCACCCTCCGCGCCTGCAGAGCCGCGACACGAAATGAGATTGGACCGTGAGCTTTGACGGCGTCACGGCAATGCGCCGCCGGCGCCCGCCGATGACATTGTCCGAGCGCCACGCGGCGCCTCCGATTGCTCTCGTACAGCCTCTCACGGGCAGCGCCAATGGCCGATGGAGCTATCTGACGGCGATGATTTATACTTTAGAGTCGGCCGTCGCGCCGGGTGGCCGCGTCGGACATTCAAACCACCCTGGACGAACGCCTTTACGATGCTGCCGCTTTGTGGGCGGCACTTCGGCCCCGTTTGCCAAAGATGACTTGCACCAGCTTTCGCACCGCACTAAATTGTGTGACAGGTAAAAAGGAGTCTCCTTTCAGCCATGCGACACTTGATTCACGACACTGGCGGTGTGTCATCAGCGCCAGCCTTGGCGACGACACTGTGGGTCAAGCCGGCCGCGGTGTCGCAACGGGGTATAGCGGCAGAGCCCCCGGCGCATCGCCGTCCGACCCGGCTACCATAACACGCCCACGATGCCCCAGTGGCGTCAGTGTTGGTGTTGGGAGCGCCGCAGCGCCCGACACCGCGATTCCAGCCGTGAGAGCCTCCGACCGGCGCCTTTGAAGAGCGCGCCGCGCGGACCGCGGCACACGAGCGCGCCGCTTTCGCCGCAGCCTGCGCTGCTGCATGCCGGCGCGCTGCAGCCGCCGCCGCCCGAGGCTGTGGTGATTGGTGGCCGGGTGGCGGCGATCGCGGCTGATAGATCAATTAATGGTCGGCCGCCGGCCGCAGCAGCCATTCAGTGTCGTCGGACACCTGCGACTCCGAGAGTCATTCAGCACGGCAGCCCCGACCGCGGGCCACCGCCGGCCGCGTGCCCTTTGTCCCGCCCACCACCCGTGATTGCTAGTAATGCAACTGCACTTTATTTCGCCATTTGCGATTGGCCTTTGGTCCTTGCAGAACCTTGATTTAGATCCGGGAGCGGTTTCCCAGTCGCACTAAACGTGCTGCAGTGAGACCACCGGTCGCTCCGCAACCCAGTGGCCAGCTGGAGCCTGGCCAGCCTCACGCGCCGTGACCATCGGAATCGATCTGTAAACGTTCCGCTATCGACTGCCCATCGTTTGATGACAGCTTTCTGAGCGAATTAACCAGACCGGGCTCGGACCAGACATACCGCTGGCGACGGAAACCATGTCACTGCTTTAACTGGACCGTTTCCCGCCCCTTGTTGTTCGGCTGTCTCGGATTTTTAATCTGCAGTCAAACGTATCGAAGCAAAGGAGCAGCGAACAGAAGTGTGCCACACTGAGCGGCATGCCATTCGTTCCAGTTACGCGGTCTAACTAGCACCTCCTGAGCTCGTTCCGGATATGAGAAGTAATACGGCCACGCCCCTGCACAGGAAGAGAGGTCAAAGGGCGGGACGGAGCCGCAATACGAAGCGGTGATTGCACACCGCGCGCCCATCCCTCTAAAAGCATGGGAATCGCCCACGCCGAGCGCATCATGTTCGGCAGTTGCGAGCGCATCATGTTGAGTTAGAGGACAGAACGTGAGAAGCGTGGCGTTTGGCGAACAATGAAATGAAATATCTATTAATTATGCAGCCCTGTTCGCTGGTAGCTGCTCAGGAAATAGATCTCGTACCGAGGATGAAGTTTGGTAAGGCAGAGTGCTAACGCAATGCCACTTCACCTCAAGTCACAATGAAAGCTGCAGATTAGGTAACGTAGCGTTGTCAAAACATTGAATCACCCAGTCTAAGTAAGAAGGTAACTGATAGTTTAAGAAAAAACGTATAAATTTGATTATAGGAATCTCCCTGTTAGAGTAAATCATATTTATTTGCATTGTTTCGTAAGTGGTAAGCTGACTGCCGACGACAATGACGACACTTGGTATTCACGCATTACTTCGGTTCCATCATTTTCTTACAAGAGAGGTCAATGCAACTTCAGCTTTTTTTTCTTTAAATCTATTGCAACAGAACTGCACTGCACGTAGCCTTGTGCATCTGCACATGGAACTGCAGTCTCTCGACTGTTACATCTGCATATCTCCTACTAACTGTGCGAGAACACTTCAGATTGTTCTGTCGCGGACCAATCAAAGATCGGGCTCGAATTAGTCGGGACTATCAACTCTCTGCTGACGTAATAATCGTGCAGCTAATCTGATGCCACCTAGTGTGAAGAGGGCGGTGAGCTGATTCAGGCGGTGGAATTCTCTAATTGTTGGGGCACACAATAGTTCCTACAAGGCATTCTATTTCAGCGCCATCAGATTTACTATTGCAGATAAAGTTCATTTACCAGGGTAATTCGTCTTCGCTCCATTGTAGAAGACAGTCATGAAGACAAATTTTCCCTGGAACAATCATTCATTAAGAAATCAATTAACAACAAGTCCCTCTCACGTGACGTCTGAGCTGCGTTCGTGCTAATTTCAGTCCCATGTAAATAGTTAAACTGGTTTAACTTCAGTTCTACGCCGCTCTTGTTGAGCGGCTCAACGCAATGAAATCGCACGCAAGGCTGGGTCCGCTTCATGTTCACACGGTAACAAAAGAAACGATAAAATTAACAAGTGAAAATGCCTCAGCGAGTGAGCAGCAAGCGCAAACGTTGCACGACTTCTTCAAAATGAAGGCGATTTTCTAAAGACAAGTTCCAAGGATATTCGAATAGCTTTCACGATTCGACAATAACGAAGGTACGTTCTTTCGTGTTTTATTGTTTTCAGATCATATCTTGTCGGGTTTTAGCAAATGGGGATGGGCTGGTTGCAGCTCAGCAGTACCAACATATATAGGTACAGCTCTTGTGCTTGTTTGGGCTTCTGCTGTTACTGCTATCTAAAATCGCAGCGTGAACCGCCATTTGTCTGCCAGTCTTCGCCGTTGTTATATCAAATTTATAGTGCCTGCTGGATATCACACCAGCTGCCAGAGGAGATAGCTACCTGATAACTGGAGCTTGCGGACGTCTCTCACATTCGCTGTGCCATAGTCTGTCTGAAGCCGCCCATCCCAGCGCCGTGGGAAAAGCCAAAAGGTACTTTCATTATGCCCGGTGTCGGGGCTGCGTCTTCACTTGCTTTGGTCATTGGGAGCTTGGTCAATCGAACAAGGTATCTGGTATAGCGGTAGCAAATAATTGGGCATTGGTATTCACGCACAAAGCTGCGTGGCTTTTGACATGGTGTAATATGTCACGCTGCACGTTTCTAAAGTGTGTTAAGCGACAGCTCGCGTCCCTCCCTCCGTCCCTTCCTCTTTTCCTCTTCCTCTCTTTCTGCAATACAACCGGACTCAGTGAACCCAGCCGAACCGACCGCCACTCAATGCCGAATCGCCCTGAGCTGTTAGACCTGCTGCTACCCCAACTGTTAACCACTTAACAGCCCTCGATCGAACCCACTGCCCTCCCTGGGGACTCGGCGTCACACCGGTCCGTCGCGGCCATGCAAATGACGCTCTATCAGCGAACACATCAGCTCGCCGCCGGCCGAGCCGGCCGGCAGATCTTGTCATTGCTTTTACTGCAGCAAATGCCTCATTGAGAGGCTGTTCCACCCGACGGCGCCGCTCGCTCGCGGGAGTCCCGGCACGCCTCTGCGGCCGGTGGGACGTCAATTATCACCGCGGAGGCGGAGCGGGCCCGCTGGAGGCGAGGCGGCTGGGAGAGCCGAGCTCAGCACATGGTGAGATGTCACCTGAACGGATGAGGAACTGGGTGGCGCCGATGGAAGTTGTGCAGAGAAGTTCCTATTGTTGAAAAGGGTAACTCCGACTGGCCAGCGCTCTGGACCGGAGCCCCTCAGCCGCCAGCTATGCATAGGTCTGGTCTGGTCTGGTTTGGTCTGGTCTGCCGACGTGGACGACCCTCTCCACCTGTCTCCGTCACCCGTAAATTGTCAACTTCAGGCAGGACGATCGGCCCACCGATGCGCTGACACAAATGTAGGACTAGGCACCGGGCCGGAACTATCGAGACGGTGGTTCAACACTCACTGCAATTTGGACGGCGTATGGCGGGGGTGGCATGAATAGTGGATGACGGGGAGAGGGTTCTGTCGACGATAGGGTACCATTCGGGGTAGATGCAGAATTGAGGTGGTCAGCCAGTGGAAAAGTGTAATAAATAAACGGAAACAGCCTGGACTTCAGACTTGTGGAACAGAGACCGTTACAAGCAATAAAGTATCCGCCTGTCGCTTACCATTCCAAAACCTGTTGTTCAGGTGACCGCTTATCTTCACTTCTATCCTGCCAGTCGGCATGTGAATGGAATGGACGAGCGGGTCCAGAAAAGTTGTCCAACATCCGATTCGATGCTGTTGATCGCATCACAAAACAGGCATGACATAAGCGGGCGGATGCATGGTTTGGCATATGACCATGATGTCTCTGCGATATTCAGCAGCTGCCTCGGAGTGACCAGGGTACTCCGGAGATGACCGGCACGATTAGCAGGTGGAGCGGGGTACGGAACGGGCGGAGACTGCCGGCGATGATGTATTGAATGGCCGACACCCACTAACAGACGATGATGCATTACTGACCAGTGGCCACGGCGGCACGGCGGGCCAGGGAGCCGTGAACCGCGAGAAAAGTCATTGGGTCGGGGTATGCAGACTGCACATGTCCCGAGAAGTGGACGACTGTACTTACATACACTGTAAAAAAATAACACCAATTCAAAAATTAATTTAGGCACCCTAAATGGTTGCACCAATTTAGGGTGCATAAAATAAGCCGGTACAGGGAGCTATTTTTCGACACGGGTGCTTAACCTCAGCAACCATTTAGCCTTCTTAAAATAAGCCGGTACAGGGACAGGGAGAGCTGGTTTTTGACATGGGTGCCATACTTTTTTACAGTGTATTTATACAGAGATTGAACACCGAATGGTGCGATCTGTTTTGTAGGTATGATGTGTAAGCTCATAATTTAATTACATAAGCCGTTAATAATGTAAGCCCCTGCACTTCCGACTGGAGTATGGTAGCCTTCTGTACAGAAGGTCTACAAAATAAGTCCCCGCCGTAAGCGGGTCACCAGTGGGCAGTTAGCGCCTGAGCGCTACTCAGGCGCCAACTGCCCGCATACGGAGAGGACTTATTTTGTAGACCTTCTGTACAAAACATTACACAGTACATGCGGGCGGAGACTGCCCGCCTGTCCAGTGCCCGTTGCCCGTGCTGTGCGCGGTGTACCAATAATGGTCCGAGAGCCGGGCCCAGTTGGTAACCGGGCGGCCGAACCCAACCCACTGGCCTGTGACGGACGACGGCAACAAATGCGACTTTTAAACCGGACGCGATTCGGTGCCCGAGTTATGTTCGGCGTCAGCAGGCTGGGTGAACTAGTTGGGCGGCCGTGACTGATGACGATATGATCACTAAATGCAATCCAACGAGGAGCTCTCAATCATGTCGCCAAGATTTTTCATTACAAAAGCAGAGAATGTTTGATCCACAAAAGCCGGAAGTGTCTTGTTTCAGTTAGCGTGCAGTTATTTGGTGACGAACTCTTAACCCTATTCCTGGCGGGGGAATAGGGCTCAGGAGCCCCCCCCCCTGAGGTTTTTTGGTTATTTCTCCCAAACGCGTTGAGCTAGGAAGCTCAAATTTTCTGACTTTTCCTAAAAGGCTTCTACGCAACATGTCTGAAAATTTTGAGTTGATCTGACCTCAGGTCAGGTCACCAGAGGCGGTTTGGTGACCCTACCTCAGAAAAGTTTGCAATCACGCCAGAGCTAGAGTTTTTGACCGATCAATTTCTTCTCTTCAGGCTTTAGTTAGGATACCAGTATGTGCAATTTGTATATCTCGGAATTTTGATATCGGTGACCTAAGGTCAGGTCAGTTTCGCGACCTCGTCAATGGGGGAAAAATCAACTCCCTGTTTTTACCACTAAAACGGGTCGGAATGGCCCCATATACCATACATGACTTCATATACGATCAACCTTCACTACCTTGAGGTTTGTTTTGCTGTTGGGCAGCTGTGAGGTCATGTGACGTCATCAAAGGTCACCAAAGGTTTTTGGCCAATAACTCCGTACAGGAACAAGATACAGACGCGTGGATGGTCTCATTGTGTTCAGCTCGTCAAGACGCATCGAATGATATACATGATGACCTCGAGGTCACGTGACCTGAGGTCAACCTTTGACCTTGACCTTTCGAGGTCAACATATATATCATTCGATGCGGATTGACGAGAGGATCACGATGATGCCCTTAGTTTGTTCCTATCTTGACTAATTCGAAAGTTATTCGAGAAAAACTCTCTCCATATCTAGCGCCGCCATTTTGACTTTTTCGACCCCTGTGACGTCATCTTTGACCTGACCTGAAAATGACCTTTGTAAAAATTGTAGATCTTGACCGTGCGTATCCGATGCCGTTTACCGCTTGTCGCTATCTTGCTTCGTTCTCGAGATCTCAGGGGGGGGGGGCCGAATCGGCCCCCACCCCCCCGCCAGTTTCTTGTCCCGGCGGAGCCCGCCAGGAATAGGGTAGCATCAATCAGTTCGATAAATTGCCTCTAGGATTCTTCGACATTTAGATTCACCCAATTTCACTCAAACAAAATGGAATAAACACCTGTTAAACATTCACTCACTTTCTGCACGTAGGACGCGCCATTCAGGTCGAAACACTTGTTAAAATAATACAAACGATTACGGCCTCTACGCCTTTATCTTAACCATGTAACTACCTACTCAGTGGCATGTTCAATGTCTTGCTTGCTTTTGTGTTACATTTGTGACTTGTCAGTGCGATTATGTTCAGGCCCCAGCTACATTATCAATCTTATCTTACAGGGACAACATTAAAAGTTATTGCGAAAATTAAAAACCTCAACAAAGCTGCTAATAAGACGTCTGAATAAGCTGGCTCCTTCCCGACCTGCAGCTCACCAGTGCAGCTGCAAGAAAGGCTGTAGGAGTTTAGTCGTGGTGTTAACTCGAAATACAACGTTATTGGTAAGTGATGGTGACTTTTCGTACCTACTTGATAGTCCTATTCGCACGAAGGGTCGCCTTCTGCCCTTTACATCCAATTAAGAGTATGATCAAAGTGAAAAATGATCCCCTTATTATTTCACGTAGCCTAATGCATGCTTCAATTGGAGATCTAGCGCTCAATTTGCCTGCATTCTCTGTAATAAATCTAAATAATGCGGCGATGACGGTAAATTTATCTAGGGCTCATTAGAGCAGTACTTCAATTAGGAATCATTAAATGAGGAAATAAGTGAACTAATTGTGTAATAACATTGATTATTACCACTGATCTATATCCATCATTCTTAACAGTATATTATCTGCTCTAAAAATATTAGAATTGCCCATGGCCATGATGATAGTCTCTTTAGATAATTATTATCTGTGGTGACCTGTGACACATCTCAAATGAAACTTTTTATGTAGATTAGCTAGAAAAAAGGTGTGATGGTTGAATTTAAGTATCCAAAATTTTAATGAAACCATGGCAAAGCCTAACTGCAGAAGGGTGCAATCACCAATCAGTACCAGATACGTTTAATACCCATTTTCGAAACAAATAATATGTTTCTGTTTATCGCCTAACTAAAGATTATGGTTCAGGTGGTTTCAACATATTTGCCGTAATTTGACATTTTTAAGGGCACATAGACTGTATACTGAATGAAACGTCATTCAAATATTGAAAGTCAAAATATAATTATATAATTCAAATATAGCTTATCACGAATAACATTGGTATTTTGGGATAATGTTCACTATATAGTAGGAGTTTTCGGGACTTAGTAGCGAATGCAGCTTAACCCTCGCCCTGGCAGGGCATTTTTTATAACACGGCCTGGCAGGGGGGGGGGGGTCGATGCGACCCCCCTCGCGATTGGCTCCATGGCACCTAGAAACACCAAATTTGGTAGGTAGGTGAACCCCCTGGAGTTCTCGCCCCTGTGCAAATTTGGTTGCTCTAGGTCAATATTTAGGGGGTTTTGGGGGGTATAAATGTAAAAAAATCGCTAAAAACAGGTCAAAAGTTTTTCGCTTATAACTTTTGATCTAATAAGGATAGAGAAAAAAGAAAAACACCAGTGAACAGTGAACTCACCACGTCAAGGCGCGTCGAATGATGTACTTTTTGCTTGCTTAAGTGTACCTGAAGTTTTTCTTAATTTTTAAGTAAACTTTAATTAATTAATTAAGTTCAAGTTAACCAAATTGCATCATATCGCATCTCATTATATTTGACTGATCACCAGGAACACAATGACACCATTTTTTAAGCTCTACTGTTATTATGTGCCAAGTTATTGGCAAAAACGTCATTTGACCTCAGTTGACCTCATTTGACCTGACCCATGGATAAGTAGGTACACCAAACAAATAAGCACCAAGTGACCTGTTGTTAAGTACTGTGGTTTCAAAGCACAAAAGTGATAGAACGAATCGGATATCTCCAGTATTTTCCGAATTTAGTATTTTCCCATAGGCTTAACATTTCGACGTAATGACCTCTAACTGACCTCAGGTCAGTGACATCAAAAACCCGAACTATATGATATACAACTCGGTGAACTTAGCACATCCTGAAAGTTTGAAGGAAATCAGTCCAAAACTGTGAGTTGGACAGGTGCAAAAAGAAAATTGAAATTTGACCATGACCTTGTACCGGTTTTTCTGACCTGGTGACCTGACCCAAGGTCACCCGGACCTGAAATTTTCAGGTTATATGTAAAAAGGCTGCCCCATAGGCTGTGCCAAATTTGGCGGCGCTGCGCGCCGCCGTTTTTACGCTATCTTTGAAAAACCTTAGGGGGGTCGCATCCACCCCCCCTGCCAGGGCGAGGGTTAATCAAGCAAGATCGGCAGGTTATCTATAAAAAAAAAAATCATTGGAATGCGCCAATACAATGGCAGTTCTACACCCGTACAGGCAGCCCTGCGCCCATCATGGCAGCTCTGCACCCTTACGGACATCTCTGCGTCAATAAGGATATATTTGTGTCCATACGGACAGCTCTGTGACCATACGGAGTCGCAGACGGCTCTGTGCCCATACGGACAGCTCTGTGCCCATACAGCTAGTTCTGCGCCCTTGCAGACAGCCGCGTTCGCACGCGTTTGGTCGGAGGTCCACCGAAGTTGTGGGATCACCGCGGATAGCAGATGAAACGTCAACGGAAGTGCGCCATGGACGTCCGGGAGCTGTTTAAGGAGCGTTTAACTGAAGTAAGTACAGACCGAGCCATTGGCGATTGGTCATGCCGAGACCCCGAGAGGCAGCACGAGAGCAAAAAGGTGTGAGCGGTACTTCGGTACTGAGCACCGAGGTCCAATGCCCACCAAATCAGCAGAGGAGCACGGAAATTCCCCTATCCGGTGCCCCATTTGGTTGTTATGTCTCGCATTGCTTATTGAATTGCCGTTTTATGAAATTTTTGAACTGGAGTCAAGCGTTTCTTCTTGAATCCGTTTCGACATTACCTTCTCGACTCTTGATTCTCGATGCTACGACTCCACAGATATTCCACACCCTGTATCGGATCGGTGGACGGCACCGTATATCACCACCCGTTCGCAATATCACTGACACTGTGTGGAGTTGTTTCCCACGCACAGGTGTCGGGGTCTCCTCGCAGGTCCTCGGTCATAAATCGACCCTCCTCTGTCCTAGCACACGGCTCCAGCCTCAGCGCACCTCTGTGGACCTCTCTGACCATCACCAGGTCCCGTCACTCTCAGGCGGCACATGGGAGACGGACCTCCACCGCACCCCGTCCAGTACTAACGTGGGACCGACGTCGGCTCACAGAGCTCTCCCGCCGACAGCGCCCCTGGCGGCCAGAGCGGGAAACTCACCTGCACAGCTGACTGACTGCAATGAAAATCGAGGAGTGCGCGAAAGACCGCAAATGCTTTGGCTAACGAAGATCCGTGCCATTTATTCGCACCTACGGTAATATATTGATCAGATAAGGTTTCAAATCTGGTTAGCAAACTAGAAAAGAGTCGTGATTGAGTTGAGCTGAGTCAGTTTACGTGAAATTCGTGACTGGTGATATCCGTATAATCCCGATAGGCGATTCGTTGATTATTCATGGTTAAATGAACAATCGATACTGATCTCTTATTTACCAGGCATTCAAGGAGAAAATCAAACCAACTGGAGAAATCCAGCAAGTCACAAAAGCCGGGGCAGTGCAGAGATCAGCTACCTTCCGATTCGGTCACGAACATCAAACGCACTAACTATATATATGTATAACATTCCGAGCGTGTACGTTTATAATCATGAAAGTTGAAACAGGTGCTTGAGAAAAAAAAACTAGAAGAATATTCACGCAGCTAAAAAAGGTATACTTACCAGAATTGAGCGGGAAAGGGTTGGGGGACTATGGAGGTTAGGAGTTGACATTCATTTTGTCCCAGCAGCCCTACATGGCGGTGCTCCCTCAGCTGCTGTAAATTTCAGTCCGTGACACCGACAGAGCCGTGGAGGGGAGGAGGTGACGGGGTGTAGATACCGGGGGGCCGGGGGGGGGGACTCCGGCGTCTGGTGGAAATTTATCGGCCATCAACTGCATGCCACCAGCGGGATAGGGGACTTGTTGACGGCTACAGTAAACGAGCTGGGACCGAACACGGCGAGGCTTAGAAAGACATCATTATACTCGTATTCTGCAAGTTGCAAGTGCAATTCGCCTGCGTAATTGCCATTTTCCATCGTCACATCGTCTTCAGTAGTGTCATTTGGTGCAGATTTTGGTGCATATCAGACATTATTTTCGGTTACAACACTGAAATGAATTAATGATAAGAAGATATTTGTTGTAAAAGAGAGCTCGTGCAGGTTGGGTCAAGTTTGGTGCATTCGCCAGATAAACCGTCGTGAAAACGGCGCGGATTGTATGTAATTGTGAATTATCGATTTCAAAATATCATGGGCACTGTTAACTGTAGTTTTGACGGCGTGCTTTGGCTGGTTATTACTGCATACCTGTTGGTTGCACGTTTCAGTAGACGTTTATAATCCATTTAGTGTAGTTAGTATTTATTGGGTTCGTCGGCAATGAAATCAAGGTTGTGACTTGTGAGCAATTTATTAGCTCTTGGAATAATATTTCATAAGATGCGAGGGTGCCTCAACACTAAAATATAAGTTAGGTGATAACTGATAGCTTTTCATTTTGCGACTTCCAGAGATTCAAAACATTTTAACATTAAAATTCAACGTAACACATACCTATGACATGAATGAGTAATATGATGCATCGTTAAAAATGGAGGAGAAAGTCAATAAAGTAAACTATTTTTACTAACTTAGTGAATAAAGCCAGAACAAAATAGATCCCGCCAGAATGACCCACATCCAAAATCGTCTATTCGGATTGATGATTTGCATAATTGAGCTCCTGGTCTCTCTAAACACAGGCTACCTGCCATTCCACTTACCTTTTCTCTGACATTTTGTTCCCATTCCAGCTACAAAAAAGAGTTTTCTGCGTGCCTTCCTATCGCGGTCGTCCCAGAATTGGCACCACGCGCCGGGAGGGGGGGGGGGCGCACGTGACAAAATGCACGGGGCCGGCGCGCGCTCCGGGAGTGGCGCGCTGGCGCTCCTCAGGGGTGCTCATTGCGCGATAAAGGCGCGATAAACAGCGTCCGAAAAACCGCTCCGGTTCGTCCGCCGGCGTGTGTCGGGTGCCAACGAAACGCGGTCGGCCCGCACGGGTCCAATCAGACGCCGCCCGCTGATCGACGGGCGGCGGACGGCTGGGGCAGACCTGCCGGGCGGTGGACGGGGCGGCGGACAGGGCGGTGGACGGCCGGGGCGGAACTGCAGGGCGGTGGACGGCGGGGGCGGGCCTGCCAGGCGGTGGACGGGCGGTGGACGGGGCGGCACTGCAGGGCGGTGGATGGGGCGGTGGACGGCCCGGACAGACCTGCCGGGCGGTGGATGGGCGGTGGGCGGCCGGGTGGCGGACGGACGGGGCGGCACTGCAGGGCGGTGGACGGGCGGTGGGCGGCCGGGGCGGGCCTGCAGGGCGGTGGACGGACGGAGCTGACCTGCAGGGCGGTGGACGGCCAGGGCGGACCTGGCAGGCGGTGGACGGGGCGGCGGACGGACGGTGGACGGCCCGGGCGGACCTACAGGGCCGACCTGCAAGGTGGGCCGGTGGATAGATCGGTGGACGGGACGAGATTCGGCCCAACCTCTCAAAACACCACCGCAAATCGAGCGGTCATCACAACTGTGTGTAGAGCTGACCAAGATGCGTGAGCCGATGAGTGGAAAAAGAAGTCGTAAGAACAACACCAGTTCACAAGGGAAGTAATCGTAGCGTTCCGGGGACGTATTCGATAGGAGCTCGAATAGCTCATGGTGTCCAGTCTGATCGTCTGGCGATCGCCCGAGGCGATAAATTTCGACCGTGTTCAGGCACGCCAGGCAGGGCCGCGGGTGATCAATCCACATCGAACGAGAGATTAGACGTCTCAGTCAGGGCCCGGCGGCCGGTCAGTGTCGGGGGGGGGGGGGAGGGGGCTATCGGGGGGGGGGAAGGTCGGCTGTTTGGGTTGTCAACGGTCCAGACGGCAGCAAGGAAGGTTGGTGGTTTCCTAGTGTGGCTGAGAACGCTGCCTGTTCAGCTTCACAGCTGACTAAGCACCAACGACTTATTGCGCTTGTTAGTGAGACTCATCGAGCAAAAAGATAAGCTGGCCAGACAAATGGTCGACGGGTGCAGTACATCATACACTGAGGCTGATTCTTTGCCTCATATAAAGAAGCAAACGATCCTGTCATGCATTCATTAATTGTCTCACTAAGCATGTTGTGGAAAAACAACGAGAGGAGGCCTTTTTGTTCCAGAACAATAGCGGTATGGTAACTGATACCGACAAAATTTACAAAAATAAAGCTTCACATTTTTATAGACCGATGAATAATGGAAATAGAATGACTTCAAATGAACCAACCAAGGTGTTCCAGAAGGAACGAGATCGTGGAAATTCTTACGAGATAGCGGATTAAATTAACAAAACAACTGTAAGGCGGCGTGGGCCGCGGCTTGGCGGAGGATATAGCCCACCGCTGTATTTCCATCGCCGGGATGTGTTCTGCTCGCGATTTTGACATCTGCCTCCGGTCCTAACCATGTGATTGGAGCGCTCCATCAAACTGTTCCCACTCAATCGCCGCTCGTCTGTTTGACTAATTCGCCCGAATGCATTAGAGGAAGCGGCATAAATATCGCCGGCGAAACTCATAAAGTGCAGCTTTGGACAGCTTAGCGCTGAAACACGCACTATGTCTCGCAGCCGATGTATTGGGACAGCCTCAACAGAAACGGATGGCCGGCTCATCGGACAATATTTCCAGGCAGTAGAAGTTCCGCGCACGCTGAATCACGCCAGTTACAATATTTCCCAAATGAAATATATTCAATGAAACTAACCTATACCAGTGTGGAAGTCCCGCCACCAGTCTCTCCCGGTTGAGGTTTGACTCGCGCCGTTTTTTCCGACCGTGCAGGGTTTGACCCGTGACCGGCGCCTCTCGCGAATAAAAACGGACGGGCCGACCACCTTCCCGTCAGTTTTTCGGCGGCAGAACGCTCGCCGGTCGCGGTCGAATTGGCGGCGGTCCCCAGGCCCCGTGTAACCGGTCTGACAAATTGACGGGCCTCGGCGCGCCGACAATCCGCTGTCAGGACGCAGGGGACCGGTCACAGGCGGCTGATTAAGCTGTCCAGCGTCGGCCCGAAATGCAGCTCTTCGACGGGCTTGTTTTGCTTTGGGGCGTGAATACAGACATAAGCGCTGCTGAGCATTTTCATGGCTGACTGGTCCGTTATAAGTTAACATAACGATGACGTTAGATTCAGTCAGTTCTCGGCTCTCGCTGAAAGAAAAATCGCTGAAAGGAATAAGAGCATCCAGAAAAAAATATACATTGCACTTGTAAACCGAGCATATCTCAGGGGCTCGGCTCGTTCAGTGTCGAATCTACCAGCCGCGGCGGGTCACGCCGTATTTCAGAGCGGGGCGATATGACATCAGTGTGCTCTCGCGCCGCATTGGCGCCTGAAATCGTCCGTGATGCGCCGTGTTTGTCGACAAACGGTCCGACTGGCGGGGTAGTTGGGTGTGAAACGAGCCCACGTAAACTATCAGTGACCTACAGTGAGACATGGTTCCAGCCATCAGTGACCCGCAGTGAGACAGTTCCAGCCATCAGTGACCCGCAGTGAGACAGAGTTCCGTTCCAGCCATCAGTGACCAACAGGGAGGCAGTGCTACAGCCAAGTGACCCGCATTGAGACAGTGCTACAGCCACCAGTGACCGTATATTTACGCTCCACTATTACCACCGGTATGCCAATCGATATCAGCCAGACCTTGTTGACAGCATGCAGCTGAATTCATCAGCAGCCTGCCATTGACGGGTGCCACGCTTCAGAAGTCGCCGCCATTCATAGACCGGAAGGTGAATGACGAAATGCTGCGAACGCCTGTCGCGCCGTCGTTAGTTTTCACTTGGTGGACGTTTTTCTACCACGTGCTGCTGTAATTGAATTGAATTGTTGAGACGGGCAAAGACCCACTCCGGCGTACACAAGAAGTCCGAACAAAAGTGGAGTTGAACTATTATCGGAAGCTGTCAGCCATGAGCTCTGCTGTATTGTGAATTCTTCACTGTGTGTTCACCGTGGATCGCCGCTGCTCCTGTTTTTATTCTGATCACATCGACTCGGATTTAACCCGCGCCCCACTGGGGTCTGTGTATAACACGCCCTACTGGGGGGGGGGGGGCTATTCATAGCCCCCCCTCCTAACTCCGAAACTACTGGGCCGATCGTCAAAATTCAAACGGCGTCTGATAGCCCCGGAAAAACTGTCGAGCGAAACCTAATTTCATTGACCTCGAGGTCACCGATGACGTCACAGGTCAGGTCAAAGTAAAAATTATTAGCACTTTGGCTTGTTCACATTTTGGGCTCTGGCCGCCGTCTTACAAGTCAGATCAGGCTCATTTTTGGTTTCCACACTCGTGAACAGATGCTCTAGATACCTTGAGGGTACCAAACTTGTACTTTGATTTTCAGGTCAGGGTCAGGTCATCACAGGTCACGAAAATATTATATCATGCGTCGGTCACGTGACACATGTTTTATGGTCCATTTAGGCCATAGATTTCGAATTTGATGTCGTCTGTGTCATTTAAGGTCATTTTGAGTCGAAATTAGCCTAGGTCAGGTCACTTTCAGGTCAAAAAAGGTCAAATTTTGAAGTTGAAATTTTTCAACAAAAAAGGTGTCTATTGGATGCAGTTTGAGCTCAGGAACACGATGGTGCCATTTATATTGGTGTACGATGCCAAATACGTACTGAAAAATTGATTTGAAAAATTAATAATTGTGAATTTTTTGCAATAATGCGTATAACTTGGCCATTTTTGAAGATATTTAGCTAAAACTTGCTAGAGTTAGTCATAATCATGCGTTCTGTCACATATATTCCGGTTTTTTCGAAAAGTCAAAAACTTTTTGAAAAAAATATAAAAATATAAATTTTGAATATTATTATATAAAATTTTCGAAATTTTCAAAATTTTGAAAATCCGAGATTGCAGTTTGATAGCGTGGTCAATTCTGAGTCCTTTCATGCAAAGAAATTGGATCTAGCTTAAAAACTGAGCTCTTGGGAGCGATTGCCGTGGTTCAATGTTTTGCGTCGAAATCGGACGAACATGACGTCACTCTGACGTCATTTCCGGCCGACCTATGGTAGCTACGAAGTTCAAATTTTGACACAAGGTGTCAAATTGATGCAGCCGAAGGTACTGAAAGTTTGGCGTCGATTCGTCAAGCGGTTTGGAAGTTATTGCAGAAAAACGGGAGGGGGGGCTATAAATAGCCCCCCCCCCAGTGGGGCGCGGGTTAAAAGACAGATAAGAGTGCGTGCCCGCGTGCCTGTGTAGATGAACTCAAAGAATTGAAAGAACTACAGTGAAGTGCTCAAAGTTCAGGGTGCAAGAGCTTGAAAAGCAAACTCAAACGGTAATCGATAGAGCTACGTTTCACCCTCGTACATTCGGAAAGCACATTTCGACACGGGCCATTTCACCATCATACGTTTCACCATATTCCTTTGATACCATTCCAAGTGCCGTCCAAGTCGATCAATATCCGCCCTGATGGTGACGGGGTGGCTGACGTGGGGACTTGCCGCCAACTGGCGATGCTTTTTTCACGCTACGTTTACCTCTCTATCAGTAACAAAAACTGGTGATATCTGGGCTGTCTTATCGAGCGTCACAGAATGCCTGTCAATCGGTAAACATCATATCGAGACCACGGTGCTGACGTCTGGTCCGTACACAAAAGGATGACCCAAAACACCATGGGCCTAAATGAAGAATGTGCAAGATCATTTCGGATTAATAGTCATTTTGAATTGGCTCTTGGAGATATGTCTATGTGCAGGGTGATGTTTTGAGAGACTCAGCCTCATTTATAATTTGTTTACATCTTCCCGCAAAACATACAAATTGCGGGAAGACAAATAAAGATACGTAAAAATGGTGAAAAAAATGTAAAACGAAATGCAAATGCGATAAGTATTAGTTTTGTAAGAAAAGCTCCAAGCATCTAAAGCCACATCAAACATAATCTCAGCACTTGTCACTCCCCATACGTGCTCTTCAGTCCCTCTCAGCTTCTCCGACCGCGGGCGCTGCACTTCAAAGGAGGTCCTGCGGCGGCGGCCGGCCGGTCGGAGCCTTCATAAACCAGCCGCAGCCAATATCGGCTCGAGTTTATGACATCTGGTATCTGTCGGAGCGGTGGCGGCCTCCCGCCGTCATCGGCCGTCCTGCGCCGGGCCGTCATCCGGGCCGACAAGGAGTCATCCTTACAGACGCAGAGTCATTCAGAGTCATCGGAGCCGACACCGGAGTCACCCGAACTGACACGAAGTCATCCTGACCGGCACGGAGTCAGTCGCGGACCGACACGGGTCGACTGATCAGAGGGGGAAGTTCTTCGAAGTGACACGGAGCGAGCCGACAGAACCGGGCCGCCCCATGGCCCCGCCACGGATGGAAAATTGATAAATGCAGGAATGGACAAACGAATGAACGGAGGCATGGACAGAAGGACAGGGGGACAGAGGGTCAAATGGCGAGATGGGAACAGAAAAAAGGAACTCCTCTGTTGTGTGGGAGGGACTGGAGTGAAAATATGCAAGTTGACTGAATTAGGATGAGTGTTTTGTTTTAATTAAGATCACGTCTGAAATTGTGCTCCAGACGTGATGTTCCGATTTTATTCTTAGCAGAGCAGAGTTGCTATGATCATGACCTAAAAGCTGAGCGGCTCGTAGTTCACTGCTTCTCGTATGTCATGTTCGGCCGGTTAAGCTGGATGAAAACTGAGTGCAAGAACAGAACACTAAACCGGATTAATGAGCGACATCGGCACTGAATCGCGGCAGATTGAGTTGTGTCGACGGAACACCTGATCCGATTATAGGCTTACCGGGCCGACGTGTGATGCAAATCAGCAGCGGTGGCTTTGGCCGCCGTCCGCCGCGACCGGTGTGCCGGCCGGTACCTCACCGCCGGACAGAGGGAGGAGTGGCCCGAGGCGTGTCCCAGCCCAGCTACTCCCATGATTCATGCTCTGTGCTATCGAACAGGGCCGTTCACATTACTCCGATAATCTATGCGCCGGGCGAAATGACCGCACAAAAGCGCCGGGGCGTCGCCGGCTGCCGCGCCGTTCCGTGCATAAATCTCTGATTATGGCGAGACGTTGCCGTCAGAACACCGTCAGAGCGCGGCAGTGTGGCCGACGTCACCGCACCGCGGCCGGGGTGCGCAGCTCCCGGGCGGCTCACCTGTGCACGGTGCAGTGCACAGCCGCGTCCGCCCGTCCGCCGGCCGGCCGGCCCACGCGGCGGCGCGCGGAGCTGCAGCTCGACTGATGACAGGTGGCTGCGGGGCGGCGGCGGGACGGCGGTACGGACACGCCCCGGCAGTCAGAGACCGCTCCACCTACCGAGATTGCCCGCCGCCCGGTGGTCCCTCTGATCACAGCCGCCCGCCCAGCGCCCTGTTTGGTAGCCAGAGGATGGTCAGGTAGCGTATTATCACAGATCGGACACAGATTAACGCCAATTACCGCGTGTTGAACAGATAAAGAGGCTGGCTATGTGGGAAAAGATACAATCAGGAAAGGCGAATACTTTGATAGCAATGCTTTTCAGCGTAAGAAAAAGCAGTGCACTGTGCACTACGAGAAATTCTTTCGCTCACTTCCTGCGTTGCTAGCATTTTCAGTTTGCTACAACCGATTATGTCCCAGCGACTGGGCTATGGCAGCATTAGTAGATTATCAATGAGCTAAAATTAAAAATCCCCGGCAGGACATCCCAAGCCGTCGTCATTGTCTCTCGTCTGGCGAGTTTGCACGTCTGCCCCCGCCGAGACCACCGTCGGCCGATGGGCTCCTCGGCCCTTCGGCGCAGCCTTCCCGGTAATAACGCCCGGCACGCTGGTCGGTAGCGAGAATCTACGATCACTGGCGCGGCAGATGAGAATGGACTCCCAGCAGCATCTGCCGTGGAGTTGGGAGCTCACGGAACTGCAATATCCCCGGGGACAGCACGGTCGGATATCAAAACGGTAAAAGAAAAGTGTCTCGTTTCTTGTTTCTATCTCAATCTCGCTTCACGGTAGAAGTAGGCACAATATAAAAATTAGTGTGCAATAAATACAATAAATGTGATGCAGCTTACAATGGAATGTGTCGCTCACCCCGGGAAGGGGAGGCAGAGACGAAACGGCACGGTACGGGACGAATCCAACCACAGGACGCCGTTGGAACGACAACATGGGGGACGAGACGAGTCCTCCCAGCGCGACAGAACAGATAGGACGTAAAGCAGGCAGCGTGAATGGAAACAGGGACATTAAACCTCAGCGGCCCTGGCAGGTGGACGGATCCGACCCGACCCACCCATGTTGAGCTTGTTGTGCATTATGCGGCTGGGTACTGACCAAATGGGTGTATGCTTTCCTAGTGGCAATAAAATCGAACGGCCATAGCCCGTGTCTGTCACATATATCTTACCTGACGCGCCCACGCGCGATTCCAAACAATGTGGTGCCTTACATTTCACTTTGACTCGGCAGTCGACCTCGGAGCCGTGGGTCGGATAAAAAATTGCCGCGTGCATTGTGGTAGGAGGAGGGCCGATATCGGATTGATCTCGACCCCCTGACGTCGATCTGGCCGTCACGATAATCGTCTGATTCAAGGAGCGCCGCGGCGCCGCGGCCACGAGGAGCGTGCATACTTAGCAGCTCGGCGCCGCGCCGGATTCGTCTCGCATGCAGCGCCATCCGCCACACCATTCTCCAGTGGGCGCGGCAGCCGCAGAGCTGCGGGCGCCGCCACAGTCTGGGTCTGGACTGGGTCTGGTGTGGGTCTGGTGTGGGTCTGGTCTGGGTCTGGTCTGGGTCTGGGTTTGGTCTGAGTCTTTCTAGGTGTGACGTGGTTCTAGTCGTGTTTGATACGTTATCTTGGGTCCGGAACTGGGATCTTTGCGAGGCTTCTAAATACATTGGTTAGGGGAGAGTGGGGTAATTTGGCCGGTGGTGTAAATTGGCCGCCCCCACCTGTACGAAAGCTGATAAAAGTGAATGAAATAACTTTAGTCTCTATTCATTTGTCATCGGCAGAACTAACTCGAGAACAAATGTCAAAACTTTCCCCCTCTTAGTTTTATTCAAAATTAATAAAACGTGAATTTCGTTAGAAAATGGTAACTTCCACTTCCGTTTAAAAATTTGTATAACATGTAGTATTTGGGCTGTAAACGAATTCCAACATTATAGCGCCATTCTTGAGCGTGTTCAGCGGTTCCAAGAGCAATTTCATCTAGTTCTGTACAGCCATGACGACTTTATAGACAAAAATTTTCAGAATGGCAATGTGGGGTTATTTGGCCGGGACTAGCGGGGCAACTTGGCCGGTGCGCTCAGAGTCACTATGCTGGGACGGCCGAGTTGTCATGGTCAATTATACCATAAAGGACATAATTCATGACCAACTTTGACTACCTTGATGCCATATTCCTATTGGACAGCTGTAAGGGCATGTGACGTCATCAAAGTTTACCTAACGCTTTTTTGCTAATAAATACTTACAGAAAAAAGATACAGCCGCGCAAATGGTCTCATTGTGTTCAGCTCGTCAAGGTGCATCGAATGATATACATGATGACCTTGAACTCACGCAACCTTGAGGTCAAGCGACCTGAGGTAACGTGACCTGAAGCAAACCTTTGACCTTGACCTCTCGAGGTCAACACATACATGTTTCGATGCGGAATGACGAGAGAATTACGATGGTACTTTTAGTTTTGGCCTAGCTTGATTACTTCAAAAGCTATTCGTAAAAAACTGTCATCGCATCTAGAGCCGCTATTTCGACTATTTTCGATCCCTGTGACGGCTGAGTCAACCTCCAAAATGCTTCAAATGCGTCGTAGGACACGCGTCATTGCTGAATGTGAAGCTGACTCGCCTATAACAAAAATCATGGCCTCAAACTAACACCGGCCAAATTGCCCCACACCCCCGGCCAAATAACCCTGCTAGTGGGGCAATTTGGCCGCCTTGCAGACCTTTGTAATACGTCACAATTTCAATATAAGTAGTAACTCTATCATTTCAAGTTTACTGTCAGCGAAAGTAAAATGTATGCCACACCCATGTCAGCGTTGAGAAAATGCAGAAATGTGTTGTCGATTTTTAGTTACATCGTTTTCTAAAAAAAGCGGCCAAATTACCCCACTCTCCCCTACCCAAACCTCGCCTAACCCAGAATCCTACGTTCACAACACATCTAACACAGCTCTCACTCCATTTACTTACTACGATCTCCCGTTCCATTCCTGGCCCACTCTGAACCACAAACCCCGCTAAATCGGCCGGGGCCGCGGCCGTCCCGCCCGTGTCAGCGGGGTCCGCCGTCGGGCCGCCGCGCCGGGCCCGCTGTCAGGCACGGGTGTTTTACGCCCCATCGGCGGCCGGCTGAGCCTCTTGACCCAATGCCGGGCATATCGAATCTGGGCTCCGCAGCCCGGCGGCCGGGCCGGCCCCGGGTGCAGGCCGACTGAGGAGCGCCCGGCGGCTGGCAGTGGAGCGGGCAGGGGACAGATACGGTGGAGGGTGGATAGACAGCGGTGGACAGACAGCGGTGGACAGATGCCGAGGGCGGTGGAGATATGACGTCGAGTAGGTCGGGGCTCGTCTGAGCGATACCGGACACCTGCCCGCACGTCATCCGGGGGAGACGAAACCGACCCATCCTCCGCTGAGCTCATGCACTTTCTCCGTCAAAAAGCGCGTGTCACAATGACCGGAATTCGGTTAAGCCTATTCACAAGGAGCATCCATGCGATAATAATTCTACCTTCGTGCGATACCAGCGTGTGCGGTCCCGTCCCATGCCATGTTCACTTATCGTGAAAGCTACAAACTGTCAGATCCGATACATTTTTGTGAGTTGTTCTTTGAAATTCCTGGAAGATAAATGTCTGATATTTTCTGAAGTTTACGACCGGCCAGGGAATTAACGGTCTCTTACCGATCTTTTGCTATTGAAATACCAAGTGAAATGTGTTCAAAGGCGCACAGTCTTTGGTTTCATCATACCGTTTTCTTTTTTTATGCCACCTCTACAGAAAAACGTTGACGCTCCATTTGTTGTTCAGTTAAAATGACCCGCGACCCAGTTAGATTGTTGGGTCAGTGAATTATAACCATTAAAAAGTATATGGGAGTCGTCAAATTTCAATTATAATTTACGATGTGGCATGCAAGGAATTATATGTTTCGAAACTCTTCAAATTGACTCTTCACTGCGTGTCGCCCATTTAGCCATTTTATTGCCAATGGCCCCTCCTTTCGAGGACCGGCAACATTGAACAGCCCCTCATATGTTCATCTCACATTCTGCAGCGTAGAGCTAGCACTGACCTGCGAGCGTGCTCTCCCAAATAAAGCCAGGTGACAGGCCCTTTCACCGGGATATTCCCCATCAAACACCTGACTGTCAGAGTGGGGACGGTAGCGACCCAGATCCCCTGCCGCTCGATCTGTCTCCCGTAACAGCACCCATGCCGCTGCCGCGCCCTGTCCCGGCTCCCCATACACCACACCCCCCGGTCCCTCCTCCTCCCCGCCAGCTGAGCGATCGGCCGTTTGATCCACAACAAAAGCACGCCACCAATGTTCCGCTCTTTAGGTCGCCGACGTCGCATCCATCAGACGCGCCGCTTCTGTCGTCCGGTGGCCGCACCGTGCGCCGCGCCTGCCAACATTCCCCGAGCGCCCCGCGCGGCCCGCGGAACTCCCTCCGTCAAAACTGAAACGGTCCGGAGCTTACCGCCGTGACGGGGATGGGAAAGGTGACAGTTACGGTTACGGATACGGTGAATACAGTGACACTCGCGGATCCAAGGGTCAGGGACATATGCTTTTCCACAACATACGAAAGTTGATTGAAAAAAAAAATCCTTCAAAGAAAAGATAATCTTCTGTTATTCGATTTCTTTGTAATACAACTGGAGCGAATGCTGATGCGAGAGGTGAAAAGTTCAAAGAACTTTAGAGACACTTAATGGTGAATATGCCTGCCTCGCAACGTCAGATATCGCTTTGGTAGCCACACCAATGGCGGCGGCGGCGGCGGTATAGCGTCGACTCTGACGGAGCTCGTCGCCCGCTCTCCATCCATCCGTCTCCGTCTCGGCGGGCCGTCGGCGTGTGTCAAACGGCTCCGGTTGAAAGGTCGCCCGTCCATCGATCACGCGGCCGAGAGCTGGCGTCGGCACCGAGCGGTCATTGCCGCCACGCCGGGCTTTCCGGGAGGGACGGTCGAGCGATCGCAGGGGAGTGGTGTGCTCAGCTCAGCTTAGTGTGTGCGTGTGTCCAAGAGAGGCGACGGGTGCTTAGTAAGCAGCGTTGGTGACTGCTCAGTAGTGGCGGCTGAGTTCACGATACTATAGAGACGGCAGTCACGCGGACAATGTGAGCAGCGGTGGTGACTGTCCCGAGGAGAAGGGATACAGATGGCTATGGGGCTTTCAGCCGGCTCAAACACGCCGACTCCGTGACGGGACCGTGCCACCGTGTGTCTCCAGTCGATACGAGTACCTCATTATGCATGCGTGGGGCGCGTGTCGACCTTCCCTGGCCCCCGGATACGGTATACGGTCCGTTGTATGACGTGTGTTAAACGGAGCTGCGGCCTGCATGGGTAATCGATGCTCCGCTGCAGTGAACACTGCACGGTGCACAATGCACAGTGCACATGGTCGGCGCTCCGCCATGTCTCTCTGTCGTCTCTGAGCTGTCTCTGCGCTGTATCACTTGTCTCGAGTCGTCTCAGCTTGTCTCAGTGATGTCTCCTCGCTGTCTCCGCACCGTCTGCACGCTATCCCAGCGCTGTCTGCACTTCGTCTCGGCATTGGCTCGGAGCTGTCGATCTGCGTTGTCTCTGCGCTCTGGTAGCTGTCTCAGCGCAGTCTTCGCGTTGTCTCCGCACCGTCCGGACATTGTCCCAGCTGTGGCCGTTCCCTCAGCCCGCTGCCACTGAGCCGCGCGCTGCGAGGGGCACCTGTGATGCGCGAACGCTCGCTGACACGCGGTTGTCGTGGCGACTAGTGGAGCGCGGCGGACCATGGCCGCGGCCGAATATCCGGCATAACTCGCCGTCCGATCCGACCGAGGAGATGCCTGCATGCTCCCCACAATATACGGCCAACAGGGCACGGTATGAGACTGTCAGTCCTTCTGTCTGAGACTGAGCTAGTGGAAAGTGGATAACGCATTGCTTGAGTGCGAATAAAGAAGGCAGATAAGAATCGAGGTAATTCCCTGGACCATACAAGAAGGCTTGATATTGCAGAGTCACCATTGCTGTGGAAAAGGTGCATATGAATCTTAGTCCCAATCATTATGTCAGAAATCAACGCGGAAATGTCTCGCTGAGACATTCCGACATCTCTAATGCCGACTTAATCCTGAAAGTTCGCATGGCCATAAATCTCCTCACTTAGCCATCTTCTCGGAGCAAATAAGCTGGACCCTACAGCGCTGCTAAGTTTCCGATGTAAGGGCGCCGAGTGATGAGCATTAGCGGCGCTGATCGCCGCCATTAGCATCCGGAGTCGGTCCGACATCCAATTAATGGCCGTTGCTTTTCCCAATTACCAGCCAGCCGTGGCTCCATTAGAGCTATCTGCTGTTGATGACCGGGACTTGACTCTGCCGGACCTCGGCAGATGCGCGCCCCAAGGCGCCATAAAAGGCCAATTTACGGAGCGCAGCGAATTCAAATTCAACAGGCTCAGGTTCGCCAATCGGTAAAATTGAATTTGAAAATGTTAATTAATAAGCTAAGCAAGTCATCGACGTTTTGGCATCATTTTGTCAGTCCGTTGGCGTGCTTCTATTTTCTTTTGTTTTGCACTATACCGACAATGTTTGTTAAGTTTGATTTTTATTGTCAACGCCTTTCTGCAACCGGCAGAAAAAAAATGTTCAACGGACACGAGAAGCATCAATAGTTTACTCGGCCTCAGCCGCTCTTTGCCCTTAAGTTTTAGAGCATTAAACATAAGCCATCTTATTCCGTGCATCCCTGTTCCCTATATCTCTTTGTGAGGTATTGTTTACCCTTGGGGGTATATGGGGTCAAGGCCTCCAAGGCCTTAAGGGGAACGAGGCGACCCTTTAAGTTTTTTTTTTACGAAGTTTCAAGAAGGCGTGAACTGATCCAGCTGAAATTAAGCATTTATGCACTGAACAAAACACAGGGCATCTTTGCTTCTAATTTGGGTGGGATAATACACTGAGTTAATAGCATCATATATCTGTGTTCTGCGGTACTTTAACTTATTCTGTGACAGACATGGGCATGTATCCCAGACGACCAAACACAAAAAAAAAAAAAAAGATGACCACTATGTTCGCTAGATAAGTGGTCTTTACGCGTGGAATTATTGCGGAAAACATGGCTAATATGTATATGCCTCACAATGAACCAACTATTTTGCATTCCCTCAGAGTTAACCCGCGCCCCGTAGGGCTACCGGCGGACCCTACCACCCGTAGGGGGGGGGGGGGCGTTTCGGCCCCCCCCCCTAAGATCTCGGAAAGTTACCGGCCGATTTTCAAAATTCAAACGGCGTTCGATAGCCCCACCCGGGAACTACCTTGTGACCAAATTTCATTGACCTAGGTCAAACCGATGACGTCACAGGTCAGGTCAAAGGTCAGATTTTCACCGTTCACAGGCAATTCAAGAAATGTGCTGTGAAAGCGAGTAAATTGGTAATTTATTGAAAACCATCGATGGTACATTGTTCGTCAAACATATACTTTGCTATCTGAGGTCACTGATACCAGGTCAGGTCACAGTGAGGTCAGGTCACCGGGGGTCACAATATGAATGTGTCGTGTGATACATGTTTTATGGTCCATTTTACATGACAAATGCGATTATGTGGGTTAGGCAGCCTTTGGGGCCAGCCTAGGTCACGTTTTTGTGAAGGTCAGGTCAAGGTCAGGTCAAATTAGGTCAAATTTCAAAGTTGATATTTTTGCATAAAATGGGTATCGATTCGATGCAGCTCGTCACGGGGAGTCTAATGGTGGTCTTCGTTTTGCTCTACGAGTTCTAGAATTGCCAAAAATTGAGTTTGAAAATTTGACGTCATCATTTTTGAACAGTTTTTTCGCTATAACTTGGCCAAAAAACGAGGTATCGATCTGAAATTTGGTATGTAGATAGAAAACGGTAGGCACTATCACATATATTCCGGTTTTTTCGAAACTCAAAAAACTTTTTGGATTTTTTGGCGAATATATAAAAAAAATGCTTTTTTGATTTTTGGGGGTCAAAACTCAAAAATTTCAAAAATTCGAGATAGCAGTTTTGTAGCCCTGTCAATTCTACACCTTTTATGTCTTGATCATTTTTCTGTATCTTCAAAGCTGTAGTCCTGACAGGTCTTCTCGCGAAGGTCTTTTTTCGGTCGAAAATGACAGAACATGACGTCACTCTGACGTCATTTGTGGCCAACCTATCATAGCCTCTGGAAAAATTTTTGGTCACAATGTGTAAAATTGATGCCCGGAGGGGTCCTAAAAGTTTGGTGGCGATATCTCCAGCCGTTTAGGAGATATCGACCGAAAAGGACAGGGGGGCCGTTTCGGCCCCCCCCCTACGGGGCGCGGGTTAACAGTTTTGAGTATAACCCTCAAGATCCATCTCGGATCCATGATTCCTGATCATGGATCCTCAGGGTTTACAGTTTTGAGAAAATCCCTCAAGATCCATCTCGGATCCATGATCAGGAATCATGGATCCGAGACGGATCTTGAGGGATTTACTCAAAACTGTTAGGTAACTCTGAAGGAATGCAAAATAGTTGGTTCATTGAGAGGCTTCTATTAGCCATGTTTTCCACCATAACTTCATGCTTTCAATCTAATGGCCATCTCGATTTCCGTGATTGGTTGCCTGGGATCCGTGCCCATGTCTGTTCTGTGACCTTGTGAGGTTCTCTTCGATCTCACAAATGCATTTTTATCCAGCGCCGCGGCATTCTCGGATCTTTAAAGCTGGTTTGGAATAAAACTTTTGTAATAAAACTTTCTTGGTGTTCCTTTTATGCCAGTAAACAGCAATGTGTCGATTTCGAGCGCTGCGGCCAAATGTCCCTTCCCACTTCTTGCACCCCGATACGCTAGTGAATCTGCCTT